>NC_140751.1:68110000-68675000 GCF_051527215.1 Medicago sativa | reverse complement strand
CATTTAAAAAAAAAAAAAGGAAGTGGCTAGGGTCCAAATTTTAATCCCGTTTGACAAGCGAATATATTGAAGGTGAAAGACCACCAACCAAAGAATGTATATTACTGTGCAGTGTCCACCACCTACATATATACAACCCAACCTACCTTCCCATCAATCATAGAATTTCATTTCATCTACCTCTCTGCACTATCACACTGTACCTATCTGTTCCTCCTTTTTGTGTGGTATTACATGAATCAATTATTTATATTTATGCAACCAAGCTATGTTTGATCTTTAAAAAAAATAGTTCATTGTTCAGATGAATATTTGTTACCGAGTTGTGTCATTTTGAATTTGTTAATCAGTACGATAACGATGTGGAAACAAATTCTTTTATCCGTAGATGTAGACAGAATGACAAATACCATTTGAAAACGCTCACACAAAAATATTCACCCTAATAATTTTGATATTACTATCTGATCTAGGTCTTAGGACAACATAACATCAATTTATTCCTAGCTATATAGTCGGTGATTGAGTTGGCATAAATTTTATGCAGGGCCAAATATAGAGATAAGAATATTTTCAAAACTAAAATATTAATTTTGATCAATAAACAAAAAAATAAACAATAATTTTTAAATAAATAGTAAAATGTAAATTAAAGAAGCCGATGCTAGAAAAATGTAATTTTCATACGGATTTCAAGACTGATTTCAAATAGATTTTAGACAATAATCATCCATAACATATACCACCAATATAGTGCTTGTAATTGATTACTGTTTGTTAAATAAATGTTCATTTCACAGTTTAATCAACTACTATTTTAGTCCTGCCACCTCTTTGTCCTATGAACTAGTTTGTAACCCGTGCCCTGCACGGGAAAATTTTTGCTGATAATATTTGTTAAAAAAATATGTAAAATATATGTCAAAATGTATGTATATTAAGGGAATACATATATCTTTGAAGTGATTTTTTTATTCCATTGTTTTCATTCATTTAAATTATTTTATCATTTTGTGCTTCAGAGGTTTATTAGGGTCAGAGTAGGGCTCAAGACTCAGTGAACGTTAGTAGAGGTACTTTCATGTCATCCATCAAAGAGATCATCACATTAACAACGGGAGTTAAATACACGACCTTGCGGATAAGTTATCACCATACCAAGTGCGCTACGCTATTTTTTTATAAATTATTAGAAAAGGAATCTATTAGAAAAACACCTACTTGTAACCATCTAAATCAATTGAACTGAAAGAAAAAAAAAACTCTTGTTAAATATATATATATATATATATATATATATATATATATATATAGAGAGAGAGAGAGAGAGAGAGAGAGAGAGAGAGAGAGATTTGATAACATTGTTGCAAACACCAACTACTCATGTAATTACTAATCGTAAAATAGGATTTAAGGAATGAAAAATCAATTCAATTGCAAATTTCACACCCTTTTCATATTCTCTTCTATGCAACCTGTCGCTTTTTCAACACAATTTTGTGGAAAAATCTTCAATCAGCAAACCCTAACAATATTCATGAATTGATTATGTTGATGCACTAATATTTCAATAACAAAAAATGCTTACCTATTATTGTCTAACTATACGACAACAATTTTCGACTTGAGGTTATTTCTAACATATTTTCTCTTTTTTTTTTCCAATAGCAAATAGTAAACCAATAACATCTGAATAGAATAAACAATATTATCGTAGTGTAATAGTTTATATTATTACGATGAAGTTGTTTAATGTTTTAATATATAAACAAATTCATCAACCAACAAATCTATGTCAAGATCATCTTCGTCTTGGAAGATACCAACCCGTGGAGTGAAATGATACAAATTTTATGGTAAATCATTATTGTAAACCCTTGTAAATTTAGTGTTATGCACTTTGTCTATCTTGAAGTTGTCTCTTAAATAATAGCCCGTCACTCTCACGTGTTCTTAACAACACGTTCTCTCAATTGTTTTACAAACATTTATATGAGCCTCTTTTTGGCTATTGCATGAATTTGGTTTCCCTAAACATCAAAAACGAAAATCAAAAATTAGATTTACCAAGAAACACCTTTAATTTAGTAAAAGAACACTAAAAACAACAAATTAATGACAACCTCAAACTTCCATTAGGACCATTTCAAATGAGTGTGACTCATGAGATATTGACATTTTAGTCACAAAACACATTCTAACAATAATTGGCATCGGAAAATAATCCCAAGTAGAATCTATGATGTTAGAAATCATGACACTCGACATTTGAATTTGCATTCATGGATCATGGTTGCAAATCAAGATCATAATAAAAAAAAATATAAGTGAAAAAAGCATAAAAGAATAGTTTAGAAAAAATAAATAGACAAAAACACACCGTGATAGTAATCAAGAGACAAAGAAATTCCTTTTTTTTTTTTTTATTAAGATGAGTTTACATAAACATCATGCTTTCTTACCTTTGTTTCTTATATATTTATAGGATGTGAATACCCCTCTTAGAGTCCAAAGAAAATTCAAAACCGATTAGCAATAATCTGCCAATTAAATGGAATTTAAGTTACCAATCAAAAGTAATCATCAATCAATGATTAGCAACACCAATTTCTCTATGCATTGAAATACAAATTTTTGACGATGCACCTTTAATGAAATGTTAAATTACATTGATTATAAAAGATTATCTATTTATGAAATTTTCAGTTATTATTTCTAATTCAAGGGATGTTTTTCTTTCTTTTGGGTGTATAGATATTTTTTTGTAAACCCTTCAATGCATACGGAGTAGAGGTCCTAGTAATCTGGAGTTGGGCCAGGAAGTAAATCTTGACCGAAAAGTATTCCTCTCAATAATTGAATTTAGGCTCTTTTGACCAATTTGTCGGGATCCATTAACTATTTTATAATCATTCTATATTTTTTGACACAAAAATTGTTCTATTTAGTAAGATCTTATATTTGAGTTCATAGAATAAATAATGTATTATAATTTAAACTTTTGTTTCAGACCAAAAACATAAAAAAAAAATACCTGAAATAAAAAGAAGAAAAATATGAAGAAATAAAATATCAAAACCTAAAATATTAAGACAAATCTTAAATGAAATATATCAGATTCGGAGACATGACTTTACAATAATCTTTAATATTCTATTCTAGATTTGAAACGTGCTTAAATGAAAACACCCGTTAAAACAAAAGATTAAAAATACAAACAAAATATAATAATTAATATCAACCTTAAAAAAAATATGGAACCTTCGAACTGCAAACCTTGGAACTAACCATTGAGTTTCTTTTCTAGATATAAAATGTGGTTAATGTAAAAGAACAACTATTAAACAAAAAAAAAAACAAAAAAAATTAAGACAAACTGGCAAAATAATTATCTTGATTTTGGAGAAGAAAGGATAGCGGTGAAAATATAAGGATTAAATAAAAAATATTCAATATATTCGAACTGTTGATTTGTGCAATTTTATTATTTATGTAAACCATTTTAAATAGAAACTTATGCTAAGTCGGAAATTTTTTCATTAAATGCACTAATTGTTCATGTCCCGATTGTTTTTACTATTTTCTTAAATTTTAGAACTTGGACATAATTTCAAAAGCAGACGAAATTGACAAAGAAAATGCTTAAATTTAGAAAATTGATGGATAACCCATCTTTCAAAAATTAGAAAATAAGAATACTCTAATTTTTAAATTATTGGTAAATGTTTTTAATGATAGATAATGAATTAGGAAATTTCATATTGAACACAAGGAAAAGAGTTGGATAAAAATATTTTTTCATCGAAATAATTTGTACTAATTGTCCGATGTATAGAAGGAGTAGTATATGCCCTGAAGGAGGAATATTCCAAGAAGGAATACTCTAGTGAGTGTGATTTTTAAAGTTTTGACATTTCAGACACAATCTATATTCAAACAATCCTCGCTATCAAAAACTAATAGAGAAACATTTACAAAAGAAATAGATAAGAAAAATCCTAAGCAAAGCCCGTGATGTTGAAAATCATGACAATATTTGAATCAAAAGTAATAGAGAAGCATTTACAGAAGAAATATATGAGACACAAAAGTATACAACATATATGAAGTTAAGGTATTAAGTTTTCCTTTTGTTTACCATTTTTTTAAAATTGCATTGATCAGAAGAAAAAAAAATCAAAGAAATAAAGTATTTAAAAAAAAGTATCAGAAAACGTGTTTTATGTTGGAAATATAAATTTCAAAAGTCCATTGAAGTCTTGATTGCCAAAATAAAAAAAAATTGTGATTTTCTTAATAAATTCATGAAAGATAAAAAAAATAATGAAATAAAATAATTAACAAAATAAATAAATATAATAAATAATATAAAAACACGATAGCTGGTGATAGCACTAAAAGTACAAATGATAGTTTTTTTCACGGAGTCGAAGAAAAAATATGTAGTTTTTCACATTTGAGTTGCCTCTATTTATAGGCTGAAAATACCACACTTTAGTGTCCAAAAAATTTCAAAATTGAGAACCAATTCAAGACATTTAAAACTATTAATAATATGTGATGTATGCATTATGCCATCCCGTCTATATACATCAAATTTCAGTTTGTGATTTATAGAATTTGACATTCTGAAAATCTGACAAATTAATTGGTTTTATGGAATATTAATTGATAATTCAAATCGAGTAATTTTCAACTATACTACCATTTAATTTTTTGTTGACTGCAGTTTTTTTTTTATAAATATTTTGCCTTTTTTTACAAACCTAAATATTTTCTGTTGTGAGCTATAGAAAATGAGATTTTGTTCCTAGGACAAGCTTCATATTTAGATATTTAGGTGTTACATAATATTAAATTTGTATAAAGTTGTATATATTTTCCAAATGATTATGAAGCAATGTTAGAGTTGCTACTTTTTTTTTCTTCGAATAAACGCTATTAGTCACATGCAACTTAATTTTATTTAAATTATTGTGAGTCTTTTGTCATCTGTGTAAGTAGATACTAAATTTTTCGATTAAGCGAAGAACAAATTGTTATATATTACTGGTATTATTCTTGGTGAATAAAAACGCGGGGATTTTTTTCCCTTTTTTCAAATGATTTTCAAGCATTGTTAGAGTTACCACTTATGTTTGTTCAAATAAATGCAAACAAAAAAAAAAAACACGTTAATCTATTTGTTTCCTTTGAATGTTTCCTTTTATAGCTATTGTCACAAAAGATGAGAAAATCAATTCACAATTGCCAAGTGGCAAAATGCTCAAGTGGATGGCCAAGAGAAGAGAAGCATTTAATTTTGGTCATTGTAAATCATTCTCAATTGTATATAATATAGATTCGAGTTATACTAATTTCCAGCTTTGACTCACTCAGTACTAGCTATTAGGTACCTACTTCAATGGTTTTCCCACACCTATAAACTCTCGAGCTATTTGGAAATTCCCATGCATAGTGATGAGTGAATCACCCATAAACCCTTGATTTTCCCTTCATATATAGTGACATGATGGAGAATCTGTCTCATTGCTCAAAATCATCACTTGCATGGGGAAATCCCAATTGATGTTGCCTACTCCCACTGTCGTCAAACATGTAGCTAAGTTGGTCAACATTAATTTGCTAGGGCTTTTTCCCAAGAAAGAAGGGAAAAATGGTCAAACTTTGAAGGCATGGTAAATATTTGTCCCTAGATAATTTTAGGGCATCGGTCACTATGTTTCTTATGTAAAAATTAGTGACTTATTTTTTAAAAATAAATTTAGATCATGAAAAATTAACACTAGCAGTTTTTTTTTTTTGGTTAAAAAAACTAATGCACATGGAAGTTTTTTTTCTTAGATAAAATTGATGGCAGTAATTATTTTAATAAATATGGAGCATAAAAAATTGAATAACATTGAATATATAGTAGTAGTACAATTTTATTTTGTTCAAGTGGGGTGGTTGATTACACAATAATGGCCCATTCCTCGAAAGAAGAATAATAAATGTATAGGGCCAGAAGGATACAGTACTTCTTTGGCAGAACTGAAATGTAAGTCCTTGATGTGAGAGGTGAGGAAATGATTTTGTAATCGATTGCTTTATGATTGATGAACATTGAAAAAGCGTGCAATTGACAGTGAGATAAAGAGAGAGAGAGAGAGAATTGAAAGTGGAGGAAAAATAAAGTTCCTTTTTTTAAGCTCTTTAATTTTACTTTTACTTTTTTCAACTCTGACATATCAAGAAAAGTGATCAGAAGAAGGGAGCAATTAATTATGAGGTTATGATGACCATATGATCAACAATGCAGGCCATGCATGGAGGTTTAGTTGGCTTGTTTTAATGCTGTACAGTACAATTTTGTACTCTGCCGCTAAAGGACACATTCTTATACTTTTCATTTCCAATTACTCTTATTTCTTTCTTATAAAATTCCCAATTATGTTAATGGTTATACTAACAAGGGTGTTAAAGAAACTGCCTTAACCATTTCTTTTATGATTATCATCAGAAAATTATAATATTGCATTTATTAAAATACGAATTTTAAACATTTTAAAATATGTTACAACAAATTCAAATGGTTCAATTTTCAATGTATTTAATACATCAATTTTCATAAAAGTTTATAATTTACACTCCTAAAATCGTCTCAGAGACACTCACCGGCATTTTCCTTAAAATATTAATTCACAAAAATATTATCCTAAAAAAACAGGTTTATTATTGAGATTTCTCCATGAAAATTTGTGCTATGTATGAGAATAAGAAAATCACTAATTGGAAAATAGCTTTTTTTGTCAAACAAATAGCTTATATACCATTAATTGATAGTTATTTTGTGAATTTTTTCCCTACTGGTATTATATGAGTTGTACTTACAATACAAGTGTTTTATAAAAATAAGAATAAATTATTAAATAGAGTAAAAGTAGTTAATTTGATTATGTTTAAGGTTGTCGAACATATGTACATTTTACATATCTTCAAAACTACAGAGAGTATATTGATAGCTAGACAGTGAAACCATTGTACCATGCTCAATTGAACATTTGTTTATTAAACGAAACTTAAAAAAAATGTATAAATAAAAGAAAGAAAATACATGACTTTATTAATTTATCCTTATTAAACATTAACATATCCATTATTATCATAAATAAATAAATAAATATAAAATTAAGTAGAATAATTTCAGAGTGAAGTACTAAGTATTAACTAGATGCTCAACTGAAAAAAATGTAATTAATATTCCATTGAAATTAAAATTGTTGTGTGTGTATGTGTGTGTATTAAGTTTTTTTCTTTACTAAAAACGGTATAACATATTTATTATGATTTGAATGCGTAGTTGAGTTAAAGGTTAAGCAATTGAAGCAGTAAAAGTATCTTGATGAATATACTTCTTTTTGTGGGGATCTTGATAAATATATTGAAGAGAATAGTCAAAATTCTTTATTTTATATATATATATATGATGAATTTCTAATAATTTTTTTTTGTATGTGTGTGTATTGTGAGCGTGTGTGATGATGTGCATGTGTGTGAGGGGGGGAGAAAGAGAGATGAATATAAGTGACTGAGCTTTCACATCATGGCTTTGTTAAGGGCCCCTAAGAAGGGAGGGGTGACAATGTCCTTGACGAAAGTGGCTGACTCTATTGTCTGCCCCGTATTTAAAGCGCGCTCTGTTTCTGTAATGTCCAACTCTTTGTAACTTTGTGCCTTATATATATTCACACATACATTGCTATCTGCTCCTACATACCATTCTATCAATATTTCATCTTTTATGCTCTCTTGATAATGACTTCTCTACCCACCCACCCTTTTTCTAAACCAAACTTATTCAATTAATCAATGGATTTCTACGTGATATAAATACTACTAGTATTTTTAACAGGAAATATTACTTTTAATGATTCAAATTATATTTGAATTAAATTGTTTATTTATTAATCATAGTTAAGATAAGTTGGATCTTGGAGACTCACCAGGTTAAGAAAACCGCCTTTATTTTTCTTATGATTTTATTTATGAAGCTAAATTAGCTCACTTAAGTTGGCACCGGGGAGTATCGAACCTACCTTAAAGAAGAGCACACTCCCAGACCCAAGTCAATACCAACAGGTCAACCCAAGTGGGTTTATTTTGAACAATACTACATATTGTATTAGACTCGGCCTATCTGTTCCCGTGAGCTTAGCTCAGTTGGTAAGGACAATGCATAATATATTCAAAGTCTAGGGTTCGAACCCCAGACACCACCAAAAAAGACTCGGCCTATCTTGTTTTGTTTCTAACGACACACATAGGCCAAGGTATTGAGAAAGTAGCATTTCCCACATGATAATGTGTGTTATGTCCTCTTATATGTTAGTTTTTCATACGAGTTTGCCTTGCACATTATAAACGCTATTGAAGTAAAATGCTATATCTTTCCTATTGTTGTAGCTAGCCAGCAAATGATTTATAAATTAAGAGATCAAAATTGGAAAAATAAAATAGCAACTTAAGAGACAAAAAATATAGTGTAGTAAAAATTTGAATAATAGATGAATGAATAAAAATAAATATGTTTTTTTATTCACAACTTTTTTTTAAACCAAACTACTATAAAGATAATATTGGGGACCAAAGAAGGTAGAGAACAGATAGGGTGGTCCAATTCAGCGTCGGACTCAGACCCAACAATAATAACGGGCTTAGATTCTACAGTACTAGCCATCAAGATTATTATTCATCAGTCCCTATTACTTTGAATCTTGCAGGGTTCATCTTAAATAGAGTGAGATTTGTCCTTCGTAATAGTATATACCAATTAGGGGTATATCTCTAAATGATAATCTATGTCGATTTAGTGTCTTACCCTCAAGTTGTTGAAAAATTTAATATCAACAATGCACTATGTCTACCACATAATAAGGTCAAGGAAGGGGACTGCTATGTCAAACTGATAAGAGAATGGAATAAGGCATGAAGCAATTGACTCATTTTTTATACAATAAATATATTCATTTTGGTCTCTAAAATATACTCCCTCCGTTTCAAAATGAGTGTCGTTTTAGGTGTTTGCACACATATTAAGAAATGCAATGATTAAGAGGAAGAGAATGGTTATTTTACCAAATTATCCTTATTAACTATTGGTTAGTTTTAAAAGTAATACATTGAAAGTAGTGTGCAGAGTATTAATTGGAGGGTACAAATGAAAAGAAAAAGTTATTATTGCATTGAAAACTGAAAACGACACTCATTTTGAAACAATTTTTTTTGGCTAAAGCGACACTCATTTTGAAACGGAGGGAGTACCAAAGATATTTACTGTTACTATAGTTTTAATGTATTGAAATTTTAAAACATTGTTTTTTTTTTCTTCTTCTTCTCTTTGTGTTCCTCCGTGAAGTAATCTTATTCGAGAAATTGTCGCGAAATAAATAAAGATATATCTCTCAGTTGAAATTAAACCATTTATTCGCTACGTTGTAAGAGACCAACTCTTTTCTCTAAACCTAAACTGTGGATAAACATTTTGTCTTCCTTTAGTAATTTTACTTAACAAAGTATTGGCAAATGAAGGACACATATACGAGAAACAGACTAATCATGAAAAACACATTAGAGGATTGAATTGACTAACAAAAATCTATATTCATGAAAATATTTTTAGGAAAATAATAGCAAATTGCTTAAGAACATTCTTTTTAGGTAATCAAGAGGTAATTTTTGCTTAGAAATTTGTATATTTATTATTTTGACAAATATTTGACATGTATTTCTAAGATAAAATCTCATTTCTTAAGCTCTTTAAACAATGTCCTTAAAACACTTGTTATTGTGATCAATATTTTTATAATTTTTATACACTTCATAACTAGAGTGACAGTATCCGACACTTTCAATGATCAAAATAATTGTTTGCTTTATATATATAAACATGGTCAATTGACACCACAGTGTCCAATTTAATATTATGACACATCTGATAATTTTTTATCACAACCAATATCACAAAATTCATCGTCGGATTAAAAATAATTATCACAAAAATCATATCTATAAGTTTGACATTAATTTTCTTTCAAAAAAAAAAGTTTGACATTAATTTGAAATTGTATCACAAATATAACCTTTGTCGCTCAATATTTAGAGACAATCTTTTTTTTTTTTTTTTTGATAATATATTTTGAGACAATCTTATGGTCAACCTTGATATATATGTTAAATAAATTTTTATAGGTTTTGTAAAACGCATATGCGTAAAAATATTAAGTTAAACACCTTGGTGTCAATTGATCATGCTCACTTCATATATGTTATATATACTTGGTTTATAGTAACTTTTGGTTTATAACATATAAGGCTCGTGGGACTAGGGTGTGCGCAGGAAGTAATGATCCTTGAGAGAAACCTATAACTAGAAGGGTTTTAGCATATAAGGAATCGTCTTGATCGGTCCTTCTCACATTCTTAATTTCTTTTTCTTCTTCTTTAGTTTGTGAATTGTAATTTTGTATTTATTTCCATGTGACTCAGTTATCAATGTTTTCCTTTTTGAAGGAATATATTTACATATAAGAGTTAATCAATCTAGCATTGCTAAAGAAATATGTTTTAACTAGAAATAACACAGATCAACCAATTAAGTACAGCAATTAGGACCTGATAATTAAAATCTAAAATTGAGAATGATGGCCAATACAGTATCCATATGCTTATGATATTTAAGTTGTATATTTTTTAATAGAAATGTTAGTAGTAGATTAATTGTTTTTAGGTTTCATTATGGTGTCTTTAGATATTTTTCGTTTCATCTTCCTCTTTAGGTTACAAACAATAGATATTTGAGTAAATTACACTCCCCCCCCCCCCCCCCCCCCCCCCCCCCCCCCCCCCCCACTCAAAGACGCTTGAATTACGTTTGTCTCCCCTCTTATGTTAAAATATACACTTCCCTCCCATCTTTTTCAAAACATATTAGAAAATATCTCACTCCGCTCCCTTAAGAGAAACTTGAATTACATTCCCCTATTCTCTTATGTTAAAATCTCTTAGGGGAGGGGAGTGGAATCCATCAAATATTTCTTATGCTTCATTCTAGCTCTTCCTGTTGAGTCACGTGTTTCATTACCAAAACATAACGCCATATATTTGACCCATGATAAGCTCATGTTCCACCGTCGGTTGGCGTCGAGCAGCAATACCCTGCGTGCATATGTAGTATGTTGAATCTATATGAGGGGCGAGGAAGCACAACATTTTTGCCTCTGCCGGTAACCACTACGATTTAAAAATATTTAAGAAGCCAAATGTCCCAGAACAATTTTAGTATTCCGGACATTATGATTGCAGATGCAGAAAAGTTTGCAGTATTGGACATTTTATCTTAGAAATGTTGGGAATTAAAAAAGGAGACAAAAAATTCACAATTAGATCGACTTTTGGTGAAATACTGAAAATGAAATTGGAACTTTGATATAATAGTGAAGCGACTATTTGCCTATTTGGTAAAATCACTAAGTTTGGGGTATAGGTCAAGGTGGAGTACCAAATAGAAAATTCAAAAACCTTTTGCATTCACTAGCTATCAGTCAAAATGACCCAAAAGAAAGACGAAAAAATAATAATTCTAATATGGTCTATAGATACATACTTCATGGAGATTGTTGTTTACGCACATAGCAATTGCTCACCTCTAACTACCGTTAGCTGTTGAACGTGAGTTAACTATCGTCTATTTATAAAACTCATAAAATAATAACAAGAATAGAGGGAAGGAGAAGAAGAGAGAAGGAGAGGAAGAGAGAATAGGGCATTCTATTATTCTCATGTATGCATGCACAAGTATGTTACATGTAAGCTCTATTTATAGAGAAATACAATAACTCATGGAACAAGCTTTATAGTCTAGTAGTATTGTCCATTAACCTATTTGTTATATGGACATCCACTTATAATATTCATAATACTCCCCCTGGATGTCCATCGAGTGTATGCCTCATTAAAACCTTACTAAAGAAAAACACAGTAAAAAAATATTCTAGTGAAAGAAAAATAGTACAATTTTCTTTTGTGTGATAAATCTGCCTCGTTAAAAACCTTACCAGGAAAACCCAATAGGATAAAACTATGGTTAAGGAAAAAAGAGTGCATAACACGTTTATGTCTCCCACACATAAAGACAATCATATATGATATGAGGAAACTTGATTAATATTTATTCTAGTTACTCAAAAGTTTTACTTGATGGCGACTTTGTAGAAAGATTTGGTTTATCTTCATACTCTTCTCCAAACTGCAAGTTTCTTGTATGTGTAAAATCATAATCCTTAATAAAGAGCATTCTCCACTTCCCAGAAGGTCACCCATCCCAAAATTGCTTCAAGTCAAGCACGCTTAATTGTGGAGTTCATATGGTTTAGTTTATTGAAAAGAAGATGCATCTTGTTGGTATAGGTAGTACCAAACAAATCTTATAAGTCTTCCTTCACCATGCAGTCTCATACCTACATGGCCTCAGGAACAATCTCATTCCGATGTGAATTCGGTTGATGAGAAGCTGCCAAGAGCCGCTCATTTTCATGCCTTCTGCACCGGCGACCATTCTCTGTCCTCATCAGCCTCGGGCGTTGCATTTGCAGAGGAAACTCTAAATATGATGAATGTCACTATATTCTTGAACTAGATACTTGTAGTGTTTATTTGACCAAAATTGAGTATTATAATGATGAAATCAGGATCATACTAAATTGGGTGATTAAACAATGTTTGATATCATCAATCACTCTCTTTAAATATTGTTTGATGATGACAATATGATGAAATATGTTTAGGTTGTTGTTGATTGATTTTTGGGTTCAATTAGACATGTTTTACTTCACTTGCTATAGAGAAATTTGTATAAGTTCTATTACTTTGAACTTCTAAAAGGTACTAGTTTTTTATGAACCATATTCCCATGGCCTTAAAAATACCTCAAATTTTTATTACTATTATTTTTTTGGCTCGTCTAATTTATAGAAGTATTGGACAATACTTAGGTTAACCTTGAGATTATTAGCCATTTGAATATCCTTATGATATTTATGCCATCGTTGATGAGTGAAAGTAGTAATAAGAAACTTATATTGCTAAAGTAAAGATGATTAATAAATCTATAATTACGCATCTATGAAGTATAACAACAACAACAAGAATAATAATAATAATCAAATAAATATTTGCCATGAGAATTGGGGATGTTTCAAACAACTTCTTTGCTTCACCTCTAACCCATGTCAACAACTTATCTCGTAAAGTAATTTTTATTTCAGTCGTGAAATATATGCAGCAATAAATACAAGACACGATTAGAGATGCAACATCGACTTTGATATTACCAAAATGATTCTCAATTAGAGGTGGAACCTTAACTTTGGCGTATTGCTGAGATTTTCCGCAACTATAGGTGCAACGTATGTCTTCACATCAACATGAGGATCCACAACAGGAGATGTAAACTCAAGTGTCAAATCTGTGGGGGAATCAAGATGAGCATCCATATCTAAAATTGTGCAAACAATTTTAGAAAACTGTTATATTTCTATAAAGACAAGGTTCGAAACATATAATACGAACTAAGTCTTTCAAATTTTGGATTATGTAATCCGAACGGCACAAGTATACAATTGTTAAATGGATGGGAACGAAAAGTCATATAAATCAAAGAGGAAGGTTTTAGAGTTACATTATCTTTGCATTCGAACAAAAATAATGTGCATGGAGTCCGTTGATGATTGGATTGTACTTAGAAACCAAGATTTCAAGGGGAAGAGAAAGTTGGTGTGTGTGTGTGTGTGTGTGTGTGTGTGGGGGGGGGGGGGGGGGGGGGGGGGGGGGGGGGGGGGGGGGGGGGGGTACTGTCTGTTTATGGGAAACATATATATATCAAAATATTTTGGGTTATATAATCCGAAAAACAAAAACATGCTCCAAAGTATATAATCCAAACTTCTTAAATGTGAATAAAAATAAAATAGGAAATTTGGAGGGCGCGCAAGAAGCATGGCTGGTGGAAAAATAATTTCTTTAAGACATTAGATTTGTTAGTCTTCTCACTTATATGTTTATTAACCTCAACTCCTTTATCCCAGATGAGGCTTTATAACTCACACTTAACATCCGTCCTTCCGAATATTATCAAAATTAGAATAAAGGGGGCAAATTGAGAATTTTCCAAAGAAAATTACCTTTTCCACCATATACTCTTCTCACGCGCCATTCGACTTATTCCTAAGATACCCGCATTGTTCAAAATTTATAATCTGAAACAACAAAATTTTCTAGATTGTATAATTTGAACGCCCCCTACCTATACATGCTTTGAAGTATGGTGTATACGAGGTGTTCAAATTATCTGTGAAAACTGAATATATTTCAAAGTTCTGAATAATTTTGTTGAAATATGAAATATATGGTGTATACCTATACATGTCTATTTACAACATTATCAAATCTGAAAACTCTTTATGAATATATAATCTGAAAATTCCAATGGCATTATCGGAAGAGAAATGATATTTATACAACCATTTTGTGACAACTTTTGAACAATTTTTTCTCTCACACTCACTTTATGTTCCTCTCTCGCTTTTTTTTTCTCTCCATTATTTTTGACCAATAAGAAGAGAGAAAAAAATGTTGTCAAAAAATTTGTCAACAAATGATTGTACATAAATCGTTACTCTTAAAAATTTGTTAGGGCACACGAGAAGAACATGTGGTGCAAAAAGTAATTCTCTTTTTCAAATATATTTCGTTTTCCTAATACCAAGCCCAATCCATTTCCTCTTGAAGAAACTCATCATTCATTAACCAAAAAAAAATCTTACAATTAATTAAAACTTCTGTAAACAAAAAATAAATTTAAGATTTGCCGGAAAACGAAAAGATTGCCGGAAAGTTCACGTGGCTGCCGGAAACAGTGAGGAAATCGATCAGGTTTTCCTCTTTTCCTTTGTCTTTATATATTTCAATTCTTCCACACTGTGATTCCACGCTAATGCTGCACGATTGATGAAATAGAAAATGTAGAACAATTTTGTGATATACATGAACAATATATTTTATTGGTTGTGTGCTTTGTTTTGCATTTTGTGCTTAAGTTTTTGTTGTTTCATCTTTGCACAAAAGGTGTTTGATGAAATGCCTCAATGGTGCTGGACATTTTTGGTTAGAATAGTGTTATGTCATATGTGGATGAGGAATGCTTCAACACATTGTGACAAATCTATTTGTAATGAATGTTCTATTGTCTCTGGTTTGGTTAATGAAATTGTGATTTTACCATAAAAAAATTAGTGTACGAGAAATCAGTGTTATTGTAGGGAAATCATGACTCGACACACTTATTTCTTTTCGTGCAGATAGTGCTGGATGTCCCGTTATTGTAGGGAAATCAGTGTTGCTAATCATGGTATGGTCTAGTATAAGTAGGAGAACTCATCACTCGCCATACCTTAGGGATTTGCGAAATTCCCCATAAATCAGGTAATTTGATGCTTTCATTCTTTCTCAAGTTTTTGTTACTCTTTTTCTTTAGTAGGTTATAGTCAATGTTGCTCTACGGAATGCTCAAAAGTATATTTGTAATTCATATTGAGGAAATAAAAACTTTTACTTTACTAGCTGAGGTGGCCTCTATGCCAAATTTTCTCACAAATTTAATGCATTGTTATTTGAATATAATTTTGTTGTTGATTCAGGGGCCAATCTATTATTCCTGAAGGACCAGGTTATAACATAATTAATCCTAGTACTGGATTACAGCGTAACTTCTCTTGTAAAACACGGTTGTCAAGGTTTAAGCAGGAATCGAGTACAGCGTCATTCCATCAGTGTTACCGCTCTTCGGCTTTTGCTTCACACAATGTTCAAAGTTTACAACACTTCCCATATCATGCATCCACAGAGAAAAAATCAAAAATCATGCGTATGTGCTTGACAGGCTTGGCCTTTGGAATGGGTGTATTGACAGTTTATGCTTCACCTCCCCTTTACCAGACATTTTGCCAAGTAACTAGCTATGATGGAACTGTTACCAGGCGTGAGGTATGTGTGACTTTGTTTTCAATGGTTGTTCATTTTCTCATCTAATTCATTGGCAATTTATTTTTCATTTGTTGATTGTTGCTATTTGCAAATTTCACATTTGTACAGAGGGTTGAAGAAAAGATTGCAAGGCATGATAGCAATCAAACAGCCACCTCAAGGTGTTATATTTACCCCTTAGATGTCAGCTTTTTACCAGTGGTTTGTGATTGGATTTATTTTGTTTTTTCAGCTTGATGAATGTGTGGTTAGTAGATATTGGTCAATTTCCAATCATACACGATAATAGTCTTCGAATAAAAAACTATACAATGGAAGATTAACTTACAAAATTATTTTTCTAGCTGTACTAGGAAAATTTTGCTGCATAAAACTTGCCTTCACCGAACCGTCTTTCATTTTCCTTTTATCAGTCATAGGACTTACTTTAGGCATGCCCGGGGACAATTAAGCAATGATTCAGTAAGATATATTCGGACAAAGAATTATTCGATAAACCTAAATTAGGGTGCGGTGTTTTAGAAGCTAGTTTTTTTTTTCCTTGTTGTGATGGGTTGATACTTAATGAGCTACCTTTTTTTCAGGGAAATTGTGGTACAGTTCAATGCTGATATATCGGATGGGATGCCATGGAAGTTTTTTCCTACTCAGAGAGAGGTTTGTCTTCACTTAACATATCCTCAACCTTACCGCAAATATGCTGTGTTTCCATTATATAATTTAATTTTATATCTTTGAACTATTAAATTAATGTACAACAGTCCATGATAATTTATTGCTCGCAACTCAAAGAGGGCTACTGAAGGTCAAGTTAAAGTTCTTAGCTTTGCTCTAAAAGCTTTGGTTGTCATAATTTAATCTAATCGTTTGGGGGAGGATGGTATTTTTAAATCTAAATATAGATGAAATTTTTTCATGTTATTACTTAGAAAGTTGGATGTTGCACACACCCCCTGATACCCAGAGGGAAAAGTGAGAATTGTAATGTAGCATTATTCATTTGCTCTACCAGGTTAGGGTGAAGCCCGGAGAAAGTGCCCTTGCATTTTATACCGTCGAAAACCAAAGTTCTACTCCGATAACCGGTCATTCTACATATAATGTCACTCCTATGAAGGTACTGACTACTGAAGAATACTCTATAATCTATATTGTATAATAGAAGTTGCCATTGAACTCTTCACTTCACAGGTCTATCTGCCATGACAATCTGAGATTTTTGCAAGTATATATTACAAAGTCCCACCTTATTAAAATCATGTCTTTCAGCTAAGAACAAAATATCAAGTTTCTAAGTCTTCCTTTTGGAATGGAAGTCCTTTGAGATCTCTTTTATATGCAATAATAGAGGAGCTTGACTTTGAAGAATTATTTTAATTTTTTTTCCGCATATTCTTCACTTCTAGAACTATCCTAAAGCAGCCATTTTATGAAATGTCCAAACATAAATTTTCTTGTACAGGCTGGAGTTTACTTCAATAAAATACAATGCTTCTGTTTTGAGGAGCAGCGACTGCTTCCTGGAGAGAAGATTGACATGCCTGTAAGTGGTTTTTCAAACTGAATTCTGGTGAGTATGTAACAATATACATGCATCTTGATTATTTGTTTCTTGTATGTAGGTATTCTTTTATATTGATCCGGAAATTGAGGATGATCCGGAAATGAATGGTATAAATAACATAATATTATCATATACTTTCTTCAAGGACAAATTTTCTGAAGAATAAGACCAACTTGAACATATGATATGAGACTTAAATAAAGGCGTTGCTTCCTTTCAAAAGGTAAAATAGAACTCCTGAAGCTCATCCACGAAGCTCAAGTTGCATTGCCGGTTTTTGGTGACTGATGAAGTATTAAACTTCATATTGTAATTTGTTTTATGAACAAGCCCTCAATGAAATCTCTAAAGTAGCATTCTTTCTCCAACTTAGTCCCTATAATATATAAAAATAATATGTAGCCTCTAAAGCTTATGAAATTTTTCACCCCAGCCTTGGCAGTAGGGATGTTAGAGGCTAGTGGGACGAATTTTGTTATACTTTAGGGGCTAAATTTAAGAGAGTAATACTTTAGAGGATTACAAACATTACTAACATTTGCCTATAAAAATCAATGATTGGTATTATATATACATGCATAACAAATTATGGGTAGTTATAATTAACTTCTGATTTTGCACTTTAGAATGACCAAGTTTCAATGGAAAATATCAGTTCTTTTCGACAAATCTCTATTATGTGACACTAATGAAACTCAATTCCTATTAGTTTTGGTTCTTAATAGCTAACTAAACAGTTGTTTTTCATATAATATGAAAGTTCTAATTATGCTCACTTGAAATTATTGTCCTCTTCACTTACCATCTTACTTACTCCCTCCGTCCCTTTTTTTTATAAGACTACTTTACAAAAAAGTTGTCCCTAAATATAAAACTATATACAAATTTTTAGATGTATCTATTACTTTTTTTCCAAATGCATCCTTAATTAATATTATCAATATACCTTGAAATATGAAAAGTTAACATTAAATATCTTTATTGACAAAGGGTAATTTAGTAATAGTAACATATATTTATTACAAATTTATTACTTCAAACACTTTTTTAATACTCGCAGTTTTTTTTTTTTTTTTAAAACTATTCCTATAAAAAGGACAGATGGAGTACTTTATTTGTTCCACAATAAGAGTTGCATTTGTAAAAATTAGTCTCAAATTTAGGGTTGATTTCAATTTTTAATGTAATATTAATTTTTTTTTTCTAATTGTACTTTCTAATTTCTTTTGAGGGTGTTAATTGTACTTTCTAGTTAATATTACAAGCATTAATCTCAATTCAATATCCTTCGTTTTAGATAAAATTTGTAATAGATTATTTTAATCTTTAGACGAAGCGACAAATTCTATTTTAATTTTACACCCTCAAAAGCATTTGAAACTTATGAATTTTAATTTAAGTATGTTATTTTTGTGAATTTTATTTATGCACTTTTTATTACACGTTTGGTTGGTTCCCTTTGGAATCACAACGAAAAAAATATTATGTGTAGGGACTTGGGACCAAATTAGTGAAAAAATGAAAACACATGGAGCAAAATGAGGAATTCGATAATAAAAATGAGTTCAAAATTGAATATAAGCCAATTACGTGAAGTTTGAGAATAATGTACAAAGAAAAATAATAATGATACTCAAGTCTCAAACATATGTTTTATATTATATACAATTAATTTTCACTTTCTTTAGAAACCAATAAGAAAGAATGAGAGCACTAATTAATGAGAGGATGAGCTAGAATTGCTTACTACCAAGTGTTTGTGTTATAGTTGAGACTTCTTAATCATGTTCAGTTAAATGTTATCTATTCCATTGTCAAATTGAAATGAGAGAAGTTTACTAATTTTGTTAAATTCTTGTTGAAGGCTTTATCATGATCATGGGATACCCCACAACTTCAACTACAAGCATTATGTGCCTTGTAGTAGGTTTGATTTTGGATTCATAACCAAACAAATTGGATGACATTCTGCTTACCCTTAAAACAAGACCAAATCAAATTCAGCCATTGTCTCTTTTGCTTAGTTGACGGCTTCAAGAAGAAACATCTGAAAGCTTGTTGTTAACAACCTTGTGGCCATGTTCTTTGGTCTTCATGAGTGCATGTCTCTCTCTTGCTGTGGAAATGAAAATGACTCTCTCCAACTGTTCCACGTTGAATAAGATGAACCTTCAACTTCATATGTAAGGAAGGAACCTACTTATAAGTATTCTACTCAAGAAATTTAAATACAATACCAACATGGGTTGACACATATGGTCAAAGATTTAGAGTTACACTAATTTTATGTGGATTCGGGGATTTATTTCCCGCGAATCCACTAAAAATGTTGTTTGCTAAACAACATTTTTGTTTTGTGATTTTTTTTAAAATCTTTGGGATAAATTTTGTATGTTAAACCGAGTAAAATTGTTTATGGTTTAGATCGTGAAGTAATTTTTTGAGTTGGGTCTCTGCTTACATCCTCATCATGTCGTTGACATCCTGTTTTATCTAGTAATGACTAATGAGGTGTTCGGTTTTGGAGGATAGAAGAATGCTTTATTTATTTATTTTAAATTAAGAAAATTATAAAATGTTTTAAAAAAAATAAATTAAATGCGATTAAAATACTATATGATCATCTATCATGTTTGAGGGATAATCTATCATGTTATTATTTTAATTTTTCAAAATCTCAAATATATACTAAAATGCTTGAGTTACCTTCAAAATTATCCCTTCCAAAAAAAATCCACAAACTAAAATATATTGTAGAAATGGAAATACAAAACTTAGATTCAAGACAAAGCATTAGAAAGTGTGACTGGAATTGAAAAGACTGCCAATGCAATTTCAGTTACACAATATTGATACATGATGGTATTGTTAAAAGAATGTTTGGGAATTGGATATTATAATAACTAATTTCTTAAAGACAAAATATAAATACCCTTGAATTGACGTATTCGCAATTGGATCTCAGTGACATAAGATTAACAAACTGATTAGGAAATATAACGTGTAACACAAGTTACAGGAACACTAGCCAGCAACTACAGTAATTTGATTTAACATTTATTTTGAATAAAAATAGATTGATATTGTCGTTTTGTCACTATAAAGCATTTGATTAATTTTCTCTTTCCAGTTAGTAATTTTTGTTACTCTGCATTCAATGAACTTGTCTATAATTATAAATATAAATTACCATATAGATTATAGCTTATGGTATCATTGATTTACACTATAAAATGGCCATTAAAATAATAAGATCTAAAACATCAAGGAAATCTTTTTTAGACAATCACATTGACAGGTTTCTCTACAAAAAATATGTACAATTTTAGTTTTGAAATTTAAAAAGGACATCATATTTAGATATAGTACATAATATAAGTTTCATAATTTATGAACTTACTTGTATAGATGATTAAGCAACAAAATGTATTGTTGTTTTCCATATTAAAGAAACAAATAGTACAATACAATGGAATAATATCAAATTAATGAGATGATAAAACCATTTACTTTGGTGTGAGCATTTTACAAGCAATATATAATTTATGACAGTAAAAAGTAGTGATGTGAAGCTGAGGCAGTCTTTGGATTACTACAGATTGAATTTGGAAGTGATAATATTTGGTTGGTTTGACGGCTTCAACAAGAAACCTTTGACAGCGTGCTATTAACAACCTTTTGGTCATCCATTTTAGTCTATTAAAAAAATTGTACACATTCTAATATTCTACTACACTCATTTAATAAAATAATATATGATGGAACATATTGATCAAATGGTAAAAAAAAACATGTGTGCATGGTGCAAGACCATTTTAATTGTGCACATTAGGCAAAACCTTAATTTATTATCAATTTGGCTCTCAAATATGTATTTGTTCTTAAATGCATCTTCTCTTGGTCATTTTAATCCAAGAAACTCCTAATAGAAAATACACTTGAGGGATGCTTCTCATTCTTGATACCAGTGGGACTATAGTGACACTCCGCCTCACATATTTTGGTACCAAAATTACTATTAACATGCTAGGGTTTATAGAGAAGTGATATTTGTACGACCATTTTGGAAAATTATATCTAATTCTTTCATTTTGCTTTTACTCTTTTTATGGTTTTGGTTTTTGTATCAATAGCAACTTGTCTTATATATCTTTGGATTGTCCCATAAGTTATCCTAAAATAGTTATTCAAATAACATATCTCTTATGATGAGGAACGCTAGCAACACACATTTTAACAGTTTCAATGCACTCTCTTTGATTTGTTAAAATTCGCATGGGCTCGACCAAATATAAACGGGACCCATATGAGGTTTTTTTTGGTAGGTCTTATGTGAGGTTTAACCAATCAAAGAGAGTATCTTAAAAAGTGCGTGCTAAAATGTGTGTTGCTAACATTTCTCTACCTCTTATTTATAAGGAGTAGAAAAGTTTGTGTGATATTTGAGGAACACTTGTGTTGTCCCAACCCTAAATATGAATTATTTGGACACACTCACACAAATTGAAAAAGGTAAAATAAAAAAGAATCTAAAAATATGCATTTTTGAAATAATTAAATAATATGTAGTGGTATGTATGTACCTAAATGATTTTTTTTTTAGGCTTGTGACTATAAAAGTATATCTTGTGATATATGTAGCAAATTCTAGTAACTAAAAAATTGAACACATTGTAACTAGGGATCAGTCTATGTTCAGTAAGCTATACTCAATTACAAACAGAATTGGATGACATTCTGCTTACCCTTAAAACAAGACCAAATCAAATTCAGCCATTGTCTCTTTTGCTTAGTTGACGGCTTCAAGAAGAAACATTTGAAAGCTTGTTGTTAACAACCTTGTGGCTATGTTTTTTAGTCTTCATGAGTGCATGTCTCTCTCTTGCTATGGACATGAAAATGACTCTCTCCAACTGTTTCACGTTGTATAAGATGAACCTTCAACTTCATATATAAGGAAGGAAAATATGTACAAGTATTCTATAGTAGAAATTTAAATACATACGTACAAGTACTCATATTTTATGTGGATTCGGGGATTTATTTCCCGTGAATCCGCTAAAAATCTTGTTTGCTATTCTTTTGCGAAAATTCTTTAACTTTTCGGGGAAAATTTGGCATGTTAAACCGGGTAAAATTGTTTATGGTTTAGACCGTGGAGTAATTTTTAGAGTTGGGTCTAAGGTTGCATCCTCCTCAACATGTCATTGACATCCATTCTTACGGTAATGACCAAATGAGGTGATCGATTTTGGAGGAGAGGAGAAAAAAATCACTTATTTTTTTTATCCAAAATTACGTGCAATCTAAATATTATATGATCATCTATCACATTATTATTTTAATTTTTCAAATTCTCAAATATATACTAAAAAGCCTAGTTACCTTCAAAATTTTCTCTAAAAAACCCCCTCAAACTAAATATAGTGTAAAAATGGAAATACAAAACTAAGATTCAAGACAAAGCATTAGAAAGTGTGACTAGAATTGAAAAGACTGCCAATGCAATTTTAGTTGCTCAATATTGATACATGATGGGATTGTTGAATGAATATTTGGTCATTGGATATTATAATATAACTAATTTCTTGAAGACAAAAAATAAATGCCCCTGAATTGACATATTGGCAATTGGATCTGAGTGACATGATGATTAACTAACTGATTAGAAAATATAATGTGTAAAACAATTAACTACGGCAATAGCCAGCTACCACATACAATTGATTTAGCATATATTTTTAACAAATTAAACAGATTTATATTGTCGTTTTGTCATTTTAAAGCATATGATTCATTTTCTCTTTATAATATAAGCAACTATTTTTTGCTACACTGCATTCAATGAGCTTGTCTATAATTATAGTATAAATTACCATATAGCATATGGTATCATTCATTGATTTACACTATATAGAATGACTTATGGTAAGTCAATGATAAGATATTATTTTATAAATGACCACTAAAATAATAAGAGAGAAAACATCAAAAAACAAATTGAGTCAGGTTTCTCTCAGAAATTTTTTTGTACAAATTTAGAAATAACATATTTAGATATAGAATGACTACATGCAATATGATAGAAGTTTCATAATTCATGAACTAACTTGTATAGATGATTAAGCAACAAATTTATTGGTTTTCAATCTTAAAGAAACAAATACATGTAATACAATGGACTAATGTGTATTTTATGAGATGATAAAACCATTTACTTTGGTGTGAGCATTTTAGAAGCAATATATAATTTATGACAGTGTAAAAAGCAGTGATGTGAAGCTGAGGCAGTCCTTGGATTACTACAGATTGAATTTAAGGATGGAATTTGAAGTGATAATCTTCTTGGTTGGTTTGACGGCTTCAACAAGAAACCTTTGACAGCATGCTATTAACAACCATTCGGTCATATCCTTTTCTTCTATTAAAAATATATTCTACTATTACTCATTATGTAGTAATGAAAGTGATTCAAAGCAACTCTGCTATAGAATAAATTACATATTCAATCAAATGTGTTGTATATAAACATTTGCACATGATAAGTTTTAACTATATTGAGATGAAAATGTAAGAAACGTTGATTTAAATTTAAAAAAGAGAACATAAAAAATGCACTTTCAATGAACACATTGTTCTTTTTATGAGATGAATTAAGAGCAAGAGTTATTGTTTGACTAAACAGTTCATTTGGCACTTGACTGTGTCAGGAGTAGTTGCTATAGTTCTTGAATTTATCAAAATTTTCCAAAAAATATCCTCAAATGTATCTTTTATTAATGATCAATTCTATGGTGCACAAGTTAGATGACTCTTGCATCATACACACATTAGTTTTCACCATTAGATCAATAAATTTTATCGTTAAATAAAATGAGATATGATGTTGACCAAATGGTGAAAAATACACGGGTGCATGATGCAAAACAATTTTACTCATGCACGTTAGACAAAGCCTTCATTGATCAATTTTGACTCTCAAATATGTATTTTGTTCTTAAATGTGTCTTATCTTAGTCATTTTGGTCCAAGAAACTACTAGTAGAGAATACCCTGAGGGATGCTTCTCATTTTTGATACCGTGGGACTATGGTGATACCCCGCCTCACATATTTTGATACCAAAATTACTATTAACTCACTATTGTTTATACTTTATATGGAGTCAAAAGAAATTGTGTGATATATGAGGAACATTTGTGTGGTCACAACCCTAAATATAAATTATTTGGACACATTCACACAAAATTGAAAAAGATAAAATAGAAAAGAATTTAAAAATATTTATTTTTGAAATAATTAAATAATGTGTATTGTTATGTGTGCGCCTAAATGATTTTCTTGTGACTATACAAGTAGTTAGTTTTTGTAACTAAAAAATAGAACACATTGCAATTAGAGACCACTCTATGTTCAGTAAGCTATACTCAATTGCAAACATATTCTGCATGAAATTGTGCTCTTTGTTATGTGTATATGTCAAGCAAACGATGATGCTTGTATTAGGGGTCAAAAGATTTAAAGAGGCCTCAACATCTCATAGGATAGGAAAACCAGAGACAATAAACATCAATTCTATAACAAAACTTAATAGAGCATAGAAAATTATTCACTCACATTGTAATGTTTTGTTATAAATAAAATAACAATTAACTTAGATATTAGCTTAAATGTACCATGTTCTGCCAACTTATCCTACATTAAATTAAACATGCAAATTTTCTATATTTAAAATAGTACTAAACTTCCACTTTTTAGTATAATGATCCAATATTAGTTTTTCTCATAACTTAAAGTCACACTAACAAACTATTAGATTATAGGAATTCTAATCAACTAACATACACGGATACACCTCAGTGTTCTCCAAAGGATCAAATACAACATGCAAATAAACATTGGATTAATTAATGTGAACCAAGGATTATCCCTTAAGCTAAGTGGAAATTTGAAGGAACATAATAAGGATTGACAAATATATGATTGAGAAGGAAATTTAATCAGAAAGTTTGGTGCAAGAGAGCATGCAAATCCTAGAGCATGTTGGTGATGTGGCAACAGAAATTAATTTAATTTTTTCAGACAGTTACCAACCTCCAAACTTCATCTTTTCTCACTCTTTATATAGTCCCCTCAATTCAATAACGGTTACATAGTTACACATTAATTCCACTTAAACATGGAGAGAGCAAACACTAAATCTACTTTGAAGGTTGGAGAGCTTAATTTTTTTTAATGTAGTTTTTTCTACTTCCTCTTGGTTAATTAGTACTATGTCCTAATTGTTTCACTTTCTTTTGCATTTTCCTTAATTTTCCATGGCAAAAAGTTTGTCAAGAACGCTTCACAATCTTCATCTCAATGGAGTAGTACTGATTCTAAAGGAATGGTGAGATGCCTAGATTTTTTACAGTACCCTCTAACATATTTGTTAAAATTCATCTACGCGACAATGCTATAGTGTCACTATAGCCGCTATTTCAAAATAGTTTATACTAAACAACGTGTCGTGGAACAATAACGATTTGTACAAATTCCGTTATGCTATAGCGTTATAGCACCGCTATTTAACGACGCTTATTGTTCCACGGTATGTATGAAGGATTTGGGAATTAAAAACTTGCATCACAATGTTGTTGGACAAAGAGAAGTCATTGAAGATGATTCTCATGCACTTGTTTTAAGATTAAAGTTATGAAATTGTCAAAAGCAGCATCCTTAATGATAGTAAATGAAATGAGATTAGTGGGAGGTGTTTCTTAAGCAACAAAACATCTTGCATACTTGACTAGATAGTGATACAACCTTTGTTTTGAAATAAGCACAACTATTTATGTATGGAACATGTTGCATTGCCACCTTGTGCTTATAATAACACATGTATGTGAAATGATAATTTACATATATAAAAATAAAAAATCAGCACAAGCACACACATGTGTGAAGAAATCATAATTGACATATATAAAGTATATTGTAGGAAAGCATGCATACGACATATGTGATATATCGAAAGTACAACTAACCTATTTTATCTTTTCAAAAGTTATCTTGATTCCACCTAACAAAGTTTATCCATGCAACATTCTACTTGTCATCATTACTTTAAATCATAATTGACTAAACTACACATATCTCTTTAAACTTTGTTAAACCACTATTTGGTAAGTGTTGATTTGCTTCTATATATAGAAAGACAAATTCCTATTTTCAAATAATTTAGAAAAAGGTGGTCTTGATATGTCATACTTTAGATAGTTGTTATAGGCATCCACGCTTAATTTTGCACTCAGATATTTCTTTTAAGTTGGTTAGACATGATATATATTATTGGACCACAATTATTTAGATCAAGTGCATTACCAACAACACTATGGACCCTATAATTATCACATAATTAGCACTTTTTGCCTCTTTTACAATTATTACTATTATAATATAATAATGCTTTAATACTCCTTTCTCTGTTTCTAGTCCTTTTATTCTATCCCTAATGATTGGTTTAGTTAAAAAAAAAAACTTCCACCTTATTACTACATGAGTCGTGATTTTCAACTAATTACACATAATTAAATGTTTTTCACAGACAAAAGATGTACTCAAAGAAAGGTATTATGACAAGACTAAGGTAAGGAATTACATGGTACACTAACATGTACTACGTAGTATGTCCATTTCATTTTTCACATTTCGGTGAGTCATTTTTGTGTTTGTTTAGGGTTCAAGAAAATCTCCTACAAAAGAAAATACAAAACCACAAGAATTCAAACTTCATACACAAGAAAGAGCTGTCAAACGTGCAATGTTCAACTATGAAGTAAGATATAGTGAATTATCAATGTCGAAGTTAGTATTATAATTTTCATTTATTGATGAATGTGATTTTTCTTAGGTGACAACAAAATTATATCTCATGGAGTTGCGAAAGAGACAAGAGGAGAAGTTGATGAAGGTATTAGGAACATAGTATAATGAAGATATATGATACTAATAGTGAGAATGAGAGCAATATTTTAGAGAGACTAATTAATTCAATATGGAACAGATGATTGAAGAGGAAGAAATACGTTTGCTAAGAAAGGAAATGGTTCCAAGAGCTCAATTGATGCCTTATTTTGATAAGCCATTCTTCCCGCAAAGGTAAATAACAAAGGATGGTGTATATATATGTGTGTGCGCGCATGTGTGCAAGCACATTGGAAATCTTTTAAGCAGGGACTCCTAAGTTTACACTTCTCTTGGCGAGCTTAGGAACGCTAAAGAAGTTTTAACTAGGAGGCGAGAGTTTAAACTCCGGAAACTAACAAAACTACTAATTTACTAATATTTCTATATAAAAAAGTAGTTATAAGAGGAAATTGAGAAGGAAAAGCTTGCTATGTAGAATTAGAATACATCTCACTAAATGACATTGTTTAAGAAAAATCAATGTTTTGAAATGAAATAGAAGTATAACCCAATTAGTAAAAACTAACATTTGATATGTTAAGGTGTGGGTTCGAACCCGCAATTCTTCACTTCTCAACACTTAGTATGTGTGAGTATAGTCGCTAAACTCTTCGAAACAAAAGAAACAAAATTTCATATTTGTAGAATTGCACTACATTTGGCAAAGTCGGTCCAATGATAATCAATGTCTAATTTTTTTTTTTTTTTTTTACAGTTTACTAACTCATTGAGTAAAAAAAATGCATTTATTAACATAATAATTTTCATAAAATATTTTTCATTAACTTTAAAAAGAGCTTAATAGAGCAAAAATTTGAATTGCAGATCAAACAGAACAGTTCCAAGAGAATCATGCATTCACATGATGAGTAGCAAGTGCTGGAGCTGCACATCTGGCAATGGATTTTACAACATGCACCAATGTGGTCATCAAGCTCTTAACAACCCCATTAAATAGAAGCTTTATAAAGTTGTGAGAAGAAGCGTCTAAAATGTCACATATATAGAGAGAAAACTTGAGTGTTTTTGTACCATAGCGTAGCTTCTCTTCCCTGATGCCGGGTCTCGAACCGAGTACCTCTAGGTTGTAGGGCAAACCTTGCAACCAAGTGACTTCTCAGGAGACAGGCAGCCTAGCTTCTCTTAATTAGACGGCGAGATTTTTTTTATGTATTCTTTGTCACAAATAATAAAGATGAATCGTGTTTTTTTGTGTCCTATGATTAAGGATCTTTACATGCCATGCCTTGTACCAATTGGAAAAGAACTGAATAGAATTATCACAAATCATCATTAATTTTCTACAATATTTTCTCATTTTAGGTGATTAACTTGATCATATGAGCATTCAAAAAAATCTTGATCATATTTGTGCTCTTCATATGAAGTAGATATAGTGCCAAGCACGGCTATTACAAATTTGTAGAAATTGTATAATTCTCAAACATGTTGAAAGTCAAATTTTTTGTTTTCTATATGAAAAAATATCAAGAAACTAAACAAACTAAACAAATTAAACAAAGTAAGCTACTATTACTGCCTCTTATCGTGAGCTAACAAAAATACTCAACAAAGGAAAAGCACAATCAACTAAAATTCAATCAATAGAAGGGGACAAATATTGGCCTTTGATTAGGTAATAAGTCCATGCAACAGTTAGCTTCTCTAAAGTAGTGAAGGTCTAAGTGACCGAGGTTCTCTAATAAAATTGTTTGAGAAGAAAAGGAATTTTTAAGGTTGGGCGGCATATCTTATGGATCAAAGTCGACGATCTTCCAAATTCCACATCGAATAGACGAAAGGAAAAAGAAATAAAAAAAAAAGTATTATAAATATGAATAGTCATATTGAATTTTCTTCACTACAACAATAGTCTTTTGACTGTATTAGAAAATTTACAATTTTGTTATTGTAAAAATTACAATTATGTGAGAGTTTAAAGTTGAGTAATAAATAAATTTTATTGATATTTTTTCTTTTCTTGAAACATGTTTACCACGTGGATGTAGCTTAAAAAGGAAGTGCTTGGAAGATTTGGTATTGATAAAAAGAAAAAATGGTCAATAGTCAATTGTTTGACTCACTCATAGATTTAAAAAAAATATATATGGGAACTTGATCTAAGGATCATAGAATCACCATCCATATGAATGCTTGATTGAAGTGAAAACAAAATTGTATGGACTAATCCAACACATGAATTTTTTTTTTTATGGATCCAACATAGAAATTGTTGGCATCCATAGATTTCAAACCTAAGACATCTATGAGGTTCACATTCCTAAGTTTAAATTTTCGTCATTAAATCAACTCTCGGGAGTTTTTGACTCCCACACCTAAGTGTGGGAAAATGAGAAATTTGTTGTTTAAATGCATATCGTTAAATATAAACGTTCGTGCAACTACCAACTGAGTTGTACTTGCGAGACGGTTTTGATAAAATGTTTACTGTTTGTCCCGTGAGCATAGCTCAGTTGGCAGGGACAATGCATTATTACATGCAGGGGTCGGGGTTCGAACCCTGGACACCCCACTTATTCACTTTAAAAAGTGAATTCTAGCCACTAGGCTACCTAACCAAAAAAAAAAATGTTTACTGTTTTAAATTTTAACAATTAAAACTCATTTTATTTGAAATTACAAAAATACAAATAAAAAATCATTTATCCTTAATAAATTAAAATAAGATAATATAAATTAAATAAGTGGATGTTTTATAATCAAAAATATTTTTCAAGTTAAACATACTATAAAATTATTATATGCACATAATATTTAAAGCTATAAAGCTATCACACTTAAAGCAAAAACATACTTAAAAAAAAAAAACTAAAACAAGAACATGATCAAATACAAATTTGAATGTCTGAATTTACAACGAATAGTGTCAAAATTGATTGTCGTTATTTACCAAAAAAAAAAAATTATTCTTTCTTCAAAAAAAAAATATTGATTCTAGCTTCTCAAAGGTGATTTTAGTAAAAATTTCTATACTTACTTTGAATCAAATTTTATTTTATCGCAAAAACTCATTTTGTTTATAAGTAACAAAAAGTTTATATGATTGTAAAAAAAAAAAAAAAAAATTATAAAAAACAAAAATAAACTGATCTGTTGCTGAGGTTTTTTTTACTAAATTTTACATCAAAGTTACTTTTTTTGAAGGAGTAATTGGCCGCACACCAGCTAGTCAGGCCGGCAATTAGTAAGCCTAACAATGTGTAAGTTTCATGAACTTCCCTGTCTCTATTTGCACCCCCTCTTATTCGGTGGTGGGATCTTCTCATCAATTGTATTTCTATTTTTCCTTTATAAAATTACTTTTTGAAGCAATAACATCCAAAAATAACCAAGATTTCTCAAGGATAAATTGTGTTTTTGGGTTAAATTTAAAATTAAGCCACCTCATTAACTTATCCAAAATGTTCCTAGTAAGGTCACAATGAAGAAAAAGATTAGATGATGATTCAATTGTCGTAGCACACATGCACAATTGGGGGAGTTTTTTGGCGGTAGAACATTCCTTTTAGCAAGATTAATCCTCCCTATCATGAAGAAGCTTTCAAGAGAAAGTCACCACTTTGGACGAAGACGGACTCTTTCAAATTTGAGTAAACACCCTCGTCTTATCTTTCATTAGATTCCTCTTCCAAACTGTCAAACATATCTTCCAACTTCTAATACATTGATTTAATCGAAAACCTATCATCATCTTCCAAACTCCACCTCCACTCGTCTTCAACTTGTGACCACTGATATCACACCAAATCATCCAACAAATCAACTAAAATAATAGACTCCCAAACAAAAACGTCTCCTCCAAAAAAAGACCCAATTACCCTCCATTGTGTTATTTACCCGCAAATCACCCACATTTACCTCTTTTTTGTTAGACAAAGAAAAGAGTCTTGGATATTTACACTTTAAAGGAAATATCCCCCTCCATGCCACATTCAAAAACTAGTATTCGCCATGTTCCCCACTCTTGTACCAATCTTCGTATTGAACCAAATTAATCTGGCTCCATCATCTATCTTTGTTATATCCTTCTACCATCTATCATTTCTCAATTTTAGTGCACAGTACATATATACTATTGTTAGTTTTTCTTTCCGAGATCTTAGTTTCAATTAGAAAATAAACAATAACTTCCAAAGAAAAAGTAATAAGAAAAAAACTGAAAAAAGAAAAAAACTAATTAAGTCTGTGTTACCAATGTTGGTATTTACAAGAAATTAAAACTTGAGAAATGAAATAGTACCACAGTATCGGTATGACCCAAAAAAGGAGGTTAAGAGATTTATGACTTTAGGTAGATTGTATACATCACAATAGTATATATGTGCATTAAAATTTGCTTCATCAATACAGAAAAATGAAATAATGTAAAAAAAAAAAAAACAAATCCTTAAATAACGCTAGGGTAATTCCACCAAACAGGAATACCATTAACAGCACCATTAGAGTTCTTGGCACCAACATCAATTCCAGTTAACCGATCACCGTAACTCTTTCCATCCGCCATTGTTTCCTTTTCCGCCACGGTAACCGATCTTTTCTCCGGCATAACCACCCTCACACCAAAATGAATAACTCCATTTTGCCTCCCTTCCCAATCCCTCAATTTATAACTCAAAATCCGGGAACAATTTTCCAATTCAGACCCGTTTAGAATATCCGAAACGGCGATTCTTGCCACCCCAATAGGGCGAACACTTTTGAACTTCTTGCATTGCACCTCAAATGTGATTGATCTTGCATGCAATGGCATGTTCAACAAAAACTTTTCATTCCATGAAAGAAAACTCTTGTTTTTTCCGCAATCATCATTATCTTTCACCGTTTTCGTTGTGTAACAATTAAGAGACTCACCTCGAACGACAACGTATGCATCCTCAGCTACATGAATATTTTCACCGGATATAACCGTTATTTCTAATGTACGTGAGGGCTATACCCATAGTAAAAAATTTAATGTTGTTGTGCACAAGAATATGAATATAAATTGTTATGTCCTTCAAGTTTATTGCGAGGGAATTGAGGTGTTATGTTATAAGTTGTGTGAATATATAATAAGCTTAAGTTTTGGGGTTTTGATTTGGAAAGTGGTGAGAAAGAGGGAAAGAAAGAAAGAGTGTAATTGGTTTGTTGTTTCGGTGTATTTTTTGTTTTATTTTGACTTTGACTTTGTTATAAGTGTATTACTTGCAGCACAATCCGCTAATACGCTGTTTGGTTGATATTTTTGAGATGAAATTAAGTTATATTGAAAGACCGACCATTTTATGTTGTATTTTTCGTGTGAAATTGCTTGTGGCATGAGGGGAAATATTTATCTGAGACTAAATTTGTAAACCAAATATTAATAAAAAACTAGTATGAATTTTTCCACACCTAATATATTTAAAATAATAGAGCACGTAAACTATTACTCTTCTAGTCTCTTGGATTTGGAATTTTTTTGTTTCTGACAAAATAATTTGGATTTGCTAGTCTCTTATATTATATAAGTAAAAAAGAGTAGACTTTGTAATCAAAAGATTAGATAATATTATCTCATCTAATTTTTTAATGTAATTAAAACATTAACTATAATTTTCAAATTATCAGTTACAATTTCAAAAACTTATTTCATGAGAATAAAATGATTCTTAGGAAAATAAAACCAAATTAAATATCGCTTATTTAGTTTAATTTATTTTTCTATCTTTGTTATATCTATCCTTCTACCATCAAGATGCATAAGTCAGCCAAGGATTGCCACCCCTTCCAAGTATTTAAACGGAAGACTTGCTTCACTACAACTAAAAAAATGGCATGCCATGTATATAAACTTTGGCCCAACGTTGACTCCAATCAAACAACTTTTGAAAAAATTTACCTTTAAACCCGACGACATGTCGACATCTTCCTTCACTGCATTTCAAAAATATTGCATGCCGTATCTATAAATATGTTATCGGAAATGCTAACCGGTGCTTCTGGGGCACTGGTTAAGGATACTAAAAAAAGAAATTTTATAGGAGTTAATATAGTGAAAATTGTATAATTAATCCATAAAAAGTTTAAAACGTTTCCTTTTTTAGCAATGCTTTCCTTTTATGGTGTGCTTAACCAGTGTCGCGTAGGCACCGGTTAGCATGACCCATATGTTATTTAAGAAAGTTACATTCATGTTAAGTGTTAAGCTTATTGTCTTTTTAAATTTATTCAGCTACTATTGTGTCGCGATACAAATCAATTAAGTTTATTCAAAAAATAAATAAAAAATCAATTAAGTTTTTTTATAAAGTCTTTGCCCTAAGGTAATATTATTCGTGACAGTAATAGACATTATACATGGACACCTCTTCAAACCGAGATTTGAATTTGATTCACCATACCATCGAAGGATAGCCATTTCCACTAGATCAAAACTCCATTGGTCAAAAGCAATAAAGATTTATTCAACCAAACATGGTCGGGAGTGTTTCATGAAAGTGACTGGTGCCCTACAATTGTGGTATACCTTTGGATCTCAAATCAATATATAAGCAAATTTTTTGATCATGTTTGGTTGGTGCTATAGGATGCATCAACTTTGACTACTAGTATGATATACCACATATCGCCCGTTGAATGATTCTCCAACATATTTTCTGTGATTCAGCGTTGGAAAAGACAAAATGCATGAAAAATGCATATTCAACACTTTGTTAATTCATATAGGCAAGTTTTTTTTTTATAAGAGCTTTTATATAGGAGTAATGATATTTTGACATCCATTTGATGACAACTTTGTTGACAACCTTGTTTTTCTCACTTCTTATTGGTCAAAAACAATGGAGAGAGAAAAAGGAAGAGAGAGGATAACAACATCATGTGAGTATGAGAGAGAAAATTGTCCAAAAGTTGTCAAAAAGTGGTTGTCAAAATATCATTTCTCTTTATATAGGCATGTTTTTTTCACGCTTATATAGGCAAGTTGAAAATCAATTTGTTATATTTATGTGTGCACTTTAAACGTTGAAATGGGGAAGTGCGGGATAAGAAGTTTTTAAAGGGATCTTGGTTAACTTTGCATGTGTCTATTTAGATGATTTGGAATTTTAGAAATGATATTATTTTTAATAATGATTTCAAGGTGATTGAAGCTATGGTAGAAGAGATTAAAATGATGATGTCTTGGCAATGGAGCTTGACTAATTAAAGATTCTAGACTTGTTTATTCTATGAAAGGTGTTGGAACTCAAGAGATTGTTAATTGAGATAGTCTTTTCTCTTTGTAAGAGGGGGGTCTTTTGGTTTTGTTTTCCTTTGGCGTTTACTCTTTAAGAAATGATATTTGTACAATTATCTTAGACAATTTTTAAACATCTTTCTCTCTTACACTATCATTGCTCTCTCTCTCTCTCTCTCTCTCTCTCTCTCTCTCTCTCTCTCTCTCTCTCTAAATATATATATATATATATATATGTGTGTGTGTGTGTGTGTGTGTGTGTGTGTGTGTGTGTGTGTGTGTGTGTGTGTGTGTGTGTGTGTGTATCTTTTTCTTTGTATTGTATTTTACCAATAAGAAGAGTGAATAAGAATGTTGTCCCAAATTTAATTATTGAAATCTGTTATAGTTGAAAAATTTGTGAGTTTATCTCCTTCCAAATAATCAACTTCGTAGCTAGCCAGATTAGATTCAAGGAAGACATAAATATCTTCCGAAACCTTCCTAAGTTATGAATTGAATAAAATGCTCAGCAATACTATAAGGACAAACGTAATGCATGACTAACCATTGTAGAACCAAATGCCACAGATCATCGAAGAACGAACAACTAAGAAAAAGATGATTAATAATCTCCTCCATGTCACACCCATCCGAACAAAGAATACTATTTTACGTTAATATCAGTCGCCGCCGCAAGTTATCTCTAGTAGAAATCCATTTTGTAACATCCGCCAACCAAACAACGTCACCATTAAAGGAGCCGCCTTTTGCCATAATATGTTTGTGAATTTACACCGAGACAACTCATCAACATTTGTCAAGATATTGTATACCCCGTGAACTGCATATCCTTTACCAAATCTAGCTGCCAATCCCACTTGTCATCCAACCGCTCTTACAAAATAATATTATACAACAATCCACAACACTAACCCACCTCCTCCTCCCCTCATGGTATTAACCAATGACGCCAAGGCCAAACATCTCCTCCTACTCCTCAACCTAAACTATGCATATCAGCATCTAACCCTAACGTGTTCTCCGCCAAATCAAAAAGGTGACGGAACCTATGACATAGTGCCCCTACTTCCAACCACATATCTGACCAAAAACAAGTTGCAGTGTCATCTCCAACCACTCTGACCAAATTGTCATTCAAACCAACTACCCATTTCAAACATATTCCCTCGCCTAATTCCGCCAACCTCCTTCCACCATGATGAATCCACATGTGTCCTCCTTTCCTCACTCTACTCCCCTTCATACCATATTTGGCCCCTAACACCTTAAACCAAAAACTATTCAGCTATGCCTACATCCTCCAGCACTATTTGCCGAACAAAAAGTTATATTAAACTCCTACATCCTCCTCACACCCAACCCATCGGCCTCCTTATCCAAACAAACAGTGTCTCATTTAATCCAATTTATTTTCCTAATTCCTCATCACCCCCTGAAAGGCAAGCATAAAAGCAAGACACTTATGATAACTGTTTTGTTTTTCTTATTTAAAAGTTTCTTTATTTTAAAATTATCTACGAGATTGGTCCATCTCAAGTATTGCCAAAATGGATATTTTAAAATTGGAATATGTTAATGAGTTTCTTTAGGATTTTAAGACATTGGCTGAGAAAACAAATATAAAAATATTATGTTAGAAAATGTGCAATCAACTTTTTAAAAAAAATTGTGTTTTCCACCCTTTAAAAAAAAGTGTTTTCCAATGCAAAACTTATATTTTTTGTCTTCTTTAATAAGTGTCCTAAGTGGCCTTTTAAATTTATCCAATTACACTATATTATAGCAAATTTATTGAATCCATATAAATTTGGTTGTCAATTATTATATGAATTTTTTTAACATTTTGCTTAATATTTTTATTGTAAAAGTTATAAGTGATTGGACCACTGACCAACTCCTTGAATTTGCATCTTTGACCTGATCTATTGTGGCTGGTTAGTTGAAATGAAATATGCCAGTTCTATCTTGCTAAGACTCCAAAGACAAATATTTCAAATTCAATCACTAGCTAGGGGGAAATTTCAAACTAACTTTTATACTACAACAAACATTTTTGACTATTTTCATCACATTACATTTATGCATATTTGGTATAAACTATATATGAAGGCTTACTATGATACAAAAATCAAGAACATACAAGAGTATGTTTAGATCATCCACGAGTTCGCCACAATCATGGTGTGTCACCGTAATTTTAGTAAAAATTACACCGTGAAACTTCATTAAAATTATGGTGTCACCGTAATTTCGTGAAACTAACTCTAACCCTAAACATGCACTAATTAAGTGAGATAGCCTTCACTTTAATTCAACCTTTAGTCCTAATAATGGTAATGGAGCCTCTACCCCTAGTTTGAATCCTAGTAAGTGCTGCCACTTCTTTTCCTGAAATACCATAACCACGGTTTGAAATACATGGATGAGTCATAGAATCTTCTACAGCCACAGGATGTGGAATTGGCTTTGATGGACTCATCATCATTTGATGGTTTATATCTTTAATTGTTGTTTCCCCTTCAACTCCTCCAGGTTTCACCAGCTCAAATGGATAAGCTATTTTCTTCCACTGTCCCCCTAGTTACATCAAAACATAATGGTACAAAAGGACACATTTTAGTCATAAAAAATTACTTTAGAAAAGAGAAATGAAATGATGGTTCAAGAAAATGTTCTCGTGTTAAAACAGTAAAAGAATTTTGTACTTGAAACAGAAGCAACATTTTCATTTGATCCTCTAGATGCACAACTTCTTTGAGGTGAATCATGATTTACTGCAGCTGAATGTGTATGATCTTGTGATGATGATAGGTTCCTAGTGTTGATTTTTTTATGGTCTGTAAAAAAGTAATTTGCAGTGTCAGTGGTGGATATAGTTCAATTACTTTCAATACTACCAAAATTAGAAATAATAACCTAAAGTTAAAATGTTAGGTTGGTCATTTATTGCAAATTCTTAACTCCTTATTATATAGCTGCTGAATCAGTAAACATGAAACAGAGAAGATAAATTGGACTAGATAAATAACCAAAATTATTTTCAAATGATTGATTTTCCAAATCTAGTAATACATGATTGAAAGTGATGCAACCACATTCCACAAGGGTATATATATACATACCTTGAAGTAATTGGGCTGCTTTCGAAGAAAATGTTGGAAATAGAGGTTCCTGCTCAACCAAACATTTTGTTTTTTTATTAATATATCTTATAAAGTTTCAACATATTTGACAAATAAAAACTATGAAATAACAATTAAGCAAATGTAAAGAACATGAAACCATGCATAGTTGTTAGTTAACCTTTTGATCTTGAGAGTAGGTTGGTAAGTTATTTTGCTTGCACCAAATATCCCAGCCAGTGATTGCATCTTCAAGATATCCACTTGATGTATCAGCTGCAAACCAAGACTCAGCTGTAGAAGCACCATAGAGACAAAATAAGCAGGCATACAGTGAGTCTCTATGAAGCACAGACACGGACAGCAAACACAACACTGACATGGACACGTTGACACAGTTTTTTTTTTTATATTTTAAATAACATAATTCAATGTAATCACAAATGTCGGTGTAGTGTCGATATCAAACACGATAAGTGTCTGATACCGAAACACATCTTCAATCAGAAATGTCTGCAACAAGGACTGAGTTTGGCAAAATCACGACAACACCGTGAGAAGGTTCAAAGTGTGACTTTTCTCAATCATGATGGCAAATGTGATTCTACTAGATTCACTGTCAATCTAAATATAGACCAAGATCACAAACAAGTAGAATAAGATCATAGTGGTGCCAAGTGTCATCTAGTAGTATATTCTTGGTAACAAGTGAATCAAAGAAAATGAAAATGAAAATGAAAAAAATAAAGATAAATAATAAATCAGCAAGTGAAAAGGATAGCAAAAATACCAAGAGTTAAATCTGAATGAGTGATTCCAATGTCCAATTCCATGGAGGAAAGGAAAGTGAAAACACAAGCAAGCAAATGTGTGATGAATCTTTCTAGTACACAGAAGTTAATGGAACTTGCATATATGTGAACAAAAAGACCACTGTTTTTCACTAAATTATTGTCATGGGCCCCTTCTAAGCTCTGAAAATACCCACCTACCTAACCTTACATTAATTAGTCAATGTAATAACATCAAAATAATAAATGGGCCACATGAATTAGAGTGTTGATTATGCAATGTGATTAGCATTTAATAAAAAATTTGATCTTATTATAGTATTGAGGAAAGTCTTTAATGAATTACTCATAAAAATTAAATAAATAGTTTAATTTTCGGCCACCTTATTATGCGGATTATGTTGCTTTTTCTATGATGGATGCTAGAACAAGATCAATAATGTGACATCATATAAGATTTATAGGTAACGTACGTACCTATTATTTTTTCCTTTTTTTGAAAATATTTTTTTGACAATAATTAAGAATTAGAGATAGTTTAATTTTTAGCAATTGTAAACGAGTTAGGCCAAAAAAAAAGGGAAATACTTCCATGACATAGTTTTGGTGTCATTGGTGCCATTGGGAAAATCCTGGTCATTGATGTGTGTGGATGTGTGTGGGGATGTGTGTGTGATGTGTGTGTGGTGGAGATGCAAGCTATGACACCAATAACACCAAAGCTATGGCACCAAAGTGCTACTCAAAAAAAAACTTGATTGTAATTATATCAAATGGTGGTACAATTAACCAAACCATATTATCAAAGCTGGACAATAGACAACAGAAGGGTAGTTTCCCGAAAGAGATTCGAAATATCACTTTCTGTTTTTTCTAGTCCGCTACATATCCTTTTCTATGATAAAGATTTTTTCAAAGCATGCGTGAGTACTATTTTCTTTTCCTTATTGGTTTACTTCTTTTACTTTGGTATAGTTTTATCTTGGACATTTGTTTGGCAAAAAAATAATGAATAATTGATAAATTCGTTTATAGTGGACGGATTTATAGTTGATAGCAGATAAATTAGTTAATTAAATTTGTAGTATTCAATAAAATTAACAGTTGTATTAACTTATGAATAAGAAATGACATAAAGAAGATAAATTTAATTAATAATTACATTTTTTTCAATTTGAATTATAGAGGTAAAAAATAATAAATTACAAGCTACTTGAATTAACTTTCCAAAAAACATTATAAACTAGTAAAAATAAGTTATAAACTCATGTGAATTTAACATTTACTAAACGGATATTCTCCAATCAAATAAACTTATAAGATATAAATTATAATGTGACGAGGACATAGTAGTGAAGCTCCCGAATCCTTTGGCTTTTGTATCTTTTCACATTTTAACCTTCATATTTTTTATTTAATTTGGTTTTCTTAAAGCCTTATGTTTTGTGCCTTAATTTCTCTTTTTTTCTTTTTCTTAACATTTAATTTGGTACAAGGTATGTATAGATGGTTATGAGCTAAATTACATAAACAATCCCTTAACTAATTACAAAATTTATTATTGGTTTCATAATTAATTTTTTTGTTTTAATTGGTCCCATAACTTACCTCTATTAGTCAAATTAATCCAATTCTGTTAACTTTTAACCCACGTGTCTTAGGTGGACACACACTTAAGGTGGTCCACCAAAGACCTCATTAATTCGTTAAATATTAGTCGTTTGATCTTTTTTTCTAAAAATGCAACCATTAAATCATGCATGTTTAGTAGATCTAACAATGCAGTACCAACACCTAACTAAGCACTCTTTTTAGCAACCACTACTTGACCATTGTCTTTCTCAAATTCTTCATGAACTTATTCCATTATTACTTTTCGTTAAATATTAGTTATTTTTAGGGTTAATAGGCCTTTACCCCCTGTAGTATAGACCACTTTTGGTTTTCCCCCCTGTAAAATTTTTTTGTCAGATTTGGTCCTTGTAAAAAAAATTGTTTTAGAATACCCCCTAGGCCAGCTGACTGTGCATTTTTGCTGAGGTGGTATGCTGCGCACCTTTTTCTGATAACGTGGCACGCTGACTGTGTAATTACTTTTATTTTTTATTTTTTTAATTAGGTACACGTGGCATTTGTGTTTTTTTTAATAAAAATAATAAAAAATCTTAAAAAAATTCTAGAAAAATTAATAAAAATGAAAAAGAAAATATGAAAAAATAAAAAAATTTGAAAAAATAAGGAATTTTTTTTTAAAAATCTGGAAAAATTAATAAAAATAAAAAACGATTAAAAAATAAAATAATCTGATATAATGAAAATTTTTTGAAAAATTAATAAAAATAAAAAAAATCTGGTTAAATGAAAAATAATGAAAAAATTCTGGAAAAATTAATAAAAATAAAATCTGGAAAAGATTAATATATATATATATATATATATATATATATATATCAAAATTTTATAAAAATTAATATATTTAGAAAAAAAATCATATATCCAGAATTTTTTCAATAACGGAAAAATGGAAAAAATTCATATTTTTTTTTTTCAAAAGTAAGAAGTTTTATTTTAATCTTCTTTCTATAATTTTTAGAAAATTTCAAGATTGATCATTTTCAAAAAAAATTTATCTTTTTCGAAAATTTAGTTTTTGTAAATATGATTAATCTTTTTTCAAAAATTTCAAGATTGATCATTTTCAAAAATTTGAAGATTAATCATATTTATAAAAATCATGTCCGAATAACAGGATACAATGTATATTGATTGACACCGGTATATAAATCATGTTATACGGTTGAATGACAAGTACTTTCTGGAAGGAAAAAAATATGAATTTTTTTCATTTTTCCGGTATTGAAAAAAATCTCGAAATATGAATTTTTCAAAATTTATTAATTTTTCCAGAATGTTTTCATTTTTTTAATTTTTCCAGATTTTATTTTTTATTTTTAAAATTTTCCAGATTTTTGTTTTCATTTTTATTAATTTTTCCAATTTTTTTAAAATTTTTTGGTATTTTTTTATTTTTTTCAGAATTTTTTTCATTTTTTTTATTTGTTAAGAATTTTTTTCGTTTTTTTTATTTTTTAAAAAAAATTAAAATTTTTTTAATTAAAAATAATAATTTAATGCCACGTGTACCTAATTAAAAAATTAAAAAATAAAAATAATTATACAGTCAGCGTGCCACGTCATCAGAAAAAGGTGACGCAGCACGCCACCTCAGCGAAAATGCACAGTTAGGTCGCCTAGGGGGGTATTCTAAAACAAAAAAAATTTACAATGACCAAATCTGACAAAAAATTTTTACGGGGGTGAAAACCAAAAGTGACCTATATTACAGGGGGGTAAAGACCTGTTAACCCTTTTTTTTATAAGTCTAACTCATCTTCGCAAAGTTGATTTGTAAGATAATGGATGGAACTATTTATAAACTCTAATAAAATGTTTTCTTTACTAAATGTTGGATTTTAGTTTTTTTTTTTCAATACTTAATATTTTTTTGTCATTTTTATTGATCAAATAACTTTATTTTATATTTTTTTATTTTTATCTATACAAACGGAAATATGGACGATACTTATTGACATTTTATTATTTTTATTAATATTATGGTATTGATGTTTTGGCATTATTTATTGATCAAATAATTAATTATTTTATGATTTCCCTTTATGTGTCATGATAGGTTATAAAATAATGAAAAATTAGTTTAAAAAAATGAGTGTTTATGACGGGTAAGTTTTTTATGCAACTGCTTTATTAAGTGTGCAAAAGAGAGGGAAAAAAATCTTATCACTTTGATGTACTTAACAGACATTTATTGATGATTTTAATATTAGGATATATTTTTTTACGCTAAAAACTATTTGATTGATGTAAGAAGATGATTAACTTTATGAATTATATAAAGTAATAAAGCAATTTGTTAAACGAATAAGAATGGTGGATGAATATGGCTGAAATTGTCAAGTTTGTATATGTTATTATCTTCATTATTTACATGTTTTTTGTTTCAACAAACATTGAAGGTAATTTATTTTTATCCTTTTCAAATTTTCTTATTTACTTTGTAAAGAACATTTCATCTCAATTTAGTTACATTCTTTTATTCTCTTATTTCATTACAGCACGTCTTCCTCAACCGAAGTTAGTTTGTAGAATAGATTATGATTGCATTGCAGTGAAGTGCCCAACTGTTCTTGTACCGAAGTGTATAAATGGTAAATGTGATTGTATTGAAATCTCGGCCCCAATAGATTATGTTCTCACATGAGTATTGTTTTAGTGTTAGACGAAAGAGAGTGCACATACGTCTTGTACGAGTGTTTCACAAGTTGTCGTTTAATTATTGAGTTGACACCCAATAATTTGAATTTTCTTTTTTAACATTGTAGTTGTAGCTATGTTTTTGTACTCTAATATGATGGTAATACAATCAAATAATTCAACAAAGAATATTATTTAGATTGTCTAATTTGGTCGTAATTTTAAAGATATTGCATATCAAGCATATCATGTTTTCTTTTTAACCCTATTGTCTATCTGAATAGCTTTAATTGTTAAGATATAAAATTGTTTTTGTTTTACTTCTAAGACTATAATTTTATATTTATATAATAATATTGTTACACTTTTAATTTTTTCTCACTTATAATTTTTATTTTGCTTACATTTTAATTTTTTAAGAGCCTCGAATGCTTTGTTAGCCTTTAAAAATTATGAAATAACGAGCACGTCACTGCAAAATTATAATAATCTTCTGTAATAATTATGAAGGTCTTAAATTAATTGTTTATTTTGATGTGTTGTCTTAAATTTAGTAGATTTTTCCATGATTATATAAACCAATCACAATTTTCCTTATGCTATATACTAAAGTGTGATTTATATATTTTTCCATTTTAAAATAAAAGATGTATAACTAAAGTCAATATGATTAATTAGAGTAATAATTTATCATGCAAATGACGTGTGATTTAAAATGAACATATGTTAATAATTTTTAAAGAACGATAGTATAGACTAAAGAACCAAATCTCCATGGTCGGATACAAATTTTAAGTTATGTTGTTATCATATATAGTTAAAAGTTTCAAATGAAAATAGTTGGTGGTTTTTTTTTTTTTTTTTTGACAAAAGTCAGTGGTTGTTTTTATGCATATTTATATTTATATTTTGATTTTGATCATTTTAAAATCCATTTGAATTATAAGATAAATGCGTAAGAATAATTTTTTCTGGTTAATTCTCTATACTTTCATTGGTATTCTTTGAGAGAGATCTTGAGCTTTGTTTTGTAAATTAACCCCGTGTGATAGTTTGTATCTACTATTTTGATATTTGTATAGGTGTGATCTATCTTGTAAGTGATGATAATACAGAGTAGGAAATATCTTTAGACATATTGCTTTGATTGAATAAGGTGGATTTTCCTAATCGTGTAAATAAGCCGTTTTTGGTGTGGGACATCATCATTTAATATATAATCCAATCATTTTTTAGTTTATAACACCCCATATAATTTTATACTAGATAATTAAAATAACCGAGTCGAGTTACAGAAGAATTCAAATTTCTTATCTTACATCAGGACAAGATATGCTACATAAAGTTTTACATGATTTATGATTCTTAAACTAAGTAACTCTTAGAGACTATTCTTCAATTGTTCAAGTCGAAATTGTTGCAATCTTCACATGTCTATCTGAATTACAAAAAGGATGGGGTCAGATCTACTACACTGTAAATAGCCTCTAATACGGTTAATCGTAACATATGCATATAATAATTTTGGGAAATGCTAACCGGTGCTCCCAGGCACTGATTAAAGATATGAAAAAGAAAAGTATATAGTAATTAATGCATTGAAATTGTGTAATTAATTTATAATAAAGTCAAAAACAGTTTCCTTTTATGATAATAATTCTCTTTTATGGTATGCTTAACCAGTGCCCCAGGGACACCAGTTAGCAGGACCCAAAAAATTTCATGTAATAATATGATTAGTAAATAGTTCACAAATAATAATTGTCAGTCAACATAAAATTGATTTAGAAATAATAAAAGTTGAACATACAATCTTTATCTTGTTAATTTTACAGACAATATTGAATGTGAGTATCCAATATTGCCTCCTATATCGGCAACGCGTTAGATGTAATAAATCAATATCCACCGACACTAATCTCACATTTAAGCCGTAACCTTTAGATGTTACTCCCTCCGTTCCTTTTTAAGTGTCACTTTTGAAGAAATTTTTTGTTCCTATTTAACCGTCACTTTCAAAGTTCAATGCAACAATAGATGTTGTTTTACCAACATTACCCTTAGTTATTTATTGTGGAGAGAGAAATATATGAAATAAGATATTAAATGACTAAGGCTATTATAGTAAAAGTATAGATTATTGTATAAGAAAAAGTAACATTTATTGAATGTCTTGGTTTGTGTAAAATGTTAAAAAGTGACACTTAAAAAGGAACGGAGGTAGTAATAAAGATCTCGATACCCTTAATTAACTTGTCACCAAAACCATTAATCAACATATTTATCCACTGAAAGATTATTTGACAGTCACGATGCCCTTAATTCAATGGCCATCGTGTCCTTCAAATAAACGTTTATATTCATCCCTATATGGACATCATTTCGGTTTAAAGTGTTTATATTCAACAACATTGCCAAACAGTCCAAACAACAGACAATCAAAACCCCTTGCCTTTCCCATTATTTTTTCGGAACTGTTCACTGTTAAAGGGATTTTCTCAGAGTTTAGAATTATTTTTGTGGTAAAAATAATTTTAATAGGGGATGGCCCAATGAAATTGCTAGGAATGGTAGCTGTTCATAGGTAGCTGTTCATATGTGGTAGACGGCAGTGATATGATGGAGGAGGCCTAAGCTCTATGTCTCAATCCCTCTCCATAAATATAACCATCACAGCCAAAAATACAAAAAAAAGAGCCAATTTCGATCAATCCAAACCTGCAAAAAAAAAATCACCAGAAACAGAGAAAAAACCTTCAAAACCTTTTTTCAACAAAACCAAACACATCAAACAGAGCCTTTCAAACCATTCACAAATCCGGTACAAAAATCGTCGTACAAAAACCGCAAGTTTGCAAGCCAAAGCCGAATAAGGTAGAAAAGGGGAATTTTTTTTCTAGATCTAGGTTGTTTGATTTTGTTTTTGTGAATTTTGAGTCTGAAAACGTATAGAGGAGGGGGAGTAGAAGAGAAAGAACAAAAAAAAATAAAAAAAGGAGCAATTTTTAACTCCGGTGCGGCGGCGCCGCCGCGATGGCTCGCCGGCCACCGCACCGGAGATAACTCCGGCCACCACTCTACTTTCGGAGAAGATAAAGAAAGGAAGGAGAGAGAAGAGAGCTTCTCTCTCTAAAAGAAGGTAGAGAGAGAGAGGGAAAGAAAAAATGAATAAAAAAACCAGTACAACCTATATATACTACTAAACCGAACCGGTTCAGCCTTTGAACCGGACTGAACCGGTCTAACCCTGTCAGGCCCACGCCCCTGCATCCTTTAGGTCCAATCTGCATCATTTTCTTCTTCTTGCACCCCCAATATTACTGCCTACACCCCCAAAAATTTTAAAAATCAAAAAAATTTAAGTTTTTTTTTTTTCAAAATTCAGGAAAAACGTTAAGATTTTTTTTCGAAGTTAAGAAGATTTTAAAAATTTCTGGAATTTAATTTTAAAAAGTTAGAAAAACAAAATCGAAGTTTAAAAATAGGGTAAGATTTTTATCTAAAAAAAGGTCTTTTTATTTTTCTACAAAGAATAAAATTTTGGAATGGATTTTTTTTGATGGCCGAGATTTTGTTCAACATTTTGACAGTCTGTAGGATTTCATTGTGAAATTGATATAACACCCCAAATTTTAATACTAAAAATTATGTTTGTTTTTTTAAAAAAAAATACATAAATAAAGTGGAAAAACTTTTTAAACATAAGTCGTAAATTTTATTCACAATATATATTAAAGGTTCATTTTCAAAATGAAGGTCAGAGTTATATAGAGCTTTGCATGACAAATAAATAATTTAGAAGACACAATTACATCCCTACGCTAAGGGAGAATTTTCTATCAAAAGTGTTGCCCAAAATGAAAAGGACTCTTAAGCCGATCTTTAACTCTATAATACATAAAGTTGGGTACTGGACCCACCACTAACATCATCCTAAAGTCTTTCTTCCTACCAACTACGTGAGTGTATGTTACACGTAAATTCGACCCGTCTTGATGCTGAGTTAAACCCCCAAGGCAAAATACTTCGCTCATTCGTGAAGGTGAAGTCTTCATCTTTCACCGTGTATCTCGGCTTCCTTCGAAATCATCATAATCTAATGGTGTATAGCTCACGCACCCACTGAAAGGGTCACCAATCCGAAAATAACAGATATACAATAGCGGAGCAAGATGCATAAACAGAATAAACATTATACGTGAATTAGAGATCTCATTCTAACTCACGTACGTAAACAAGTATGAAAATAGTGCTCTTAATAAAACTCATTAAGACTCGATTCCTAATGCAATATTTATATGTCGATGCATATGATTTCAGAATTAATACCGCTCTGCAGAGGGTTGTGGCAACGTCACTGGGGAGATGAGTATCTCACTCATCTATCAGACTCGATGATCCACATTGGGATAAGGTGGTTCCATTCTGAAATACACACCCCGTGCCACCTCTCCGATGTGCACCTCGTGTTTCCTCTCTAGTGGCCACGTAACTATGAAATGCATGAGCATACAATTCTCCATATATGCATAAGCATTTCTAATCATATGCAATTTCTCAAATATATCATCAACATATGTAACTCATTATTCTCAAGAATAAGACTTTGCATATGTAAACATTTCCTCATCTTGACAGCCACGTATTCTTGAACACGTAAGCATATATGAAGCAATTATAAAGATAAACATCACGTCATTTTTGTGGAAAAATATATAAAAATATAGAGGTGCCCTTGCCTCGATTAGCTTTCCCCCCAAACAAATACGTCCTTTTCTCTTCTACCTCATTTAGTCATCAAAATCCCTCAAGAACTGAATAGCCTTCCCATAGATGATATTCTAAATTTTCTCACATCAATAACAACTCCAAGTAAAGGCCTTTCTTTCTCCTATCACTGATTTTTCCAACTCCCACTCAAAATTTCTTATAATCTCACATGTCTCTCAAAGTTGACAAAACCAACACTCAAGAGAAAGGAACGAGAAAATGAAGAAGTAGGGAGATGATTGGACTTGAGAAAGAGCAAGACAACTTGATCATTTCCTCATCTGGAAAGCCACGATTTTGAAGATTAAGAATAGGCCCAAGACGGGTTACATGGTTAATAACATGCCCATTTCCTACTCTGGTTTGTAGAAGAATGGATCTTGGTAATTAGGCATGACACCAAAATCCGTACATGCGAGTACCCGTCTAAACCCACTCCAATTGGACGGGATTTCTCGCTTTGACTAGGTTTGGATATGAGTTTGGGTTTTTCTCGATTTAAAAACATGGCTACAAGACGGGTTACAAGGATATAGGTATCCACCCGAAACCCTCACCTAAATCCATCCCCGAATGCTAAAAATTACTTTATCACTCTTTTTATATAAATAAAAACGCAAATCCTAAACCATTTCACTCAATCAGTAAGAATGTCAGTATGTGTTTACATTCACCCGAGTTTTCTCTCTTCTTCCACATCTCACACCCTCAATCTCTCTCTTCTACATTATAACATTGCCCTATGGGCTGGAAAAACTTCTTTCTGCATTTAAAAAAAATGATTCGCTTTGGATACGGGGATGGGCGGGGATACTCGAATCCGCCAGAGACGGAGACAAAATTCAATTTCTCATCCCCGTTGGGTATGAGTAGGGTAGTAGGTAAGTATTTGACAATAGGGGACGGGATGGGAAAGACAAAACCTATCCCGACCTCGCCCCATTGTCTTGCCTACTGGTAATTTGGAGTCGATTGTGAGGCAAGTATAGTCTGACAAAAAATTGTTTCATCCAGGAATCAAACTTGGGTTCTCCCGAACAATTCTTCGTTTAGTGAATCTCATTAATCACTTAAGTCTGGTTAATTTAGTTGTCGTAGCTCGTTTTTGAACCTAAATAACATTACTTTTTACAATACAAAAAAAATGAAATTATTTTTTGTTTTTAGTTGTGTCAAAACATGTAATGTTTTTAGTTGAATGTTTATTCTATGTTGAACATAGGATTTGGATGTCATTACTATTTTTTTGTTTTGATGTTTTTAATGTATATTTCTATTTCAAAATTTCAGTTGTTTTTTGTTTTTGTATTTAACATATAATTTATTCTTCGCTTTATATATGAACTATTTTCTCTTTTTACATTTGTTTGTGCGAGTCAATATTTTTTTTCTTCCATTTGTACGTGAGAATCAATATTTATCACCGTGTTTTTAATTCAGCGGGGACAATTGTTGATATATGTTGATTTCATTTTTCTATCCTTTGTACGTGCGAATCAATATTTATCCCCTTGATGCTTAATTTAATGTCTTTGTGTGCTTTGGTGGTTTTTGTATTTTTGATGCTATTGCTGAGTGATACTATTTATTCTTAACCGAAGATCACAGTTAGCCTACAGTTGTGTGGAATTGGTCTGTTCACATTGTTTTCGACCTTAAATAAAAATTATCAGTCAAGGCTCCAAACTAACGTGTACAAACTATATTTCTCATAGTTCATCATTCATCTATTCAATAGGAATGTGATGTACTTTTTTCTTTTGATATTACACACTTATCTCATAAACTTTTTTATTTTTATGTTCGTTGAGACTTAGGCAAAGCTTTCTTCTACTGTGCAGAATTCCAAGTTTGACTTTGAGTTTTTTCCAATCGATGGTTGTGAATGTTATTCGAGGGGACAATGAACTTGATGAGCATCTAGATTTCTTTTTTGTTAGTCTGTGAAAGCATGTAGATTCATATGGTTTATACAATACATTGTGTAAACAGTTTGTCCGTTTTGTATTGTGTTTTCTACAATATGTTTAATATTTCTTTGTGTTTTGAAAGTGCATGGGTGAAAAAGGGAAACAAGGTGAATAGTTTCGAACAAAAAGGGGTATTTTTTACATTGTGAAGTTGAACAGTCTGTGAAAGGATGTGCTCTTTATCAATGCATCTTTAGCACAACAGAGTACAGAAAGAGAGATTGTATTCTTCTTTGTGGATTTCCCCTTGATGGTTAATATTATGTATGTGTGCTTTGGTGGTTTTTGTATTATTGTTGCTGTTGCTGAGTGATAATATTTATTCTTAACCGAATATATTTGGTCTGCTCACGTTGTATTTGAACTTAAATAAAAATTAACAGGATATTCCAGCCGTGCGTTGCACGGGTTCGTACACTAGTATAACATACAAGGTTCAAATAAATATTTAGCTTCATTGCATAAATGGTCCCCCTAAATAATTTGCAGTTTACATTTTGGTCTCATAAATCGTAAAACCAACATTTTGGTCCCCTTGGTTTTGTTCCGTCAATCTAAAAAGTCCTTGCATGTTAACTTTAACTTTAAATGTCTAAAGTGGAACCCAAACAATGTTGGTTCACCATAAACCTTATTAATTCTTTTAATTTTAACTGTTCGATCTTTTTTTTTTTATAAAAAAAGTGACTGTTAGATCATGAAGTCCAATCGTATCTTATGTTATACCATCACTATTTAATTTTTTTTCTTCAAAAACAAACACACTCCACGCCAAGTTCCTCTTTCTTTCCTTCTTTTACGAGAAGTTTTCTTCTCTCCACCATTGTTGCCATCCGAGGTCGTATGACCAAACCAAAACCACCATTTAATTCCTCTCTTCTTCCTCTTCAAAAATCACCCATTTATTTTTTAGATCTGTGAAATTTCAAAAACCTCAATCATCACCTTCTCTCTTGTTTCCGGCCACCTCGATTTTTTTTGCCAATTTCTTCATCAAAAATATTTTAAAAAACCCATAAAAACAAAAAAAAAAATTTAATTTTATGATTATTCTTTTCCTTTTGTTTCCATCTTTCTCATTTCAAAAAAAAAAAAAAAACTCTTCTTCTCTCTCACTAGACAACACCTAATCTTTTTTCCATTTCTTCATCTTCTTCCCCAGCTTCTTCATACAATCTTCAAGAACATTCATAAAATAATCCAAAAAAAAAATCAATAAAACATAGATATGTTGTGCTTTTTACGGTCCCATAATCAGATACCAACACAATCTTCATCCACACTCACATCATCTCTAATCCCATTCATTCATTCGATTTCACTTCAATTTCATATACTAATTTTCCATCACTTGAATTCTCATCTGGCCATCATTTTCATTCTCACTGTTTCCATTTAATCAACACAAATCTGAAACCAAATGTTCCTTAATCCAAATTAAACATCAGAACCAATTTCCTAGTCAAAATTTGCAAGATCTCACAATACCCTTTTCTCATAATCACACTTCAAAATTGTTTGCCAAGCATCAAGGTTGTCTATAGAAGAAACTGACCAGAAACTCATTCCTTTCACACACTTTTCCGGCACGGTGGGGGTGAACTCCGGTGCAGTGGTCGCCAACAAAGTTGCTTAGGTCGCAAAATAAATATAGGGGTTTTGTTGAGGGTTAACAGCCAAAGATCTTTTTGACTGACGGAGCAAAATCAAGGGGACCAAAATGTTGGTTTTACGCTTTATGGGACCAAAATTTAAACTGCAAATTATTTAGGGGATCATTGATGCAATTAAGCCTAAATATTTTATCTATTCTTTGTATTTTATCATATCATGTCTCCATATCCTGACCATTAAACATGCCATTAAGGCCTAATGGCCGGAAAAAGTTTTGGGTTTTTACACTTTAGCCTAAAGTGTTCATAGCTTATGATGCACATTTCTATATAAATAATTTAAGGCCTAATGAATGGAAAAAGTTTTGGGTTTTTACAATCTACTAGTATTTGACCCGTGCAACGCACGGGCAAAAAACGGTTAATGTAGTAAATTGAAGTATGAGTTCTTAAACAAATAACAAAGTGAATAAGTTAAATTATATAGTTACTCTATAACAACTAAATATATAGTTCTTAAATCAAATACTTATATCTTTCATAATACTGATTTTAATATTTTATATTAATCGGTATTATCAATTGACAACGAAAATGACTGGTTTTCATAAAACTATAATCAACCACTTCCTTAATCTATGTATCTTAGCAACATGATAGGAACACCAACCTTCAAGTTTAAGTGATGGTTTGATATTCCTGAACATGTTATGTTTTTCAGAAACTCGGATGTAAACCAATGACCTACAATATTTATCCTATGTGATATTTATTTTAATATTTTAAATAAGTAATTACTATTAGTTATCAAAAAATGTCAATCGTTCTGTAAAACTATAATAACCTACGTAACAATGTGGCTATGGTACAAACTAAAGGAAGTTTTTTTTTAAATACATATAACTTATGATGAATTGAAAATCATATAAAAAAACCTATAGTTGTTTGAGAAATACAAAGATTTCGACTAAAATCAAATACCTTTAGCCTCCTATGTTTGAAAATTTTAAACATTTGAATAAAATCAAATACTTATAGCCTCCCGTGTTTGTTTGAAATATAAAACTATGACTTAAATCAAATACATATTAAAAATCAATTTTTATGTTAGGTGTCAATAGTAGACACCTAAGTAATAATATTTTTTGGAAATAACACGGAGTTAGTGAAAGAAATTATTACACACACCATTAGATAGAGTAGTTATTGAAATTAATACATAGACACCATATAATAGAGTAGTTAATAGTTCATACAACAATCTGAATATGGTTATTGGGAACGTGTTAACTAAAACAAAAGTTGGTGAATACCGAAATCACAGTTTTGGTGAAACCCCATGTTTTCATGGGCTGATTTAGACATTATCCTAAATAATGTATAAACAAAGTAATAATATAAAACAATGTAGAAAATACAATAGTTGATATTTATCTTTCTCGTATTAAGTACGTCATTATCAAAACAAAAAAGATGCAAAATAAATATTGCTTCATGTTTTCTATATGGCTTAATAGTTTTATCATGCCACTTTACTCAAAGTCGTAGATACATAAACATACTTGTTTAAATTCACTCAAAGGACACTTTCGGTAAACCCCGATGTTTTTGGGTTGAAGAATGGATTGACAAACTATCCTAAATAGGAGATAAACAAAGATTTATATGTATAAATTTAGACCAGTTGAGTAGGCAATCAAAGTTTCCTAAAGCTTGAAAGCTTTGGGTAACCTTAAAGCTGGCTAACCAAGAGGCTACAACAAATTGAAAGAATGTAAGGTAAAAGAGCGATTGAGAATTTAGCTATGGTACACTCTAGAATAATGTTTCATGACAAATTGCAATCACATTCAACACTAAAAGAAAGAACACTCGATTCAATTCTTTATACTTCTAAGCCTCTATTGTATCCATCTTGAAACTCAGTGGATTGAGACTACTGCAGAACAAATCAAAAAGTAGAGAGTAGATTAAAAATAAAAGTTTAATAGAGACAAAAGTTGATGATATATTAATAATTTAATTGCAGCAAGGAAATATTGAAAAGAAAATAATAAACTAATATGTTAATCTATATATGATTAATGACTATCGTTGTTTTGCATAAATATCACTTAAAAAACGTGAAAGAATTTAAAATTGTCATCTTAATTTTAATCAACTTAAAAAAGTTAACTACAAAAGTAGAGTTCTGCTGTATAAAAAAGTGTAAACCAAATGAACATCTTTAAAATTCTCTTTTTTCCACCCTTTTCTCCCATAGATTATAAATCAAATGTCCCTCTTGTTTTTCCTACGCTACTCCTCAATGAGTTTTAGAATTCTCTCTTTTCCATTCCTATATTTTTCTTTTTTTCTACAACTTAAGTGTTGCCACTAATAACAAAATGATCAAACATATAATAATGGAACACTAACCACTTTCCTGAAGATACAATGAATAAATATTGTTTGAACTAATTAAAAGAAAACTCTCAAATGGTAAAGATACAATGAAAAAATATTGTTTGAACTTCATCCTCTAATAACGATAGAAGCCAAAATTAAAAAAGAAAAAATTGTTTGAACTTTATCCTCTAATAACAATAGAAGCCAAAATTAAAAGAAAAAATCGGTAGAAAATGAATCCGTACAACATCTTGCTAATTAGAGTGGAAGGAAGAGTGAGAATGTTTTTCCGTAGAACCCAACAGTCGCATCCATTTGACCACCTCATTAATGTTTGGCCTGCTATTTCAATATTCAAACGGGATCAATTAACTCAAAATTTTCAGAAGACAACAGAAAGAATTTATGTAGTGATCATATGTTAAACTTACTTATAAGAGCTTTTTAAACTACACTCTTTGGAATTTTCAATCAATGGCCTATTGTAGGTTTTAGCAGTAACAGTAACATGTTGTCTTAACACCAATGCCCTGACTCAACACAAAACTCATATTAGTGTGAAACTCATTCTTCTATATAACATCAACCTTTTATACATAGAAGACCACACTATATATTAGAAGTATTTCTCAAGTATACAAATACAAATACTAAACAATAAGAATAACCAAGAAGTTCATACCACAATTTTATTTGCAATATAAATCACACTAAGTAACTGATGCCAATTTAGGGAAATTAATCTATTTTTCAGAAGCAAAAATTAGCATAACAAATAAAAAGATGGAAGAAGCAGTAACAACTCAACATAGAAAACAGTAATGAGAGTTAACAATCTGATATGAAGCATGAAATCATTTACAAAGATGACTAACATGTTCACAATGAAGAAACTGTCCTCTATCCAAAAGCTATAAATGACCAAAATAGTTTAAGAAATCTGAAAAACAATTACTCTAGTTTCAAACCAAGCATAAAAGCTTGATACATACAACCTGAAATACACCAGAAACTTTGTATACCCCATGAAATTAATCAAAAAACTTCACCTTGAGATGCAAACGACCCATTGAAATGATGCAAACGTTCCCAATAACCAAATTTGAAATTTCTTTGGTCATGTGTCACTTTCCATATTTATAATTTAAATCATTCATTGAGTTGTGCATATGAATCAAGTAAAATAGTTCTAGATTTTATAAATATCTTAACTGTTATTCAAGTCATTTGGACCTCAGGTTTTGAATATTATATAATGGTACATATAAAGCTAAATCAAATAAAAATGGGAATTAAGATAGAGAACAAATCAATGTAAATTTGTGAGGTTATTACTGTCAACAAACAAAAGAAGGATTCAGAAAGAAAGGAAAGAAACAATAAAAAGTTGCAAAGACACTCAATAATGGGAAATACATATGTGGCACTAAAATATAATTCACAAATCATTTATTTCAAACAAAAACATACATATTAATGCATACTAAATATGATACTTTCAATAATTCAGTTATAAAAGTCAATACCCATAGAAAGAATTGAGTCATACCAATCAGATGCATCAAACTCCTCCAACTAACATTTGAGTTGCTTGTTCTCCCAACAAAATCCTATAGTGAATTATTATATCACATAGCTCCCACAATTTTAATTTGCAATCTGTCACAAAAAAAAAAACTACAAATTTAAAGTAAATTTAATAAAGGATATGCAAGTATGAGTTAAAATAAGAGCAACTGAAGCATATTCTTAAAAGTAACTTTTAAGAATTCAGATAAGTTCGAGTTGCTTCCAATGAAAGTTAAACATGGTTAAAATTCCAAATCCCAAATATCATAAAGAATCATCATCATTGGACACAACAAAGAGCAAATTCAAAGTAACACATTTAACAAAGAAATAATACTTCAAGCTTCATAGCAAATATGAATCATCACTGATTGTCATTTAGAATTTCAATTGCCCTTTTCTCGGATAATTAAATATTAAAGCTTCAAAATAAGAAAATAAAATAATGGATACCCAAACTGAATGTGGTCCTAAATGAGGATTTTTTTGTCAGGTCAGTAGTTCCTAAAATGAGGATTTGGCATATGAGTAGTTTACCATGTGATGACTTAAATAATCATAAACTATTACTTACATGCTCTTATTAGTGAAGGCACCCTCCATTTGATTTCCATTTGCCCACTCAGTAGCTGCAAAGCAAGATCTATGAATTAGAAACATAATTCAAACATGGAGTCATCTTAACCTCAATAATAGTAATTAGAACAAAATAACCCAAACAAAAGGGTCATATATTTCTACAAAAATCACCACAAACGAAATTCAACTCTAACAAAACACAAACAAAGTATGCAGAACCTCATCAACTCCACGAATATATATGTAAAGTGTGCAATAAAAAAACCAAACAAAAATCAAAATGAATAACATAAAATAGAAGAATTGCTACAAAATTGAAAAACCAATGATAATACGCATGAGAGAATTGAAACATACAACCTCCAATAGCACCAAAAGCCATGAAAAAAACCCATGAAAATTACTAATAATATCAGTAACTCCATGTTGAAAAGTTACTCAATAACAATCTAATGTCATTATCATAGTTAATACTTCATTAAAAAAATTAAGAGCTAACTAAATCATACTGAAAATATACTTCTAAAAATTCAGATTTTCAGTTAAATATACTTCTCGAAAATACCCATCAAATGTTTAAAATCAACCATGAAATAATTCCCAAGCTACCCAATGTCAAACAAATCACATTCCGATGTCCAAAATATAATGGTCAAACATAAAAACACAAATCAAAACAGCGAAATTAAAACAAAAAACAAAAAGATTTGTGTACATTTCGACATACTCTGATGTTGTGATGCCTTTCTTCTATGCTTCTCCCAGATTGAATGAATCTGGAATCACAAATGAATTATCAGACAAAAAATCAGAATAAATCGAAGAAACATATTGAATGAATCTGAAAATTCGAAAATGGCCATGGATGAATCGTTACCTCCGTCGCAGAAGTGTGTGTTGCTTCCTTATTCTATCAGTTGTCGATTACATCATAAAGTGGATGAAATGAAAAAAATCTGAAATTTTTTTGTGAAGAGGAAGATAAAGAACAGTGAGTGAGAGATTGAAGGGAAAATCATAAAAACCCTAATTTTGTTTGATGGGAAAAATTAAAAAGAATGAAGAATGACCTGATGATGTTGTTGTAGCGGCGAGAGAGAGGGAGAAGAATGGGGATGAGTGGTTGTGAGGGTTGAGAGAAAGAGGTCGTGTGGAGAGAAAGGGAGAGAGAAAGAGAAATGAAAAAAAAGAAAAAAAAGAGAGGAGAGAAGAAATGATATTTTAATGTTGTATGGGAATTTTAAGAGAAAAGATAGGAGGGGAGAAAGATTTGAATTTTGAATTTTGAATTGAAGAGGGAAAATGAGAGAAAATGATATTTTAGTGTTTGTGATTGATTGAATGCTTAAAATGGTAAAAATAAAAGTAGTATTTTAATGTGACGTGGCAAGAATGATGTGATTGATTGACACCTAAGATTAGGAGACTAAAAGTTGTTCCCCATTTGTATATTATTAAGATTAAGATTAAGATTGACATACTCTGATGTTGTGATGCCTTTCTTCTATGCTTCTCCCAGATTGAATGAATCTGGAATCACAAATGAATTATCAGACAAAAAATCAGAATAAATCGAAGAAACATATTGAATGAATCTGAAAATTCGAAAATGGCCATGGATGAATCGTTACCTCCGTCGCAGAAGTGTGTGTTGCTTCCTTATTCTATCAGTTGTCGATTACATCATAAAGTGGATGAAATGAAAAAAATCTGAAATTTTTTTGTGAAGAGGAAGATAAAGAACAGTGAGTGAGAGATTGAAGGGAAAATCATAAAAACCCTAATTTTGTTTGATGGGAAAAATTAAAAAGAATGAAGAATGACCTGATGATGTTGTTGTAGCGGCGAGAGAGAGGGAGAAGAATGGGGATGAGTGGTTGTGAGGGTTGAGAGAAAGAGGTCGTGTGGAGAGAAAGGGAGAGAGAAAGGGAGAGAGAAAGAGAAATGAAAAAAAAGAAAAAAAAGAGAGGAGAGAAGAAATGATATTTTAATGTTGTATGGGAATTTTAAGAGAAAAGATAGGAGGGAAGAAAGATTTGAATTTTGAATTTTGAATTGAAGAGGGAAAATGAGAGAAAATGATATTTTAGTGTTTGTGATTGATTGAATGCTTAAAATGAAAATTCGAAAATGGCCATGGATGAATCGAAGAAACATATTGAATGAATCTGAAAATTCGAAAATGGCCATGGATGAATCGTTACCTCCGTCGCAGAAGTGTGTGTTGCTTCCTTATTCTATCAGTTGTCGATTACATCATAAAGTGGATGAAATGAAAAAAATCTGAAATTTTTTTGTGAAGAGGAAGATAAAGAACAGTGAGTGAGAGATTGAAGGGAAAATCATAAAAACCCTAATTTTGTTTGATGGGAAAAATTAAAAAGAATGAAGAATGACCTGATGATGTTGTTGTAGCGGCGAGAGAGAGGGAGAAGAATGGGGATGAGTGGTTGTGAGGGTTGAGAGAAAGAGGTCGTGTGGAGAGAAAGGGAGAGAGAAAGGGAGAGAGAAAGAGAAATGAAAAAAAAGAAAAAAAAGAGAGGAGAGAAGAAATGATATTTTAATGTTGTATGGGAATTTTAAGAGAAAAGATAGGAGGGAAGAAAGATTTGAATTTTGAATTTTGAATTGAAGAGGGAAAATGAGAGAAAATGATATTTTAGTGTTTGTGATTGATTGAATGCTTAAAATGGTAAAAATAAAAGTAGTATTTTAATGTGACGTGGCAAGAATGATGTGATTGATTGACACCTAAGATTAGGAGACTAAAAATTGTTCCCCATTTGTATATTATTAAGATTAAGATTAAGATTGACATACTCTGATGTTGTGATGCCTTTCTTCTATGCTTCTCCCAGATTGAATGAATCTGGAATCACAAATGAATTATCAGACAAAAAATCAGAATAAATCGAAGAAACATATTGAATGAATCTGAAAATTCGAAAATGGCCATGGATGAATCATTACCTCCGTTGCAGAAGTGTGTGTTGCTTCCTTATTCTATCAGTTGTCGATTACATCATAAAGTGGATGAAATGAAAAAAAAACTGAAATTTTTTTGTGAAGAGGAAGATAAAGAACAGTGAGTGAGAGATTGAAGGGAAAATCATAAAAACCCTAATTTTGTTTGATGGGAAAAATTAAAAAGAATGAAGAATGACCTGATGATGTTGTTGTAGCGGCGAGAGAGAGGGAGAAGAATGGGGATGAGTGGTTGTGAGGGTTGAGAGAAAGAGGTCGTGTGGAGAGAAAGGGAGAGAGAAAGGGAGAGAGAAAGAGAAATGAAAAAAAAGAAAAAAAAGAGAGGAGAGAAGAAATGATATTTTAATGTTGTATGGGAATTTTAAGAGAAAAGATAGGAGGGAAGAAAGATTTGAATTTTGAATTTTGAATTGAAGAGGGAAAATGAGAGAAAATGATATTTTAGTGTTTGTGATTGATTGAATGCTTAAAATGGTAAAAATAAAAGTAGTATTTTAATGTGACGTGGCAAGAATGATGTGATTGATTGACACCTAAGATTAGGAGACTAAAAATTGTTCCCCATTTGTATATTATTAAGATTAAGATTAAGATTAAGATTTGTATATTATTAAGATAAGATTAAGATTTGTATATTATTAAGATTAAGATACCTCAAGTGTTCATAGCTTATGAGGTACATTTCTATATAAATGAAATTGCCTAGATCTTGTTGATGAAAGATGCCGGTATTGAGTGCTACAGATGATTTTGGAAAAGTCATGAAACTAAGCATATATCATTGTTCCAAATCTAATTTATGTGTAGTGACAGTGGTATATGTTGGTTTTGCAAACAAAGAAGATATGAGCATAATTTGTACAAAATGCAGAAAAGGATAAATGATTCATTCTTCATAAATAAATTAAGCCATGCTTATAAAGTATAAACATGATTATGTTTTTCTTGGAACCACTCATCATGAGAATCATAGAAATGACTTGACTCAATAAAAATGTACTTAATTACTTCCTTAACAAAAAAAGAAGCTATAAAAGCATAAATAGAGAGACATGACACACCCTTGTTCCATTCCAAGCTGATTCTAGCAAACACCATTCATCTTATCATTCAACTTCTTCCTATCCATCACAAACTTCTTCCAAATCGCAGTAATTTCTCTCTGAGTCTCCAAAGCACTCTTTTTAGCAACCACTACTTGACCATTATCTTTCACAACTTCATGAACTGTAACACTACTAGTGCCACTTATCATCTTTATCCTCGCAGTAAGTGAATCAAGCTCGTGCAACACTTTCTCTATATCAGCTACAAGGCGCTCTGCTAAAGTCCTTGAGAAATCCTCCCTAATGACAACGCGTAAAACGGTTATGTGTTGAGCATCCGGGGGCATGCTGTATGCTGGAACAATCCATCCGAAGCGCCTCAACAAGTCGGAGATTTGAAATTCATCAAAGTTTGTGTGGTCCTTCAATGTGAAGGCCACCAAAGGTACACCGTCGTCTTTCGACACAATGTTGAAGCGCCCCATTTTTTCGAGTCCCTCTTTTAGTACTATCATGTTGTCTCTGCAATTTTCCATCACATTTTTATACCCCTGCAACAAGTTAATGCAAAGAATTAGTACATTATATAGTTTTGAAGTGTTTTACAAGAAAAATATGAATCTTCAAAAAAGTTATGATAAGTATGTAAAAGGGGTATGTTTGGTTTGTATTAATACCTCATAACCAAGACGTATTAGTTGGTAGTATTGAGCAATGACTTGACTAGAACCTGCAATGCATAATTTTGTGAAAGAAATTAGTACATATACTCGTTATACATGACTCATCTCTAAACTTTTTGTTTAGCTATTGAAACTTGGATATGGATTTGCCACAATCAGGAAATCTAGATCGTACGATCAAAAGATCAAACAATTCACATTTAAACTTTATATTTTGAAATTAATATAGAAAGTCAAATATGAATCGTCTGATCTTGATTTAATAGTTCCGATCACACGACTATGGCACATGCTTGCTAGATCCAGGGGATCGAAATCCACAAAAGTGCACGGGGTTTGTTGTCGAATTAATTCTTAAACCAAGTGTTCCAATTATGTGTTACCTTTGGAGAAGTTGAGGGTAAAGGTAGGTTGATCAGCTCCTAGATAGTTGATGTGAAAGATGAGTTCTTCAGGCAAATCTTCCTTGCTTCTCCAAATAGCCCAACCAATTCCAGCATAGACAAGACCGTATTTGTGACCACTAACATTGATACTCTTCACCAATGGTAAGCGGAAATCCCACTCGAGTTCTGGATAAATAAATGGAGCAATGAAACCACCACTAGCTGCATCCACATGAATAGGAGTGTCCCATCTACAAAAAGAATTTCATATATTAGTTCCTCAACTCCAAAATGTAAAATAAAGAGAAGACATTATGGAAGTTTTTGAAGGTTTATTCAATATGAAACATACCCAGTTTCCTTATTCTTTTCAACAAGGAGATCGTTTAAGCGTTTAACATCTTCAAACTCTCCATTTAGCGTTGAACCAAGGATAGCAGCAACACAGATGGTGTTCTCATCCACCAATTCCACAGCCTTTTGAGGGTCCATTACATAGTATCCTTCACTTAGCTTAACCTCTTTCAATTCCACTTCAAAGTACCTTGCAAATTTCTCCCAACAAACCTTCACAAGATGAACTTCTCATAAGGCTTTTCCTCTTTCAATTAGTTCGAAAACACGATCATTATACACATTTTATATATATGTACCTGGACATTGGCGCCAGTGACAATGTTGGGTTTGTCATAAGGCTTTCCCTCTAGTTTTCTTTTGTTCTGCCACTTCCTTTTGAATGCCAATCCAGCTAACATTATAGCCTCTGATGAGCCAACAGTGCCAACACCAACTGCAGCCTCATTTTCTTTAAGTGGTGCATTGAAAAGATGAGCTATCATGTTAACACACCGATTCTGCATATATCCATATACAAGTTAGAAGCAACTACTAGTGTTGTTGGGGGAGTATTTTTTTAATTGGTCATGGATTTTCCATAATTTTTGTCATTGAAATGGCCTACTCTGTCCTCATCCAATAAAAAGAAATTTTATTTAGTCACTTATTATGAATTTACGTTTATTTGTTATAGCGACACATACTCATTTTAATTAGGTATCTTAGCACCTGAGTATTGAGACCTCCAAAGCTAACAGTGGCATCATACAAAGATGTTGGTACTCATGAAAAGGGATTCTCTAGTCTTGAAATTTTTTTATATATAATAAAATATTTTATTTGAAAAGTACAAATATTTCAACAACTAAAATCATTACTCCCTCAATCCCATGATATTTGTCGCATTTAAAAAAATTGTTTAAAATGACTTTTAGTTTCACCTTTAATGTTATATAAATTGCTTATTTTTTTTTTCAATCGTATCCTTAATTAATATTATGTATATCATTCCCCGATAAATATTTTTTATTTTGTTTTTATGATATTAATAAATACATAAAGTTAACTTTATAAAATTATCATTTTCTTCTCTTCATTTGTAGTCAAATATGACAATTATAATATGACAATGACTTACGGGTTGCCTAACAAGACTGTCATCATCTTTAATGAAGATTAATTAGGATAAGAAATAAATGCAAAAGGAAACAACTTTTGCCCGAACTACATTAGACAATGACTTACGGGTTGCCTAACAAGACTGTCATGAATGGAGGATTTGAAAAGAAAATGGTGTAATCAGGCAGCATTTGGATGACATTGTGGTTGGCGATATTGGTGACATTGACCAACTATAATGTTACAAATGACGTTTTTCTTTCTCTTTCACAAAGTTTTTTTGTTTTGTTGTACACTTATGATATTGTGGTTGATCAATATCATCAATGTAACCATAATATCACCGGAGTGTTATTCAAGTATAAACTGGAATGATATTGCCTTTACCTATACATCTATTTTTTGTTTGTTTGTACTACTTACTATAATTAACACCTCTAAGATTGGCATTCACAACTTTAACTGTTTTTTTTTGGTAGTGTAAATGTTTGAATTTGAGGGAAGGTGTTCAACTTAAATTTTTTAATGTTGGGGGTGTTAGTTTCTGTTTTACAAACATTGTGCATATACTATCTTTTAACATAAGTTATTAAAAACAACATTAAATAAGACATTTTTGAAATGTCATTTTCTATAAAAACATTAAATAAGACATTTTTAAAATGTCATTTTTTATTTTTATTTATGTTGTTGATTTAGTGATCAACACATACTCAAATAAAATATATATAGAGAAAGGGAATGTCGTGACTTAGATTTAAACCCACAATTCTACCTAAAATATTTTCAAAACAAAAATCACTAGGTTGTAACAATGATGACATATTCTATTAACTTTTACTTTTCATACTTCAAGATACTTAGAAGTATTATTAGGGACTCATTTTAAAAAATAACTATATCTAATAATTTAATATATAACAATGAATGGTTGATTATACGTTGTCTAGGGACAAAGTAATACTCCCTCCGTTTCAAAATGAGTGTCGCTTTGGCCAAAAAAATTTGTTTCAAAATGAATGTCACTTTCAGTTTCCAATGCAATAATAACTTTTTCTTTTCAATTGTACCCTCCAATTAATACTCTGCACACTACTTCCAAAGTATTACTTTTAAAACTAACCAATAGTTAATAAGCATAATTTGGTAAAATAACCATTCTCTTTCTTTTAATCATTGCATTTCTTAATATGTGTGTAAACACCTAAAACGACACTCATTTTGAAACGGAGGGAGTAATATATTAATAACATAGTCTCTATGAGCTTAACTCATATATGAGCTCAATTATAGTAGTCTCTATATTATTAATCCTATATATATGTATATATATATTGTTTTCAATACTTTCCCTCTAATTAATTTTATGATATTCTTTTTAAAAAAATATGTTATGAGTATCACTCTCAATTCAATATTTTCTACTAAATATTTGTTATAAAGATGGATACACTAAAAATAGTAAGTGACAAAATTAATTTGCTAAAATTGAATTTTTAATTATAATAAAAAATCATTTACCCACAAGATGTGCCTAAAATTGAAAAATACAAAAGGTCAAAATACAAAGGTACCCAATTATATCTTCTCTTTTATTTTTGAAAAAATAAATAAATATAAATATATATGGCACTTGTAAGGGTATAGAAAAAATATATTTCCTGACATATTTTTTGTGGTGGCCGGGGTTTGAACCCTGGACCTTGCATATATTATGTATAGCTAAGCTCACGAGGACATATTTCCTAACTTATAAAACAAAGAAAAGGAATTTTCAAAACATTTCGTAATTTTATTTTAGAATTAATTGGAAAATTAAATATGGGGTAAAATGTGTTGTGGAAAATTAAATATGGGGTAAAATGTGTTGTAATCATCATCAAGACCACTAATATTTTCAAGTTTTTGGTGGTGGCCGGGATTTGAACCGTAGACCTTGCATATATTATTATGCATTGTCCATACCAACTAAGCTAAGCTCACGAGGACTTAACTCATCTACTACTTCCTTCTTTTTTAGTTGTCATTTTCGGATTTAGTTTTTCACATTCAAAGATAACTGAATAATTTTTTCACATTCAAATACAACCAAAGAATGTTGATAAAACTACTTATCTTCTTTTTTTGGTAATATTCTTAATTCTTAATTGTTTACTGTCTTATTTTATTTCATATATTTCTCCATGTGCAATAAATAATTAATAGTTAAGGTAATATCCACAAAACAAAAATTAATAAATTACTCAATGGAAACAATTTTTTAAAAAAGGAATTGGGGAGTAGTTAACGGAGGGAATCTCTAGCTAATGAAAAGCAATAAGGCATTTAATATATGCATCAATTAAGGCAATGTCAAAGAGAGGAAATTAGATTAATAAGGAAAGAAGATACCAGGAAAAGAAATGTTTAAATAATCAACATATCTGTACCTAACGCGCAACTTGTGTTTATTTTAAAAAAATAATAATAATATTCTATATGCCATGATATGTTTTTTAATACTATTTTATTACAACAAATCAAATAAAGGATTCATAATTCATAAACAAAAAGTAAGTAAAAGGTATGATACTATGATGTAGGGAAGGTCTACCTGGAGCTCAGTGGTGACGGGGTATTCATCCATGTCAACGTAGTTCTTGTTGATGGAAGCCATGATGAGTTTATCACACTCAGGCTCCATCCAAGTTGTCACAAAGGATGCCAAGTTCAATCTAGGGTTTCCATCAAGCATCAATTCATCGTTTATTATTTGGTATGCTGCATCCTTTGGTATAGACTCATCTGGCATCTTGAATCTATAAATTAAATGTATGCGTAAAATAATTAGTATGTAAATAATTAAACTACCTTGATTCTCAAAATATGATTTCCTAGATACCATAGTTATTTTACTAGCAAACTATCATTCAGCAACATAAATATTTTTTTCTTGACAAGATCAATGCAAATTTATGGATTTAAGGTTAACTTGATCATCAGACGAAGACAAAGGAGTTGATGATCACATGAAGTGAGGTCAAGTGTTTGATCTCACACATGTTATAATACTAACAAATTAACGATTAACGATAATAACATTGACCGTTTAAAAAATAAAATGATCAACATAAGGTTGTTACCTAGGAAGTGAAGTTCTGACATAGCGGGAAGCAAAGGTTGAGTGGACGGAAACATCAGACTCGGAGGCTGTCTTTGAGAGAACCATGGTTGTGAGAATGAGAGAAAGTATGTTTGTGTTGGGTGTGAAATAATGTATATGAAACAGGGGACCTATGCAATTATAAATAGTACTGAGATCAGTGCGCTACATGTTTAATTTAATTAACTAATTAATTATATGATGTTAAAGGACCAATCAAATAGTTTTCAAAAAATAAAAGGACCAATCAAACACAAGTCTATGTTCCTCTCAAAAAAAAAATTCAAGTCTATGTTAAGTCAGAGACTCATTCTACCGCGTGTAGCTTTATTAAAATGGTTACACTGAACTTTCACATGTCAATGTGATGTGATTATAATAGAAAGAAAAAAAAGGTAAGTTTTTTTTAATTAATTGGGGTCTTTTTTTTAAAGGTAATTATGGGTCTTTGTTTTTTCGTAAGGCAATTATGGATGTTTTTTTAACTAAGGAAATTATGAGTCGTATATAAATAGGGAGTTTCTACGGTACACCCTTAAATTAAGGTGTACTGTTACACCTGTTTCAAAAATCAATAAGTTAACGATAATTTTTATGTAATAAAGAGATATTTATCGACTTTTATATTTTAGAAAATATTATCCCATAAAAAACATATCATTCTTTATAAGAATTATACTAATTTTTTTTAACATTTTATTGAAAAATAAATAATCAATATTCACTATTATGAGTAATAAAAATTTAAAAAAAATGAATTTTGTTTTGCCGACATTTATGAGAAATAAAATATAATTATTATAATTATAAATGATAGAAAATATTTTTTTCTAAAGAAAATAAATCATTAAACTATACATTTAAATACACGGGTGTACCGGTACACTCAAAATTTTCGAATATACTGTAGAAATTGCCATATAAATAACTTCTCGTGGAAGAATAGTGATTTTTTTAACAAATATAAAACCATTTACACGCTGTTTTGACGAAGAAGTTTTGTTGCAAACAAAAAGTCCCACATATGGAGCCAACAGAAATTGTATACCAAACATTGGCAAAAACAACAAGAGAAATATATTTCTACAACCATTTTTAACAATTTGTGTGACAACATTCTTTCTATATTTGTGTTTATAAGGTTGGCACGATAATGATCAACCATTGATCACATGTATTCACATTATATTTTTATTTTTTTTCTCTATCATTTTAGTTTCCATGTCAATATCAATTTTATTTATAAACATTATCGTAACATACGAATGTCCCTAAAAAAAACATACCATACAAAAAAATCATACCTAACACGTATCACACCACAACACAATCAATGGCATCCATCATCTTTAAATTGAATACATGATGACTACCATATTAAAACTTGAAAAAATCTCAAAGCCGAAAATTTCGGGTATCAAATCAATCAAAATGATTCACATTGGGGACTCAGCTGCCAGACAGAAACTAGTAAAAAAATGGTCAAAGCAAAATGCTTCATGCATTCATTGCAATAATCGTGGCGAGTGTGAATAGAGAAACAAATCGTCCAAATATCCTTACCTTCTATTTTATTTACGACAAAATTGCGATTTTTGTACATGATACCTCTAATTATAATTAAGTTTAACTTTTCCTTAAAAAAAAAAAGTTTAACTTTATCCCCCTCCTAAATTATATGGTACGCCTATGTTTGTTACAAGTTTACTTTCACAGGTATACAATGTTTTTGGGAATAGAAAAATTTTCCCAAAGAAAATGGTGGGAATAAAGTTCCATATGTTTGTTTGTTACAAGTTTACTAAATTTTATTCACAGGTATAAAATGTTTCTAGGAATAGAAAATATTTTCCAAATAAAAGGGTGGGAATAAAGTTCTCATGGAGATGAGAATAAATTATTGTGCAATTACCTATTATAATTCCTATTTTTATGGTTTCTGAGAATATTATAATGTTTAAACAAACATCTTTTTTCTAAATACCTCGAATAAAATTAGTCCACCCAAATTTCTTTTGTTGAACAGTGTCAGTTCCAATTTCTTTTTTTTGAATAAGGTAAATTAGTCCACCCAAATTGGTATCAGAGAGAATCGAACCTGAAACCTTAAAGAGGTGCACACTCCCAGGTCTCAAACCAATATCACTAGACCAACCTAAGTTTGTCGAGTGAGATCCAATTTACTCCACTAATTTTTCTAAATAAAGGATATCGGTCTCTCTATATAAGAGATACAGTGTGCACACAATAAGCGAATGAGAAGAACTTCGAAGGGCCGTCCAAAATCAAGACTTATTTGTATTAAGATGAACTAGTGTGTTGCCCGCGCGATGCACGGGCATAATTAATGTTGGATGCAAACATAACAACATCAACACAACAAATGAAATACGGACATATTACGTACACCTCAGATTTTAAATTTTAACCCCATAATATCATAAAAAAATAAGAATACTAAAACGTGCGATCCATATATGAGATTAACGTCGACAACTGACCACACGACGGTAACTTCATGTCTGATGTTCCACGACGCGGTTGATGCCAACACTGACATCACACAATTTTGAATAAAACGGTATACAATAATACTGAGGAAACGTAATACAACAGGATTCAAGAATATGATTAAAACGACAAATTAAACAGAAGCTACACATGCCATAAGAAAAACATTACAATCAAAGTAGTCTTCCAACCAATAAAAACATATGAATACGAAGATAATGGATCAAACCGAAATCAACACACTCTTTTTGTTTTTAAGTTGAACAACACTAAACATCACAAACCACACTAATAGCTCATCAGATTAGTGAGACTATCCATAAAAGACAACGTCATATACGATTACAACTGGATTATGCGTGGTCTATACTATCCCATCATGAGGCTGATCCAAAACCAACAACCTGTTAATATTCATGAACACTGCATTCAGTCGTCTACAATTGGAGATAAGATACAAAGTCATAATGCATATAAATCAAGAATGTCAAAAAAAGCATCATCGGAACAAATATTAATTTTTAACTTCCCCAAGACTCAAAGAAAAATGATTCTTATGGATCCTATATATAATTGAATACAGACAGAGACAATTTATCTTTTCTAGTCATTGAGATTTCAAAATAAATGGATATATATATATATATATATATATATATATATATATATATATAGGCGAGAGATAGCATAACACAATACCTTTTTGATTAAGAAGTCATTGGAGATAAGATAATGCACAGCTATTCAACAAAGATACTACAACATGGATAATATAACATAAGCAAGAGAATTTAAAATGGAGTCAAAATATGAGAACTAACACACATAAGAAACTCCAATGACAAACAACAAATACATAACCAAAAAATGAAATTTTAATCACCGAATCTTTTTCACATCAACCCAACTATTGTTCTTAATGTTCATAAATATGAATTCAAGAACATCTCCGTCGGCAAATCCATTACCAATACAAAAATTTCTCCAGCGTTGTGTCAACTCAATTCCTCCCCTCCATTTCCTTCTTAAACCTTCAATCCAATCATACCTTAAAGGTTAAAATGATTTGTTGCCATAACTTAACATTGAAAGTGCATATTAACCTCTTGGAATAATTTAAAAGGATCGACATAAACTTCGAAGGTTAAAGATAAATTCGAAACTTTGAACTAATTTTAAAGTTTTTTTTAGTTTGTTTAAGATCTTACAAAGAAAAAAGTTTGTCGAAGATATTGATCATGACAATACTAAATGTATTTCTTAGATGCTTGGAGCTCGAAAATATCTACTTTCTTACTTTTATTCAGATTCGATACTACACATATATATAGTTGATTTTAAATAAATAGATTTAAAATTAGTTTGAAGAATATGTTTAAAAAATTAAACATTTCATACCATGTTTATTAATTATAACTAACTTTAAAATATGCAATTGTGAAGGAAATTATAGATTTTGGTGATTTTCACTTATATTCTTCAAATGCAAACTCTTGGACCAATTTTTTTTTATTGCACCAGTACTCTTTAATACATGAACAAACACATGCTAGAATTTAAAGTCCAAATGATAAAGATCCTTTCACCAATTCATAAAATAAAACAAAAAAAACGTTTACAAAAAAGCAGTAAACTCTCCATTAACATGTCTGTCAATCTTTGCTTATGTTTCCCCTATTTATTCAATAATTTATACTACGCACATGATCATGAAGAAACAAACAAATCCTGACGTCAAATAAAAGGGTCTTCTACTAAAGACACTTTGCATAACCAAGAGAATATATTCTAAGGAAAAAGATCTAAAGATTGAAGAAAAAAAAAGTAGCAGAACAAAGCCAAATAAATTGTTTTGATGTATCAGAATGTCTTCCAACCGAGCAAGACTGAGCTTTGAATGCCTCATTGATTGGTTCTGCTACCACACATCTGCATCTCAATTTTCTCTATCGTCGTCGCTTGCGTTTTCTCCATCATCGTTGCTCGCGTTTTCAATCAACTTGTAACCACTCACACACACATTCATCCCCATTGTTGAATCTCTTGACCACTTCATTTATGTGTGATCGTTACAACTCCATTGACAAAGCTCTGTTGCAGCATATTGATCAAATTCAAATGAGTAAACTATGCATTTTTAATTCCACAAAACTTCAATTTCAAGAGTGGTCAACATTTTTTTGGTCTGTAGGTAACTCAACCATAGATTGGTTTGGACACTACCTGATAAAAAAATTGCTCAAACCAACAACCTTATTCAGATTCTTGAAACAATTAGTTAGAAGAACAGAAACCCCAAAATTAAAACATACCAGAAACTCCATATGGGGGCTTTCCCATCTCTGGTTCCTTTGTCAGATTATACTCTTTTATGGCATCCACTGCCTCTCAGCACAATAAAAAATCACTCAGTCTATATAGACTACACTAATAAAATAATCCTTCAACACCTAATGGCTGGTTGAAATGAATAAAAGCAATAAAATATGCATATAACTGCTGCAGTCCTGTACATTTATCTCACACTGGTTCCTAGTTTCTGTTGCATGCTACATATCTCACAAATGATTTTGAAGGCTTTATTTCCAAAACATTTTCATCACACTTGTTTGCAAAGCTTTTGAGTTTGGTTGTCCGCTTCAAAACAAAGGGATCAATCAAATTTAATGCTAAGAAGTATATGTGGTACTAACTCAAGGAGAATTGTAAAAGACTTCTGAAATTCATAATTGGAATCTTATTTTTGTTTGTAGTATGAGGAAATGGACATGTCATTTTATTCCTGCAAAAAAATGCTGAGAAGCTTCTTATACTAAAAAGAAGAAGAAAAAAGGAAGACATGTGAACTTAAGCATGTTCCTCTATTTAGATCAACAATTGTAAAAGCCATCTTTCATATATCGTGTCATTTACATATTTGATTGTGTCAAACAAAATTGGTGTTAACTAAAAAGTCAAAGTTCTACTAACTTAAATAAACAATGAAACATTGGGACAACTTTTTAACTTCAAAACCATGGCTTAAACAAACAATAAGAGGTTCTATGGCATACCAACTCAAACCTGCCTTCTCAAAGTGCATAAATTCATCTCCATTTTTCATATGTACCTATAAATTTATAAGTTGACAAAATAACACCAAAATAAAAATTCTTCAACTTGAATGCTTTTAGGAACTGCTCCACCTGTCATATGTAAAGTTCGAGAAGCTTGAAAATACTAACCAGAGAAAAACAAAGGATTCAACAATGCAAATGACAGTCCATTGTAAGAAGATCAGCACTTACATGATAATCTAGAGAAATGAAAAATTGAAAAATAAAATTTATATGTAGATTCAACATCAGTTTCTTATCCTGAGACAATTTCACAAACATGTTATGAGCATAAAATCAAACACAAAAAATGATAATGACTTGAACAAACCCAATCCCTAAACCCACCTTATCTGATGGAAAGAAACTTACATGCAATACAGTAGCTCCATTAGTATACAATATTGCATTCAGATTACTTTTCATGTTTAGGTCCTAATTCTTCTGAAAAACATACAACAATTGTTTACTAATTGTGGCACCCTATAACAATGACAGAGGGTGTGATTCACAGTTACATAATTCAAAGAAGAAAATCACTACAAATATGAATAACAAAATGAAAGTAATTACCTTCTCATCAATCAGCAAAATTTGAACAGATTTTGGTTGATCAGGTTTCAAAAAGGTTGGGACTTAATCCTCCATGTCCCTCTACCATGAACCACACCAGAGTTCCGACAAACAATCAATGGATTTTTGCATCTCAAATTCAAAATCAAAATCAGAACCAAAGTGATATCAATGAGGTTTTGAAAATCGAGCTGAGAAATTCAATCCACCAATCAACTGATTTCTCCGTCACAGAATGAACCCTAAAACTCAATTACAGAACAAACTCACAAGCAAATACCAAAAGCAGATTAAAATTGAAAGTCAGATAGAACTTGATACCTGCTCCACTCGATTCCCAAACACAAACTTATATAGCGCCCAAGCAAAGAGGTAAAACGGGTAGATGAGACAAATTATACCCTTCTTTAGACAGTTTCTGAGCAAAAAGCAACAATTAGACAGTTTACTGAGCAAAAAGCAACAAAATCCCTAAACCTCAGACCAAATCTGATAACATACAATTGACACCCCATTAACAAACAAAAAATTTGAATTTCTTGTCGACCCACAACCTGAAAAACAAAAACATCTATGCAAACCATACAGCTTCTTCCTTCCATTTTCCTAGAATACGCCAAATTTTAGAACCCTTTAAGCAGAAAGCAAGAAACAAACCAGACAAAAGCATGCCAACAAATTTGAAGGAACACGCAACTCACCAAAATTGGAATTCAACAGTAAAGAGAGAGACTATTCTCTTTTGTAAGAGTTATTGATTTAAGAGAAAATGGTCAACCAAAAATATGCTTACTGTGTTGGAACGTAGACAAAGAAAAAATCATCCACATGTTGCCTTAAGTACTACATACTTAGGAGATTAATAAATTTGTCTATTTTATAACTTTGAAAATAAATATTTTCTTTATTCATCAATATTACTATTTTGCACATTTTTATTACTTATAATTAGCGTAATTGATAAATCAAAATAACAAAAGTTATTATTAATTTTTCTTATAAAAAATTAAATAAAAAAGAGAAACTAAATGGTGCTAAAATTAGGCGGAAAGGTTAATTGGAGATGGGTAAAGTTGAATATAATCAAAAGAAAAAGTGAAGATGTTCTCCAAAAACTTCCCAAAATGGCATATGTAAAGAAAAATAAAATAAAAACCGAAGGTAATGACGAACAGGAAATGCGCCACTCAAAAATGTACTAAAGGTCACTTGAAGAAAGTGAGTTATTCATCCCCACTTTTTGTTTTAATTAATATTCTTTTTTATCCTTTTGATAAGAGACAAATGAGTTAAAAAAAAAGTTCCTGTATTTAGTCTATATTTTAAATTAAATACATCAGTTTTTGCTAAAAAACTTAGGGACCAAAATCGTACCATCCTAATACTTGGGCGCCAAAAGTGCAATTTGACCAAAATATAACGAGTTTAATTGTTGAAAAGGTTAGTTTTGTATTTTTACGTTTTCATAGGTTTTTTCTACATGAGGTAATCATATTCAAAACATATTAGACATTAAATGTGGATCTATCTCTGAGTTTCACTTTGGATTTTTTTTTTAAATTGAAAATGATATACATATTAGACATTAAAACCCCCCATAATACCACCAAGCACCCCGGTGAAAGGAGACAAATTAATCCCTAACAATGAGAAGGAATAATAGGCCCCCTCTAACACTCAAAACCCCCAACAACACAACAATAACACCTTCACATAACACTAAGGTTCCAACATAATAAGATGAAGTCCACCTCTCACTCTCTGAAGGAGTAGAGACGACCAAACTTTTTAATAAAGAACCATTTCACGGAAGAGAATTTTACCTTATTTACCAGTTGAACCTCAGAGGTAATCATCCCAGAGAATATTAGATCATCTCGAACTTTCTAGATGGATCACACAAGAATTTCAAACAAAGACTGGACCTAACCTAGCTTTCCTCCCGACCCCCAGACCATGGAAAAAACTAAAGATCCCAAACAGATTCAGGGGCAACACAAACTCCACTCTAACCAACTAACCACCATATACCACACATAGAGGACCAATCCACAAGAACAAACAAATTGGTAGAAGATTCAACCGAAGCTCTGTAACACCCTATTTCCAATAAGCGGTAAAACGCGCGAATACATCAAACATATTCTAGAAATAGATGCTACGTCTCCGAATAAACCACAATACAATACATGCATAAAGATCATGTTACACAACATAGCAGCGGACATACTTAAAAATCATAAAACATCTCCAGATCTCAACAAAATACAATTGTATTCTCCAAATCCCAAATAACAGAATATATCAACAACTCCAAGATACATAGTCAAAATGAAACAACATGTAAGGACTATCCTAGATCAGAGCCCTAATCTAGACACTTGCATGAAAAAGAGGAACTCCACTCCTCGGCATCAACAAGCAACAACTAAGCATCCTGCACGCCGTCTACCCATCCATACAGAGAGGTAGGCGGTCCACCACAGACCACTGAGGGTTAGCATTACATCATCATAATCCATAAAAGATTTAAACAAGAACATTGGAAATGAAAGATATATTCAAGAATACAGAATAACAAATCATACATGTATTCACAAGTATTCGTGATTCTCATACCATTCAAAACCATTACATATCATCATTCCAAGTTCATATCAACAAGTGTATCATACACGTATCACATATACATAACCCTCCCTCCTAGAACACTAGCATCACATGATCAGTATTATCCCCCATCACTTACATTTCAAGCTATGACATTATAGCATAGCATGCATATTCCACCTCTAATCAAGTCATCAACAAAAGCTCATCATTTATCAACATCAATCAATGAAAACAGTACTCACTTCATTACTCATCTATCATGCTTATCTCAACAAGTACAATTCATCATATCGAAGTTATAAGCAAGCCATCATCATTATCAAAGAACATCACCACATCATATATGTATATATACATATACAAATATCACCTCATCATTATTATTAAAATAACCATCATCAATTGATTCACCAAGTGTATAAGCACAAACAATTAAGACATGCAATTAGAGCATAATAAAATTATTCACATCCATCCACAAAATTCACCAATGTACATATACATCCATCCACACAATCACAACATTCACCAAATTTCACCAATACACAAATTCACCAAGTCATATATTCAATTATGACACAACTCATCAATTATTCAAATGCATGCAATGTTCTAGACTCTTCTCTAGATGCATGTGGTACCAAAACACCTCAAGGTCGTCACCTTCGATGCAACAAAAACATCGTACTCACCTCAATTGGATATAAAATCCGCCACCATCAGTCTTGGATATAAAATCCACCACCATCAGTCATGAATGCATGAACATATGACTCAACTACAAATGCATATGTTCACACAAACAATAATCACCTCACCATCACCAATACATGTATATATGCAATCATCAACAATTCATCACCAATTAACACATATACAATCACCAACAACATCAAAAATCACACAACATAAAGTTGTCACATAAATGCACCACCAATCATCTTCACATATCATATAACAATTCCCCATAAAGGATTCACAATCAATTGGTTCTCAAAAGTCATCTTTAGTCAAATTCGTTTCTCAAAGTCAAAACTTAAAATTAATTGAACAATTAATTCAAAACCAAGTAAACAAGCTCAATAGCCTATGCCTTGTATTCTCACAGTCCACATGTGTGTGCAGTAGAGGTTACGTAAGCATTTCATCGGCCAAATACGAAGAATTCATAAAAATCATAAAGTTCGTCTCACTTTATCACTTTTCAAGAAATTTCCATTTTCGAATCAAAACAAGTTAGATCCATCACACCATCAGTTGAATACTCTAAAACACCTTAATTGAACTTAGAGAACATAAGTTTGAAGTTAAGAAACATTCCACAGAGTTTGGGTTGACTTAGAAATAGTTATGCGGAATTTTCGTAAAATTTCCCTAAGACCACCTTGGAGTATTTTCCTCATAACTCACAAACCAAAAATCATTTTCAAGTCAAACCAAAGCCTCTGGAAAGCTAACAAAATTATCTACAACTTTCATGTTTACGTCGAAAGCCAAATCAAAACAAAAATGTGAGAAAAAGACGCAAGAACACAGAACAGGCGTGCAAAAATGTGAAAAACAACTCGACTAACACAACCACAATATGAAACATAAATTATACCAATTCCAATTCATCCAAAAACATCAAAAACTCAGTCAACAACCTCATATATCAAAATTTCATTTGGGTCCTTCACTTGAACAACTTAACACAAACTTCACCAATTTGAACAACAACAACAAATCTCATCATAATTCATCGTTTCAATGATACCCATTGCATCAATTCATCAACAACACATGTTAAAACAACAACAACAACATTTGAACATGAATTCATCAACAATTCAACAACCACAACTTCATTCTTCATCAATTTTTGCTCAAGAACACAATTTACCCACAATTATGCATTTCAACATGTTAATTCACATACTAGCTTGCAATTATCATATAAATCATGTTCTCAAACATAACAACAACAATCATGCACGAATTTACAACAATTAGATTCAATTCATCAATTTCATAAAAATGGGTAAGAAAGAAAAAGTTATGAATTATGGTTGAATTCTAACCCTCTTACCTCTAGCACCAAGACTCTCTAACCCAAGCTTCAATTTGGTTCCTAGATGATGAATCATCTCTTGCCTCTAACCCTTGTTCTTGTTCTTCCTTCTAGCCTCTATCTCTTTTCTTCTCAAATGAAAAATGTTGTGGAAAAACCCTATTTCTCTACTAACATTAGTTTATATAGGTTCACTTAATTGGGCTTATCTCACAAACCTTAATGGGCCTAACCCATTTCTATTCCAACCTCAAAAATGTTATTACTCTCTTAACGGTAAAATACATCACTAACGGTCACTTACCGGTAAATAAAATAATTACTACGCTCTCTAGTAAATTGGTGAAATAATAACTCTCACTAAGTACTAAAAATAGTCCTCAACTAATTTACAAAATTACCCCTACTCTCAAAATGACCAAAATGCCCCTAAGTCCAAAATGACTAAAATACCCTTCTAACTCCGAATTCTATGAATCCCAACCAAAATACACACAAGAGCAAATAATCACAAATAAACATATATAACACACATAAATAAATAATTAAAAATAAATCTAACGCAAAAATCGGGCTGTTACAAGCTCCACATAGAAACACAGGGAATACCACCCGAATCAGCTATCACCCAACTCCTAAGGAGATTCTGCCAAGTAGGAACCCAGTCTAAAATGAGCTACCAAGAGAAAGCAAAATTGAGCGCTAGATTTCCAAACCCTAGCCAAGTTACAACCTTCACTATAGATCTACCCCCACTGACATGGACCCCTCCAATAGGGTAGTGAGTGCAAACCTAATCAAGTAGATCCCCACCCGGTTGTGCTTCCAAAACCAAGAATCCTCGACATTAGAGATAACAACATCATTAAAATCAAAGAGGAGAATTATCAGGAGATTCGTATGACCCACATCAACATAACCCTCCCCAATCTAAGGTCTCATGCCATATTTTCTACTACCCATATCAAATACCTTGCTTTCATACTAAATCTACACGTGGAAAGGTCGCCACTCGCCAAAACCAAGCTCGCATAGGAATTGTACCAACCCACGGGTCGTCCCAAAACGATGACGCCATTTCGTTACCCCGACCATAACCAAAAGACATCCTTAGTCCACGAGGAAACACTTTTAACATCCTTAACCTGACCTCTTAAATGCGATATAGGGTAGCACGCCCTGTACCTGGCAGACAAGATATCCCTCCACACCACAGTCACCCCAACAATATTTTCAATGCCACTTAGCAAGGAGATAAGATTAACCTTCTGAAGGTCTCTCACCCCCAAGTCACCACAAGACTTAGGCTTACACATATTGTCACAACCAACCCATATAATCTTATTAAAACCCATAACACCTTCCCAAATGAATCGAAGTTAAAGTTGAACGATCTGTTTCTAAACTTCAACGAGCATCTTCAAAAATGACAAATAGAAAATCGGGATCCAAATAAAAAATGAATTAAGGAGAACCGCCACGCCCTATAGGCTAACAAACCTATTGCACAATAAGCCAAGCTTTTTAGAAATAAGTTCAATCAATGGTTGCCAGGTAGACACTAAACGAGGGTTGACCCCTACAGGTAGACCAAGATAGGTAAACGACAATGTCCCCACTCTACAATGGAGAAAATGCTCAATCTTTTGCAAAAATTCACCACAAACTTTAACCCCCGTAACACTACTTTTGGAAAAGTTAATTGTTAACCCTGAAAGTTAACTTTAAACAACGGTGAACTGTCTTAATTGTCAAAAGGTCATCAACAGAGGCTTTTATTTTGTCAAATTGTGAAAATATAGCCCTTTCGTGATACCAACCTCATGTATGTTATATGAAGTTTCTAATTGATGTAAGTCTTTAAGATGACATGTGGTATCATTCGATCTTGTCCCATTATAGAAATTTCTACTCCCGCTATTTTTTTTAAGTGTCGTTTGGGTATGAATTTTGTGTTTCTATTTAACTATCGTTTTGACAGTTTTAAGGGTACAATTATCAATTATACCATTTGTTAGTCTTACTTACTCATTTTCAGTAAAAACTAATTAATATTATACATTTGGAAAGTTGAAGTTTTTTTCAAAACAAAGTTTGTTTTTTGTTATGTTCAAATTTATACTTCCCTCGAACAAAATTTTGTTACCTATAATAATGGTTTCATGAAGAGTTGAAATATTATAATAAGATCATGAACATTGTTAATAAATTTAAGTGCAAGATAGAAGAACTCTTATGGAAAAAATTAAAGATTCCGTGAATGTTTAAAACGAAAAAAGAGTAGAGGACGCATTGAAACAAAACGAAGGAGAAGATTTAATAATTTTTTTATATATAAAAATTAAAGATTCCGTGAATGTTTAAAACGAAAAAAGAGTAGAGGACGCATTGAAACAAAACGAAGGAGAAGATTTAATAATTTTTTTATATATAATTTAGACTATTGACAATTGTTTGTTATGATAGAGATAAAGTGTGTGCAAACAAAAATAGAAATTTATTGAAGAAATGAAGAGTAACTAACAATTGTTTGTTATGAAAGAAAGATAATACGTTAAATTTATTGGAAAGAGAAATTGTATAAAAAAAATAGAAATTCATTGGTGGATTAAAATAAAGGTTTAATAGAAGGAAAATAAACTCCAAAAATCCATTTCTATAATTTGAATTTTTTTTAGAAATTTTTGTAATTTGATGTTACTATTAGAAAACAACATTTAAAAATAAACTGATGAAGTATTTGATTATGAAATTATTACATCACAAGTGGTAATAATCTTCATTAAAATAACTCTCAACTTTTTTGATTCAAAAAAAAAAAAATTTAGAAAAGAAAATAGACATTTGTGGGTAATCTTTTTGACCATCTTCAGAGAGAGATACATCAAGCTTTTCTGCTTGCAATATCAGACACAAACTTCGATATCAAATGTGAAATATAAGAAATACTGAAATAAAATGAAGGAAAAGTGGCTTGCAAATAGTCCAATAATGGATGTCACATTCACATCTATTAACTTTCTATTATTCTGATACTCATTCATCAAATTGTTTTTTTTTTCACAACCCAAAATGATATATATTAATAACAACGATAATCCACACAGTATAAGGTGTACTAAAAATGAATCATCGAACAAGAGTTTCAAAGATGAGGTGCCAAATAAAGAGAGGCACCATCATAAACAATCCAAAAATAAATTACCGAACAACACCCATACCTAGTAACGGGTGTTTCAACCAATCGAAATAACCGTAAACAAAGGATGGTTTCTTGGCTTTCACCCATAAGAAAGAAGTAATCTTGATTTTTTCATCAAATTGTTATCTTTTGACTTTGTCCTCCTCAAGATAGTTTCAACTTCAAAAGGTATAATTTTGTTGGTCATTGGGGACTTTTCAATTTTGAATTCTTAGGAGTTAGAAGAATACATTTTATACCTTTTGAAGCAATATAATTTCTTTTTAGCAAAGAATCTTCAATTCACGTACTCAAAATCAAGTTCGTTGCGTTTGATTATTTTTTCTTGAAAAGAAAAAAAGTTGATTTGTATTGGGTCTCCGGAATCAACAATTATGTTTTTTTTAAGGAAGAATCAACAATTATGTTGTTTTAAACAAAAGAGGAAAAAAAAACGCATTAGATTTCATTTAATTTTTCCAATTCTTCATTGAATTGAATTGAGGGCCCGTTTGTTACGAATTAAAATAAAAGTGATTTTGACATAAAATAATTTAGAGATTATATATTAGAGATTTTGTGAAAAATCAGAATCTATTTTGTGTTTGTTTACCGTAACAAAAATCACTTTTTTTAAACAAATAATCTAGTTTGTTTGGATACAACTATATAAAAGGGATTTTTTTGTTACAAAATTAGTTCAATCTTTTAAGGGTCCGTTTGTTACGGATTAAAATAAAAGTGATTTTGACATAAAATAATTTATGTTTTAGAGATTTTGTGAAAAATCAGAATTTATTTTGTGTTTGTTTACTGTAACAAAAATCACTTTTTTTAAACAAATAATCTAGTTTGTTTGGATACAACTCTATAAAAGGGATTTTTTGTTACAAAGAGCCCGTTTGTTATAGTTTTTTTAAAGAAAAAATCACTTTTTTTAAGAAAATAATCACTTTTAAGAATATTGCATCGGTTTGTTACAGATTTTAAAAAAATTCAGAATCTAAAAACAGCTTCAAATGAGAAGCTGTTGAGAGCAGCTTCTCAAAAAATAGATTTTTTTTAGAAGAGAGAGAAAATATGTATCTAAAGATTGAATTAATTTTGTAACAAAAAAATCGTTTTTATATAGCTGCATCCAAACAAACTAAATTATTTTTTAAAAAAGTGATTTTTATTACGGTAAACAAACACAAAATAGATTCTGATTTTTTCATAAAATCTTTAAAAAATAATCTCTAAATTATTTTATGTCAAAATCATTTTTATTTCAATCCGTAGCAAACGGGCCCAAAATTAGTTCAATCTTTTAAATCATATTTTCTCTCCTCTTAACAGCTTCTCATTTGAAGCTGTTTTTAGATTTTTTTTAGATTCTGAATTTTTTAAAAATTTGTAACAAACGGATGCAAAACTCTTAAAAGTGATTATTTGTTTAAAAAAAGTGATTTTTTTTCTTAAAAAAGCTTTAACAAACGGACTCTAAACTTCTTCAAAAAAAAAAAAAAACAAACGGGCTCTAAATCATATTTTCTCTCTCCTCTAAAAAAAATATATTTTTTGAGAAAATGCTCTTAACAACTTCTCATTTGAAGCTGTTTTTAGATTTTTTTTAGATTCTGATTTTTTTTAAAAATCTGTAATAAACGGATGCAAAACTCTTAAAAGTGATTATTTATTTAAAAAAAGTGATTTTTTCTTAAAAAAAACTATAACAGACGGGCTCTGAATGTTAAACTATTTAAGCAATTGGTCATACTCATGTTCATTGAATTGAATTGAATGTTAAACTATTTAAGCAATTGGTCATACGTACTCAAATTGTTAACGAGTTTCAATTCAAGTCGATTTAGTGGAGAGTACTAAAGTTCAAATTATTACAAAAACAATATTTAATTAAACTTCACTATTATTTTAACGAAGTTTTATTTTCTTTTTGACCGAACTCCGCATCACTACAATTGATTTTTATCTCAAATCTATTATTTACCAACTTTTACAAAGTACATACACTTTTTTTAATTAAAATCAATCGGCAAAACAATCCACACTTAGCGCATATCAATATAAACTAAAATAGAGAAATTAATATTTTAGGTTGCAATAAAATCAAATATAAATAAAATATTAATATGTAACAAAGTAAAGTTGTGAGACCTAATTTAAGTTCTTTTAGGCTTTGTTTGCGAGTTTAGAGGGGAGGGGAAGAGAAGGCTTTGAAGGGTGGAAAATATGAGGGAAAATGGAGAAATCTTTTAAATAATTTAAAAGAGTAGTTTTTTAGAGAATGATAAATTAATGCATATGATTACTATATTTTTAATTTTTAAAATAAGATAACAACATAGATTAAATTTGAAGAATTCATATAAACCCTCCACAACCCCCCAAAACCATGCTCCAATGCAATTTTTTAGTTCCCTCAAATGAGGAGGGTTTAATATTATGAAGAAAAGTTAACCCCCCAAAGCCCTCCCCTCCCATATTCCTCTATTCCTTCCACTTGCTCATTCCTTCTTTTCCAAGCCTTCCCCTCTCTTCCCCTCCAAACTCGCAAACAAAGCCTTAGAATAGCACAATTTAAAGCAAATTATTAATGAGTTACTTCAAGATCAGATGACGCAGTTCAATCGGACTTAAAAAATATAGTTGGTTGGAGTTTACATTGAAGTTGATCTTACATAGTTATATTGTTTGATACAGTTTGCACGAGGGTCTCAGCATTGGAGGTTACAACCACCGCAACATTTTGTATTGTACAGCATTGGCTTTGCTTCGCTATTTTCAATCTTTTACAACGATGGGAATATTTCCAACCACCATATATATATTTTTTTTTTGAAGAACCACCATATATTCTTTTGAAATTTCTTCAAAAAAAAAAAATATATTCTTTTGAAATTTTGTGGTGTACTATTTTATTTAGTTGTGCCAATGTGCTGCACGTATACTAGAATCCTTTGCAAATAACTACTATACACCATTTTATTTTTAACTGTCATTTAAAATTTGTTTTACACGGAACAAAAAATTAATATTTTTTTATGCATTCATTTAATTAATAATTTTATTTAGTTTTTAAGAAAATAATTACATTTTTCAAGACAGTTTAAACATTAAGTATAGACACCTCCTTAAATTGGATTTCGAGTTTCAGTTCCCTACGTTGTAGAAATTTTGTCTCTTCCACTGGAACCAACTCTGTTGATAGCTGGTACTATTTCGAGTTTCTTTGAATATGCTTAGCTTACATTCTCAAATAATTAAAAAAGTTTAATTAATTGATAAAAACTAAAGCTTAGGCATGGGATAATAAAGTGGAAGAAGTCACGAATTCACGCGTCAACCCCCAAGCTGCTGCACATTGTATACCAATTTTTTGGGTACCACTTTGATCAAGAGGAATATGCTATAAACCAGTCTAAAACAATATTCTCTCCGTTTTAAAATGAATGTCGTTTACAGTTTTTACACACATATTAAGAAATGCAATAATTAAAAGAAAGATAATTGTTATTTTACCAAATTATTTTTATTAACTATTTGTTAGTTTTAAAAGTAATACTTTGGAAATAGGTCGCATAATCTTAATAGGAAGGTACAATTGAAAAGAAAAAATTATTATTGCATGAAAATAACATTCATTTTAAAACTTTTTTTTTTTTGCTAAAGTGACATTATTTTGAAATGGAGTGAGTATAAAATTTTAGCCATGTTATATAAACACAACTTTTCACATCAGAATACGACACTTGAAGCATACCATTGTCCTATGAACACAAATTTTTGAGTTATTTGTTTTCGTCAATTTTTCGAAGTGTTTATTTTATAAAAAAAATATATATATATTGGGGTATTTTAATAACACAAATACAAGATTGTGTCATTAATTAATTTGACTACTTTTTTAACCAAAATATGTATGTTATTAACCAGTTATACCACATATATCTCATTAACCACAAAAATACAAGATATTAACAATTTATTTTACATAGTTAAAAAATTACAAATACTTAGAATTATGTAAAATAAGCAATTAACGTCTTGCATTTTTGTGGCTAATGACGTATTTTTGTGGTTAACGAAGTGATCAAAATGATCAATGACACAATTACCTATTTAATTGTGTTAAAAAATACTCTGTTCTATGTTTTAAAAAATATTACAAAGAGAAGTGTATCATTCAATTTCAACCGTATAAATACTAGGCGCAAACACAAATATTTATCATAAGTGCATTCTGATGTTTGAATAAGATTTCTCATAAATTTTACCTTAATTGGTAAAAACTAGGCAAAAAAAAAAAAAAAAATCTACAACTTTCCACAAGGATGGCATAAGAAACTAAAAGAAGTCAATAATTCACGTGTCAACCCCCGAGCTGTTAGTTCCACACTATGTTTTGGTGGACAGTTAAGTGCCGAAAAAAATTAAATGAGAAAACATGCACTTGTTGTTGATGCTATATAGTATATATATTCCACACCCAAATCAAGATGTCATATGCATTGTCAACATTATCATTATCATCGCTGAGATTTTAGGGCATTTTCAAGTAACTAAAGAGAAGGGGAAATATGGTGGTTAAAGTTTATGGTTCAATTAATGCAGCATGTCCTCAGAGGGTGATGGCTTGCCTCTTAGAAAAAGAGGTAGAATTTGAAATTGTGCATATTGATCTTGATAAAGGAGAGCAAAAGAAACCTGAGTTCCTTCTCCTCCAGGTAGTATATAGTTTATAAATGCACGTTCCCTAGATACTTTTGTATTTTTCTTTCCTTTTTATTCAATAATATTTTTTGAGTGTCGTAAATGATAGGTGACGATCAAGAAATAAAAATATAGTTGAGATATTTTGGTTTGTTGGGTGGTGTTGTTTTTGCACTTTTTTTCTTAAAAAAATGTATTTCTCCTTTTTTTTATAAAGGTGTGCACCCTACATACAAATTTAAGAATCTTAAATTAGAGTGTTAATTAATTAAAAGTGGGAAAAGTTAATTTTATTAAAGAATCTTATATTAGAGTGTTAATTAATTAAAAGTAGGAAAAGTTAATTTTATTAGATAGATTTATTATATTGATTGATGGTTTATTTTGCCATGATTGTTTTCGTTAAAGAATCTAGTTACAAAACTTACACCTACACTAAGTGAAGAGAAATGAGTAATTGTGGTTTAAAAATGCATCCAAAGGGCGGTTTCAAGGCCCGGTGAGCCTCTGCCCCAAAATTTTTGTAATTTTTTATGTAGATCCCTCTTAATTTATTATATAAACCCTTATAAATTGTGCAATTTTTTTAAATTTTGATTATCTGCTTGCAATTTCTTATATAAACCTCTATAAATGTGTTGCAAATTTTTATGCCCAAACTTTATAATAATTCTAGCTCCGCCACTACACCCAACATAGTAAATATTTTGTGCAATCTTTTACCATTTTAGTTGTACGAGATATTTTGCATGAATATTTACAAACATATACAATTATATATATGATCAAATATTCTTTAAAAAAATATATATGATAAAATATTGACATGTTAAATTTTGTCTGATTAACAGAGTTTTGACTATTTTCGTAGCAAATTTGTTAAATTTCAAATGAATTAATTGCATTTGACCATATATCTTTGATTCTACTCGTATTTCATGAGAATGTATTGTATAAGACACCATCATGTAATCAATTTTTCTTTTTGCAGCCCTTTGGTCAAGTTCCAGTTGTAGAGGATGGTGATTTCAGACTCTTTGGTGAGACTTTGTTGGCTTTCTCAATTTGTGCTCATTCAAAAGTTACACAACATATTTAACTCTAAAAAATAAAAATTTTGCTTTAACATTTTTTTCTTCGAATTTTATCCTTAATTATTTCTTACCTTCAATTATATTCCACCAATAAATCAACACCACATATTTAAACCAAGAGAGAGCACCAATGGGGACGACATGGCCACATGGGATACCAAACCCGTACCTAATCGATAATCTTTAAAGTCATTATTATTCTTGTCAAAAAAAGTAAAGTCTTTATTTTCCTTCAAAAAAAAAAGTAAAGTCCTTATTATAAAATATTTTGTCATGTGCAAAGAAGATGTATTTTTTAAATAGACAGACATTACGTCATGTTAGGCTTTTTTTTTTTTTTAGAGTGTCATGTTAGGCTTTTAAAAAAATTTAAACCAAAATATTATCATAATGAAAATTTAGCCTTAGAAAGCTCACGCAAATATAGTTTAATTTCTACGATCAAATATCATATCATATTCGTTAGTAGTTTAATTTTCATAGTTTCATTGGTTTGTATTTTATAATTCATGGGTATCCATATTGGCTTGTTAATCTGTTAGTTTATTTAAAGAGAGGCCTAATAATATATTTAAAAGCTCTAATAGAGATAAATATTTAAATAAAGTAACATGTTATTTTTTCTAGGGCAAAATAAAGTAACATGTTAGGCTTATCTTCTGTGATTTGTGTAGAATCAAGGGCTATTGTAAGGTACTACGCAGCAAAGTATGCAGACCGTGGTCCTGACCTACTTGGCACAACTTTAGAAGAGAAAGCTGTGGTGGATCAATGGCTTGAAGTAGAAGCACACAATTTTGACGATTTATGCTTCAATATCATGTTCAATCTTGTAATTCTACCAAAAATGGGTAAGCCTGGAGACATAACTATAGCTCATAGTTCTGAACAGAAGCTAGAAGAAGTGCTTGATGTGTATGAACGTAGGCTTTCTAAAAGCACTTATCTTGCTGGTGATAAGTTCACTTTGGCTGATCTTAGCCATCTTCCTGGAATTGGACATCTTATTGAGGCAGCAAAATTGGGACATTTGATTAGTGAGAGGAAGAATGTGAATGCTTGGTGGGAGAAAATTTCTAGTAGGCCAGCTTGGAAGAAGTTGAAGGAATTGGCATAAGGAGATCTTGTCCTATCCTATTCATATATACCTAAGTATATGGATTGTTTATGAATATGTATGTTTATCAAATAATGATTATTAAAGAATAAAGTTTTTCAACTACTATACACTGATAGACCATATTTTGTGTTGTATGATACCGTATCCGATTCAATTTTTTTTTTTTTTTTGAGGGATGATTCAATATATTTATAACACTAGTTGGACCAATCAAAATGAACTACATTAAACTTGACGGAACAAAGTGAAAGTGGGAATGTTGAGAAGAGTTTGAAAGAATTGAGAGAGAAAGTGAAGATAATCTAAGTGAATTTTATCGAATGAATTGCATTACAAAATAGGTATCACAATTAGTCCTTATTATACTAAAAAAAGACTTAACAAACTTCAACAAATTTATAACTAACTGAGTTTACTTGTTCAACAAGTAAACTCTCTTTTTTTGACAAGTAAACTCTCTTAACTCTTGAGTATATGCTAACTAACTAAATTAATTTCCTAATACACCACCTTAATTCATTAGTTAGTGACTTTAACTATCTCTAGCTTGTTCCTTAAGAATTAAAAAATGTTGGTGTTTAGAGGCTTGGTTAACAAATATGCAATTTGTTCTTATGTCTTGCATCGCTTGATTTTTAGCTTTTTATCTTTGTTTACTTGATCCATAAGAAAGTGAAAACGTGTCAGAGTGTGTTTACTTCTACCATGAGCCACTAGATGCTTAGCTAAGTCTATTACACACTTTATCAATCAACAATTCCATTTTCTCATCTTTCATATTCGTTCCCAACATAATCATGTTGATCCATTGAGCTTGATAAGCAGCCATTGAAGCTGCTATGTACCCGGTTTCATAGCTACTACTGCTTCCTTCTTAGAACTCCATGACATTGTTGTATTACCATACATGAATACATAAACATTGGTGACTTTCACATATCTGATAATTATCTTTGCTAAAATTAGGTTAGAAATTGTAGGGTTTCCACGTAACTTTTGATCACACCTACTCCATATGTTATGGCAGGTCTTGTATGGAATAATACCTTAGTGATCCCACTATTTGCTTGTACAAAGTCGGATAAACTTGTTTCTCATCACTACTCAAAGTAAGCTTGGTTCTTGTGTCTACTGGTGTTGAGACTGCCTTGCAGTTTTCCATATTGAACCTCTTCAATATATCTTGTGCATACTTCCTTTGATGAATCACCAAATCTAGTGAATTCATTGAGTTTGATTACCATGAAGTATGTGAGATACCTAAATCAGACATCTCAAATTGGTTCATCATGTTAATTTTAAAACAAGTCATCTCAACTTCATTGTTTCCGGTCACAATCATATCATCTATATATATGCCAACAATAAGTTCGTGCTTGCTTGTAGTGTTCTTCCATTTACACATTTCACAAACCTTTTTGAAGAAGAAACCCATCTATTTTTATATACTCCCTTCGTTCTTAATTATAAGCAAATTTAACTTTTAAGTGCATTCAATTAATGATGTATGTGATCCATAATACAGACCACATACATCATTAATTAAATGTAAAAAAAAAATCAAATTTGCTTATAATTAGAAACTCATCTTCATTTTGATAGTTTTCTTCAGGTTCAAAGAAGTAAAATTGTTTGTCGGTTTTATTTGATGTTTTTCCTTGCCAATGCAGTGCTTCTTGATTCATCAAATTTTACATATTTGTTGAACACTACTGCTTTCTACTCGTAGGATCATACAATTTGTAAAGCACCTGTTGAACGATAACCAACCATAACCATAGCTTGAGCCTTGTCATTTAAATTTCTTTTCATTTGATCTGAAATGGGTCTGAAACATAAAGAACCAAAACACTCTGAGATGTTACACACTTGGTTTAACTCCTTACCATGCTTCTTCAAGTGTTTTACCCTGAATGCAACTTCTTTGTAGGACACCTATTGATGAGATAGGTAACAATCTGCTTCACAAAAGTAATGAGGTACTTGCTTCTATTTCAACAAGATCTTCATCGTGTCAACTATGGTTTAATGCGTCATTGAGTTGTACAGCGTTCTGTTCTTCAATTTTGATTGCCATCAAAGGAACTTCATATGAAATAAAGCTATAACTGATTGCCATCAAAGGAACTTCATATGAAATAAAGCTATAATTATGTACAAATGTGCTTCATCCTTCTTATCAACTATTTTCAGACATGATGCATTCTGTGTTCTGTATTTCTTGATGTTTTCTTGTTCTTACTGAACCTTCATCATTCTTGGAACTTTCATACTTCCAATAATTCTTTCCTTTCATGTATTTCAATTTCCTTGCATACTAAGCTTGCAAAGTTTGATACGATGCAGAATCTTTAGAGTTTTCTTTGTTTTTTTGAAGTTGAAGTTTTCTTTGTGCTTATCAGTTAACCTCAACTCATGAGGCTTCAAGTCATTCTTCAAACTTCATTACATCAAGTATCCAAAATTACTCAATATTTTATGCTTTTTGTTGAGATTACAAATCTAGTTTCCAAAATTACTCTAAAATATTTTAGCTTTAAAGACTAGAATTGCACCACTTTTCATATTCTCAAGAATTGTAGTTTAAATCTGAATAATCTTTAGAATTGTGTCTTAAATCTGAAATAACCTTTAGAATTATGTCTAAATAGTTTTTCGTGTCACAGTCCTTAGTATTTTTATGTAAGCCAAGGAGAACAAATGGGTCAAAAACTATATAACAATGTAAAGCTTAATCCAAACTAAGACATGGATTCAAAACTCTTCACTAATTAGAGTACTTTGGTATAAAGGATTGTCACTTAAACAAAGTTCAAAAGTTTTAGATAAATAATAATGTGATCAAGCTGCAAGCATACACCATACAGAATAACAAATTCAACTCGCAATTGTAATAAATGTAAAAGACAAGCCAAACTTGCTATCCACATGAAAAGTAGTGCAAGCATTAAACATCTGTCATTTGATGTATGGAGAACAAATCAAAAAGCAATCGAGTATAGCTAAAATAAAGCCTATACCCCTTGCTTGATCCTCCAAAGATATGACTTATCATTCGAAATTTACAAATCAATGAGCAGATACCAAATAGATACATACAAAAACATTAGCAATCATGTTACATTTTATACAGATTGCAAATGGATCAGACTATTAGGCTTGATTTCTCTAAAGAGAAAAAAGTTCGCACAGTATGTTCAGATTCGATCATCTGGGGAAATAATCATCACATCCATGTCACGATAAAACACCTAGTATAATAAACACAAACAATACATAACACAGATGAATATGCCCAAAAAAAAAAACATTCAACATTAACATTTCAAAATTCTATTCAAAGACATATTAGCTAGACAATTTAATAATGCAATTATGGATCAGAATATTTGGCTTGATTTCTCCGAAAAGAAACAAAATTCGCACAGTATGTTCAGTTTCGATAATCTGGGGAAATAATCATCACACCCATTGTACAATGGAACACATTATTTAAGAATAACATTACAACTTGACATATAAACAATGTCTTTAAAAACACAACACAAACACATGCAGATTCAAACGTGCCCAAATTACATCAAACATTACAAGTAACACATCTATAGTTTAAACAAAAATTGTTAATTTGCCAATTCAAATTGTAAAGATGGATCAGATTATTTGGCTTGATTTCTCTAAAGAGAAACAAATTCGCACAGTATGTTCAGCTTCGATCATCTGGGGAAATAATCATCACACCCATCTTATAATAAAACTAAATATAAGACTGTCTCTAACATAACAATAAACACAAATTTCATTTAAACATGCAACTATATATTACAAATCAATAAATCAATAATTTTGAGTAACAGATTTGATAGTGCAAAAATGGATCAGATTATTTGGCTTGATTTCTCCGAAGAGAAAAAAAAATTCGCACAGTATGTTCAGTTTCGATCATCTGGGGAAATAATCATCACATCCATCTTACAACATAACTTTTCAATTGAAACTCAATTCGACAAAATAAATAACAAAACATGCGATTAAAAACCAAATCAAAGCAACTAAATACTGAAATTATAGTACCAAATTCCATAATACACTAAAATTGAGTATGATTAGTTTATAATATTCCTATTCTGCAATAGGAACTGAAATTAAATCAAAACAGTTCACAAAAGATTGCAGAAGAGGGGTAGCTATTGCGTCAGCTCATACTCAAAGCTCACAAGATTTAGAGCACTGGTAATCAGTATTTTGACGCATGATTTAGAAAAAAGAAGACAAACCCAGAAGAAAAAAACAAACCCTAAATCGAAAACAGAATGAAAAAACTAAACTTTGAGAGAGGAGTGGGGAATGAGAGGAATGAGAGGCGAAGGTGTTCTTATAAAGGGGAGATAGAAAGAAAGAGTGCTGCGGCTACGAAACCCTAATTTGTTGATGGAGTTTTGAGCGGAAAAAACCCATGCTGGGCTTTGTTGTAAATGGACCAGCTAAGAAGCTGATAGAATTTCTATCTCACCCTCTATCCTTCTCACACACCCTCTGTTTTGCCTATTTTACATCATTCGGATTTTATTATCCGGAAAGTATGTGACAATTTTTCCGATTATAAAATCTGAAAATGTCTCCCTTTCAATCCCGCCTCTGGAATTTCATGTATTTTTTAATAAACAAATTATTTTGGGTTATATAATCTGGAGCGTGTTTTTTCACCTTCAGATTATGTGGTATGAAATACTTATGTGCATAAGTTCCTCATAATCAGACACTACTTCACCACCTTGCTCACCTTTCACTACAAAAGCCTAAAAAAAACACACTTATTTGATGATAAATTGATTTCTTAGCACATTCCAAGCATCAATGGACTCCATAAACATTATTATCGTTTGAATGGAAAGGTATCGTGATTCTAAAACCTTTCTAATTCGATTCCTATGTGTTTTACTTCTAATCACATCACCCGGTTTGTATTGGCTCTGTTCGAATTATATAATCTGAAAAAACTCAGTTTTGGATTGTATAATATGAAACTTTTATGTACAAAAATATACTATATTTTATGAGAATTGTTTGCACTATTTCAGACATCAATGCTCTAAATGATTCCCTTAGTTTTGACACCTCACATTACACCTCCGATTGTGGAACCTCCTATTGATGTGAAACCGAATGGCACCTTAAGTTGTGGATGATCCTAGCAATGCCAATGTCGAGGTTCCACCTCTAGTTGATAATCCTTTTGGAAATGTAAAAGATTAGATTCCACCTCTAGTTGATATCCCTTCTGGCAATTCCAAAGTTGAGGTTCCACCTCCATTTGTGTCTTCTATTGATTACCGCATACAGTTCTCGACTGATAGAAAGTTTACTTCACGATAGGAGTTGTTGACATGGGTTCGAGATGAAGAAAGGAAATAAATATTTATTGTAGACTATGTAGACATTATGTCTTGGAGTGACATGTCATGTATGAATGTAATTTTCTCAAGGGAAATGCTAACTTGTGCCCTTAAGGCACAAGTTAATGAATCAATAGTAGAAATAGTTTATCGGAATGTGTGCATTTCATTTAATCTTTAACTTTTTAATCAATTAAATGCACAAAATTTTAGAGAATATTTCTTCTTTGGGGTTTCTTAACATGTGCCCTAAGGGCACAAGTTATCACTACCCTTTTCTTAATGGCAAATCAATTAAAAGCATATGTAACCCTTTATTTAAACTACTCCATCTGGTCCTATTTATAAGAAACATTTGACTTTTTTGATTCATTGCATAAATGATGTATTTTATCTACTCCCTCCGGTCCTATTTATAAGAAACATTTGACTTTTTTGATTCATTGCATAAATGATGTACTTGGTCTATATTGTTAACAAGATACATCAATTACTCAATGAATCTAAAAAGTCAAAGTTTTCTTATAAATAGGACCGGAGGGAGTATTTTGTTTCTTTGGTAGGACTGGAATCCTAGACCTTGAACTCCTCAACTCTTTTAATCCTTATCTAAACGGTGCTCATGACTTGGAGATACAGTAACATATGAAGTATAAAGATGCTAGAGAAACTAAAGGGTGTGGGTGTGGGTGTATATATATATATATATTTTATTTTTGCAAATGGAAGCTTAGTTATGAAATACCTTCTTAAGTGGTAGAAACCTACTTAATTTTAGATGTTTTTAGTTTCATTTTATTTTATTTTTCCTTTTTCTTGGGTTCAGTCCTTTTCAATTATGTCCCCATAATTTTATTTTTGATGTTTTCTTAAATAGATGTTTTTTTGCATCTTGAAGATAGGCCATTGAACATGTTATACAAGTGCTGATCATAAATTTGAACTTTGGAAATAAAGAATTTTTTCACATCAATTTGTATTTTATTTATGAAATTATATTGTAATTAAATATATGAAATCATTTTAAACAACAATTATTTGTCGTGCTTGTGTAAATATATTATTTAGACTGTATAGTATGTCATGTTTGTTTACAATTATAGCTGATTGTTGTCATAGGGTGGGCCTAATTGAATTGAAGATGAGTATTACAATGCACAAGTCAGATGAACGCAAACATAATCAAACAAGTAAGTATTCCATTTAATATATAAGTACCGTTACAAACACAAATATTTGTCATGATATCAATTGTGAGGTGACCAATTGAAGAATAATTAAAAAAGTAAAATTGATATTGGTTGAACAGAGTCTTTCTCATGCAGACCGTATTGGTAAGTAGACATAAGGTTTTTGGGTGATGACCCATTAGATCAACCACGACCATTGTTAGATATAGAACATGTTATGAAACAAAGTCATGTCATCAACATAATTTCTTAACGATAAGAGTTGAATTTCTACCTTTCACGGAGTGATACCTAACCTTTGAAAACTAGCATGATATGTGAATTTTTAAGATAATAATTATATATATCACAGGTGATTGGAAATCTATTGTTGCATCGTTATGCTCTAACTAGCTCCATTAAAAGTAAATATATAAAAAAGGGCAAAACTAATTATAAATAATTTCTTAAATAAAAAAATTGAAATAATATAACTTTAAATTAAACATAATTTGATATCTATACAATTATGTTGATCGATGGCAGTTCAATTTCGTTTATATAATAAATTTAAACATTTTTTATATTTAAAAGTGAATAAAAAATTTACATACTAAAAGTAAAATTTTACCAATTTATTGAATAAAATAACTCAATATATTTTTCCCCTAAAACAACAAGACTTTAGGCTTAAATATCAAGACCAATGGTGCAAAAATGTCTCATATTTAGAGTTAATAATGTTTGATACATTTGCAAAAATGCCTCTTATTTTTACATATGTAAAAAAATAATAAAGAGAGGAAAAAAAATACAAAAGAATAAATGAAATGAAAACAAACGAGAGACGGAACAAATAATAAATGGTGATGAAGTTTCATGTCTAAGTTCAAAGTAGTGACTGGTGTAATTTATAATTTGCCGAAAAAATAATATAACTTTGGCTTAAATAAGTAAAAGGTTCCTGTAAGTTGGCGCGTTTTGGTTTTAGTCCCTGTAAGTTTTTTTCTTGCGAAACAACCCTTGTAATTACCAAACGTTTTGGAAATCATCTCTGCCATCAGATTCTGTGAAAAAAATGGTTTGCTGGCTAACGGACGCCTACGTGGCACATGCTGATATGGCAACTGATGCCAACTGGGTTAAGTAGAGGGACTAAAACCAAAAACTTATTTTTACATAAGGATGTAATTAAAAAAACATAAAATCAATTTTTGAATTTTAAAAACCACTCTTTCTTTCTTCTTCCTCTCTATTATCTTTCAATCATTCTTCTTCTTCTTCTTCTTCAATCCTTCCATGTTCAACCTTCAATTGCCTGCGCCCTAAAACCCATTTCCTTCAACAATGTCTTCTCATTTCATTTCTCAATCATCGTATAGGCAACTCATTTGATAACTATTCTACACCTTCTCCACCACTTTCACCTTACAATTACTACACCAATTACTCTGATAACAGCTGGATTAGCCGTTGGTGCTGCTGTTGGGGCTTGCTCTGGAAGAAGGGATGAGGTATGAAGAGCATAGGCTTGCGGATATGGTTGAGAGCGATGTTGCTTATGCGAGAGATGATTACGGAGACATGCATTACCGAGATTATTGAGTCCTTTGTGGGTGTTGTTTGATAAGGTTTGGAGTTTGAAGGATAATTATTCTATCTGGTGCTGTTTTGGCACGTATAAAAAGATTATATATATATACACATATATGTGATGTATGTATATATTTAGTGTTGGATTGAATGCATATGTCATGTGTTGCTTTATTTGATGCTAGATGATAATGAATGAAGTAAGAAAGCAAATATCATGTGATGTGATGATTTGGAATTGTTCATCCGGTTATATTATGAAAATTAAATATAGTTGGTTTTCTATTTAAGTGTGGCTAGTGTATTATGTGTTTTGTTCATGATTTCTCATAGGTCTCTGTATAATGCCAAATTAGTTTGCAGAATAAGTCTATTCATGATCTTCCTCATTGTTGTGTGATGTTTCCCTTTTATCGTTATATTTATGCCTAATGTATCTGATATGGGTACAAGGCTACGTTACCTTTTCATAAATTAACCTAGCGAAAGTGAATCCATATGGCATTGTTTTCCTTTCAAATTTGTGGCATGTTGAAGAATTTGAGGTTCTTCATAAATTAACCTAGCGAAAGTGAATCCATATGGCTTGAAGAAAATGGGTTTTAGGGCGCAAGCAATTGAAAGTTGGACATGGAAGGGTTGAAGAAGAAGAAGAATGAAAAATCAGAGACAGGAAGAAGAAGGAAAAAGTGGTTTTTAAAATTCAAAAATTGATGTTTAAGTTTTTTTAATTATATCCCTGTGTAAAATTACGTTTTTGGTTTTAGTCCCTCTGCTTAACCCAGTTGACACCGGTTGCCATATCAGCATGTGCCACGTAGGCGTCCGTTAGCCAGCAAACCATTTTTTTCACAGAACCTGACGGCAAGGACGAGTTCCAAAACGTTTGGTAATTACAAGGGTTGTTTCGCAAGAAAAAAACTTACAAGGACTAAAACCAAAAACGCGCCAACTAATAGGGACCTTTTACTTATTTAAGCCTATAACTTTAGTAATTTTATGTGATTATATAAAAAATATTAGTTAAATTATACAACCACTTTGTGTTTCTAACGTATACAATATTCATTGCCACATAACATGTATGACTCTAAGATTCATATTTAATACATGAGGAATTTGAGAGATATGCATTCTTTGCTATATATATTGGTAGTTTTTTTTGCATGTAGTTGGTGATATTCTTTGTGATTGAAATGCATGACTCAAGAGTCTTATTTAATTCATGAGAATAAGGAAAAATCAATTTTGTGTGATTTATCTAATATTTAAAATTAGGGTAGTGTTAACTTGTGCCTTTAGGGCACATGTTAAAAAACCCAAAAGAAGAAATATTCACTAAAATTTTGTGCATTCAAATACATTAAAAAGTTAAAGATTAAATGTAATGCAAACATTCTAATAAACTATTTCTATATTTGATTTATTAACTTGTGCCTTAAGGGAACAAGTTAATATTTCCCTTAAAATCAATATTTTAGGCAAATTCTGTGGTACCGTGCACCAACACTACAAGAATTCCCCAATCTACTAACCAATACAAAATTGCATTACTGAGGGATTTAGGCCCTCAGTAATTACTGGCGGAATAAACCTTCAGTAACATCCAAAAAAACCCTCAATAAAGTTACTGACGGAAAAATCCCACAATAATTCAGTGAGTTACATTACTGACGGATAAATCCGTCAGTATTTTCAATAAAGAGCGTACGAATTATTACTGAGGGATATAATCCGCCAATAATGTAAACACATATGTCTTTGCTTTACTGAGGGAGATAATCCGTCAATAATGGTATAACGGAATTATATAATCCGCCAGTAATTCAAAAGATCCGCCAATAATGTTGTTATTTACGAATCCGTCAGTAACACATACAGTCCGCCAGTAATTAAAGCAACAATCCGCCAGTATTGAAACCAAATCCGCCAGTAATGGTCGGTTGCTATTAATAATCAAATCCGTTAGTATTGAAACCAAATCCGCTAGTAATAATAAAATAATATTGAAAAAAAAGAAGGAAGGGAGGCGTTTTTTTTAGATAAAGGGGGATAATTTTCATCTTCTCTTCTCTCTCGGGTTCAACCACCGAACCCACACCCTCCATTAACCAACTTCCAGAAAAGCTTCCTTCCATGAATCAAGCCATGCATGTGTAGTAATTCGTTTCTTTTCATCTCTTTTGGTTGATAGAAGATGGAAATTCCAGCACAAGAGGAACAAAAGCAAAAGGGAAAATCAATAAGGTGAATTTCTCAACTTAAGCTTCAATTTTAGAAATGGGAAATTGAAATTCTTTCTTAGGTTTAGAGAAATTGACATGCAAGAGAATAGAGCTTAAAACCCTAATAGGTTCCTGTTAGTGGTTTAGTGTTCTTGTTGCTAATATTTGGCGTTGAAATTGAGATTGTAAGTAGATTAAGTTGTTTTGCTGCTGCCATGATTTTGTATGTTTTGTTTCATTAATATTATAAATTGTTAAAAAGAATAGGTTTAATCTTAGAGTTTGGATTTAATGTGCATGGTGATTAGAATTGCGTTTAGAAGTGCAGCTAGAAGTGCAAGCACACATAAAAATACTCCCTATAATTACTAAATCATCTGTACTATAATAATATATAGATTGTTGATTTTTTTCTTTCTAATTTTGATTTGATAATAGTTACATGTTTAAAAGATTATTCAGTCTTTGCTATTTTTTAATTGATTTGATAATTTTTGTTCCTATAGATTGTCAATACTTCAAATCATTTTTTATGTCCAATACACAATGTTGAGTGTTGATAAGAATTTGTTGATTTGAGAGTCATTGTATAAACCATGTGTGTTTTTGGAGGTGGGTTTTGAGTAGGATGTCGGTGCCGAGTTGTCTATTTTACGAATGGTGTTGGAATCCTTTTGAGTGCCTTGATAGAAAATTGTTGACGCGGTAAAGACTTGGCAACAGTGGAGTGTTGTTAGCTTCTGTTTATGCGGTCTAGGCAGTGGTGGAATGGCTTTGTTCGACCTGACCAGTTGGTTTTATTGTTAGGTGTTGTTTTTTGGGCTGATGGGTCTGCATTTGTGGTTTTTGGGAAGGCCTGAGGTCCTGCTGTGTGTGTGTGCTTGCTGTCCCCAGCTGTTTTTGCTGGTTGCAGCTAGTGCAGCAACACCAGTTCGTTTATTTTGGTAGGGCTGTTCTGTTTAGTTTCTGTTGTTTGTGGGAGTGAGGCATGGCTATGCGTGTTAGTTTGCTATATGTATATTCTGGCCTCATTGCTTGTGGCAGAGACTTTGGTGAGGTTTTTAATTGGGGTGTTACGCATATTGGCGGCACTTTGTATTTTTTCCTTTCGCCGCGAGCTTTAGTGCTTCTTGCACTTCTTGTAGAGACTTTAGTGATATATAGCTTTTAGAGTGAGATAATTGACCTTTTTGAAACTAATTGTCTTGAATTTGATGTTATATGTATGTTTGCGTAATGTAATGTGGTTAGAATTTAGAAGCATTAATGTTTTTTGAATTTGATCAAAATTTTCCTAATTTAAGAGTAGATTTTGGATAATGCTTATCTTGCTATCAGAGATTTAAGCTTTGTCACCCTGTGATATAATGTTGCTAGTTTAATTAAAGAAGTTTGAAGTAGTGCCACATTGTGTTCACTTACATAGCTCTCAATCTGATGGAAATGTTATATAATGGAAAGGTTACATAGAGATGTCACATAGGCAGAACTCTTAAGTTTTTAACATAGGGTAAGATTGTTACATAGAATTGCCACATAAACATAAAGACATAGAAGAAGTCATGTTTAGTTTATATATAGAAGATAGATGGTAGATAGATCAATATAGATATAGATTTAGTCATCAACCTATACATAAGCTAAGTATAATTGTATAAATGCTGTAAGGTCAAAAGTCATATGCGTAGAAACATATCTGATTGTATAGTCCAGATTTAAGCTTTGTTACAAACAATATATGGCTGTTAGAAAACTGGATAAAAATACTCACAATTATGATGTATCTAATGTATTATTTTTTTTGTGCATACTGAATATTGTACACTGATGTATGTTTTTCTGCACGGCTGACCTACATATTTTGGTGTTAGGGAGTGTTTGAATTTCTGTTTTGGCAGTGTTTATGATTGTTATGGATGATTGTTTCTTTTCAAGGTGTTTCGTCTTTAGCGTTGCCCTTGTATTTCTTTTCTTTGCGAGAGTTGGTAGTTCTTATAACTTCCTATGCTAATAAAAATTTGATGATCCAAAGATTAATAGAGATGTTGAGTGTTTTGAAGGAGGGTCGACTTGTTGGGGACTGGTGGCTCGCAGCTGTGAAGGCATTGTTAGTGCGACAATCACTTTGAGAGAAAATATAAAGACATCACCACTAATGGCAGAAGCAATGGGATTGACATGGTGCCTAAAGTGGATCAAAGAGATGGTGCCTATTTGTGCACCTTCAGAAAAAGCTAAATAGTAAGTTCTTGTAATTTATAATCGAGTCAGTTTTTTTTCCTCTAATCTGTATCATCGACGCTTAATTTTATTTGTGAGCAGCATTCTGTTCTCTGTGGCTGTTCCTTTGGTTCCTTATTTCGGTTTGTGGAAGAGGAGGAAATAAGAGCGAAGATCACCGAGAGGGAGACCAAGATCAAATTTTTCCGAATATTATGATAATTAATTTTTTTTTCTTAGTTTTCTAGATTGTAGGAATATTATTAAAATATTTATGATTTTGTATGAAAATTATTTATGTATTGTACAAATATTATAATGATATGTGGTTTAATTAATTTGTCGTATTAAATAAAAAAAATATTTCTTTAATTTATTTGTGTTTATTTAATTTTATTTCTCTAATTAAAATCAAAAAGTGGGGGAAGGGATTAAAAAAAAAAAAGGTGAAGTACATTACTGGCGGACATTTCCGTCAGTAATGCAAATTCGATTAACATTACTGGGGGGATAAATCCGCCAGTAATATTATGACAAATCTGAATCTACATTACTGAGGGATTATTCCGTCAGTAATTACTGGCGGAATAATCCCTCAGTAATGCTTTGTCAGGACTACATCCTCATTACTGAGGGAAAAATCCGCTAGTAACATTTCTGACACTCATATTACTGAGGGACTCGAATCCTCCAGTAATGCGTATTACTGAGGGATTTTTTGCATTATTGGGGGATAGTAATAACCAAAATTCTTGTAGTGCAAATACTTATAAAATAAGCCACATAGAATTAGTTAATTTGAAAAATAATGAAAACGGTCTAGTCAGCGTGCCATGTAGACCTTTTTTGCAATGTTTAAATGAAGGACCTAAAGTGAAAGAATATGAAATGATAGGGATAGAATCTAAATTTTTTTTTTACAGGGACTAAAACCGAAATTCGCTCATATTACAGGGAGCAAAAACAATATTAACCCTTTATTCAATTAATATTTGTAACACTTAAATTTATAAATTAAAAGTAAAAATCTCAACTTTAAATTCAAAACTAAATTATCTATTATAAGTATCTATGTTTGATTTCTAACTATATTTGATAATTGAATTTCAAATTACCAAAATATCCTACCCGCGAGAATTGGAAGGATGAGCTTTTTATTTGTGGTTGCTGGTTTCAAGTTTGTTATCGATTTTCTGGTCCAGGGACGAAGCTTATGCTGCAAGAGTGGGAACTACGTTATGTTTTTCGGTTAGCTTATACAAAGTAGTTTAAATAAAGGGTTAAATATGCTTTTAGTCTCTATAAAATTGAGATCTTTTAAGTTTAATCTTTACTTAATTTTAATAGTTTTTTTAGTCCTTACAAAAAAATTATGCATTCAGTATTAGTCTCTGCTCAATTCAAATTTGTTTAATTTATGCTTAAAGTCTTAAGTTTTTGAACAATTTTTTGTAGACGTGTTAAGAACATTACTAAAAGTTCCTCCGTAAAATATTATCGCAAAATTTGATTTTTACGTCAATATTTTATTACTTTTATCTTTAATTTTTTGTCGTTTTAAAAAATTCATATTTAATTCGTTTCATGTTAAAAAATTCTAAATTTTAATAAATGAACATTTCATAGTGTTCTAAACTGTCTCAAAAAAATCGTTAAAAAATTTAAAAGTTCAAGGATAATTAAACAAACTTTGTTTTAGCAGGGACTAAAATTAGAAGTAAATTTTTTTTGTAGGGATTAAAAAAACTATTAAAATTAATTAAGGACTAAACTTGGAAGTTCCCAATTTTATAGGGACCAAAAATACATTTAACCCTTAAATAAAAACACAAGACAGAGTGAAATAAGAATTCAATGATATAAGAAAAGGGTACATGAGTTGAGAGATTGCTACATCCAATAGTGATCTCTCTAATGGTTGCTGACTTCCTTTGCTTATTTTTGCTTGTACAATGTTTTAGAATTGAAGCTAAAATAGTTTTTGAAGGGTTTATGGTCATGTTTGTTTCTCAAATTTAGTATTATCTTGAATAGAGATTCTAATAAGAAAAATGGAGTAGGGATATCTTAACGTGTTAGTGTATTATTAGTTTGAAAGTTGAATCTTATGATGTTTGAGTCTTTATGAAAATGTGTTATGGATTGGGGCACCAGGTGAAACTCTTTAGGAAATTTTTAAAAAAGTTGCACTCATCAAATTATAATGGCTAATTTCTTAGCATAATTTAAGTTATTTAGTTTTTAGTCATCCAATATCAAGAAAAAGAATAAATTCAGTTGTTTAATTGTACTGAACTTTTGTTAGTTTTGAGAAAAATTGTTGGTGACATTATCTTGTGTTGTTGGTTGTGATATTTTTTATATGAGACATGATCTGTTGACCATGTGTAAGTCAAAAGACTTACATACCAAATCCTAGCCATTCAATCTAATTAATCTGATGGTTCAAAATATGGAAACAAAATACTTAAAATGTGTCATGTGATAAATGTTAATTATTTGATCATTTAACTTATTTTCTTAAATTAGTCACAAACAAAAACAAAAACGTATTCCCTGTAAGCTTCTTCCTTTGGCTGTTCTTTAAGCTTTTTCCCATATGATAAAACAAATGAAATCAAAAGTTTCACAACATAGAGCCTTTCAAACATAAATTATGATTTTCGAACAATCATGTTTATTTTAAAATAATTGATCAATAGATCTGAAAGGAAAATCACTAATCGAATTAAATTAAATAATTGTTCTGGTGCTTCAATACTACTTTGAGAAATTTTCTCAGTGTATAGGTTGGATATCAATGGTTAATAAAAGTAATACAAAAGAAGCTTCCTCGTACATAATTAGTTGGCTAGAATAAATCGAAAGACATGAAGAAATAAATTGGAATTTAGAAATATAGACTAAAAGGTTCTATAGTTGATTGATTTATGGAGTTTTAAGCTTTTTTATGTGCCAGTTTTTAGTAATTTCATCCCCAGTAAAAGATGAGAAAGGTTGAAAAGGAAAGAAAAAAAAAATACTCATGTGATACTCTACTAAATTCTTAGTGTGTTTGCCATATGGAAAATTCTAAACCATTTGATTGATTATATTTAATGGTTAGGATTTGTTTGTCAACAGATCCTACCTTTTTTATATTTGTTTGTTTGCAATATGTAGTATAGTGTCTTTCTTTATTTTGAATCGTTGTTTACATAGCCCTACATTTTTTTATAGTAATTTTTTATAGTGATGAATTTACCTTTTAAACTTTAATAGAAACTGGAAAAGAATTGAAAAAAAAAATGATTTTTAACCTAATTTAAATATTATTATTAGTTTATAATTTAATATTTTAATAAAAATATATTTTAAAATTATGTTGGATTACCACTGACCAACGACAAAGCTCTATAATTTAATTTTTTTTGCTATTTCTTTACTTTTATAGAAAATGATAGCATATCTTATCTTATTATATATAAGTTCTTAAGTTTTTTAGAAAACTTGTTGGAGCCAAAAAATTTGTTGCAAATTTCCTTCCTGATTTTTTTCTCTTACTATATTTTTTTAGAAAATGATCGCATATCTTATATTTAAATTTTTTAACTCTCTTAGACAACTTTTTGAGCCAACAAAATTGTTGCAAAATTTCTTCCTAATTTTTTGTCAAGCACATTTTAGAGCCAAACAGTTTGCTGTGATTTTCCTAATTTTTTGGCTTTTTATTCTTTTTTGAAAAATATTATCTGACACATCTTATCTTATACATGAAAGTTGTTAAGTCTCCTAATTAAATTTTTTGAGCGAAAATAGTTTTTTACAAATTTTCTAATTTTTTTTTAATGATTTTACCATGTATAATGTTGTAAATTATTCTTTAAAGGATGATAATTTTAGTAGTTGTATTTGTTTTTTAGGGGTATTTAGTTGTTTTTATTAATATGTATTTTTGTTTCTATTACAAGTTATGGAATCAACAATCATATAATTTAAATATTTCCTTTCAACAATCTATCTGATTTGAGAATGATAATTCAAAACTATTTAAGGTTTTGTTTCTTTCTCTTTTAAAACAATAATTCATACTGAATGGCCAATCTCATTTGGGCATGACAACAAAACCAATACTGCTGGTACCCTCTTGAACCCACTTTGATTTGACGGGTTTCTCCGTTTTGACTATGTTTGAGTATGAGTTTAGGTTTTCCCATATTTCAAAATACAAATATGAGACGGGGTAACAAGAATATAAGTATCCACCCCGAACGCGTCTCATATGTAGAAAATTATTCATATGCAACATATAAGCTCTAAATTTCATCCATACTTTTGAGATATTTTAAACTTTTAATCCTTGTGAACATTTTCGTGATTTGCAATTGACAAATACACATGATAATGGGTGTTTCCTTACACCAAATGGATAAGATTGATAAAAAATGGTAGATATTAATTTTTAGTAATGGGTTAAGGTTTGAAATTTTTTTGGGCTTAGAGTGGGTCTAGGGCTAAAAATAACTTTTTTTAATTAGAAAAAAGGATTTCATTGTGGGAATGATGAGGACGAGGCAGAGATACTCAAACCCGTCGGAGACAAAGATGAAGTTCAATTTCTCATCGCCGTCGGGGATCGTGGGTAGGATAACAAGTTTATGAAATTCAGGATGGGGATGAGGAATGTGAAATATGCCCTAACTCCGCCTAATTATCATGCCTACTCTCATTTATATTAATATGTCTCCTAAAGCTTAACAAATTATCATAAATTTGTTCATGAACATATCCACAATGGTCCTTCACTTGCTACTGCATATATGAATTTTATTTCATTGTTAGTTAATGAGTATTTTATGTCAAAATTGATTCAAAGATGTGAAAAATTAGCCTTTTTATTTATACATATGATAATGTAATTTTACAAATATTAGTCATTAATTAAGATAATTAACTTCCTTCCTGTGCATCGCACGAGTCCAAGTACTAGTAATATTTTAAAAATTTATAAAAAAAAATTAGTTTAAAAAAATCAAGTACTAGTAATATTTTAAAAATTTATAAAAAAAATTAGTTTAAAAAAATATGTCAAAAAACTAAATAAATAATACAACGCATCAAATAAACATTCATCCATTGAAAATTTAATAATGAATGTATTGGATGTATGTTATGCTTATGGATATATTAAATTTTGATTTAATTGTAGTTTTGGTCCACATATTTCCACCAATTTGCGGAATGATCATCCTATATATTAAATTTGAACAGTTTTGATCCCTTCCTTAGGTTTTTTTTTAACTAAAAATGATGATGTTACATATTTTAAATGATGTTTTAAAAATAATTTTTTTTATTAAAATTTCATGATATCAATCATTTGACATCCTTGTATGTACATGTCAAATCATCTATAATATATCGCATCGCTAATGTATGTCGCATCACATATAAATAGAAATTTTTTCTTGAAAATATAAGTTTTGATTTTTGATTAAGTAATCATTACACTACTTTTTTTTTTTTTATAAAAGGTTACTTGTTTTAGTTGCTTAACCAATGTTCTATGACACTGTTTAGCTTTCTCCTGCTGCAAATTGGTGAAAATATAGTGACCTAAACATTTACTAATCCTTGAAATTTTTAAAGCAATTTTTAATGGATTGATAATGGATTAATGGATTGTTTGATATCCACCTATTATCATCCAATCCATCCATTTTGTTACTCCTAACTTACGCAACAAAAAATCCGAGGACTGATCTTGGATCCTTTGAAAAAAACGACCAATCTTGTATGAAACTTTACAGCTAGGAATATTCAATTCAATATTATTTGTACATAAGACTCAGAAGCAAATGTCTTGAAGATGGCAACTTCCAATATTCTGCCACTTATATGGCCAGAGGAACAATAACATAGATATATCACAACAATGAAACAAAGAAGAAAAGAATGATACCAATAGCTCCCACTTAGAAATGCTCATTGGCCATGCAAATGTTCTTTCTCCCACTCTTGCACCTTTGCATGGGCCCCATTTCATACATCATGTATAAAGTATAAATAGCTATGCGTATAAACTGAGACAGATATCTCCTTGTAGAAACAACAATATATACAATATCTTCAATTTCATGGCTTCTGCATCAGGGTTGAAGCGCACAGATTCAATAACAGATAACAATATGTCATCACCAGATGCATCCAAGCAGAGTAGGTATCATATGAAGAGGTGTTTTGCCAAGTACCTTGAGAAAGGTAGAAGGATCATAAAAGTTCATGATTTGATGGAAGAAATGGAGCAAGTTATAAAGGACCAGAATGATAGGAATCAAATATTGGAAGGCAATCTTGGCTTCTTACTAAGTTTTACACAGGTTAATATTTTGTCAACCAATTTGCATTTTTTTTTTTTGCTATAAACTAATTTACATTGTGGAAAGACGGGCCCTAACATGCCCGTCTATCAGTATTTTTTGTCGTACTTTGTTGTATTTATATTTTAATGCAGTGTCTTTTTTAATATATTCATTTGTTCGAGTTTTAATATATCCACGTTGTCTAAATTTATTTAAATTTGAAAAAAATGATATTAAGAAAAATAGTAGATGGACCGACCATATTGCTTTAGATATATTTGGTGTCTGACGTGATAAACACATGTAGTTATATTTAATCATATCTATTCTCTTAAATTATAATCGATGTCTACTGTTATATGTCATTGTTTCATAGGCTTATTAATTAATATGGATTTTAATGCTTGCAGGAAGCTATTGTTGATCCACCATATGTTGCCTTTGCAGTAAGGCCAGACCCTGGAGTTTGGGAATATGTAAAAGTGAGCTCTGAGAATCTTTCTGTTGAACCTATAACATCCACTGATTACCTCAAATTTAAGGAAAGAATATACGACCAAAAATGGTACTATGTCCTTTTACTTATACTATACTTTTTTTACTTTAAAGTTTTCAACATGTCATGCTTCTATTTTCCTTGATTAGCCAACAATTTTTAATGGTTAACTTGGGTTTATGTTGTAGGGCAAACGATGAAAATGCACTTGAAGCAGATTTTGGAGCATTTGACTTTCCTATTCCTAACTTAAAATTGCCTTCTTCAATTGGAAATGGACTCCATTTTGTTTCAAAGTTCTTAACTTTACGTTTTAGTGGGAAATTGGCAAAAACACAACCTATATTGGACTACTTGTTATCACTAAATCATCAAGGAGAAGTAAATACATTAATAACATCATTTTAATATTTCTCTCGCACACACAAACACATGTACACCAATGTTTTGGAAATCAGTGATCGAACCAGAGAGACTTCTGAGTTATGGTTCAATCACAGTTCGGTCCAATTTTTAGAACACGACGTACACGCACATGTAATTTTGTAATGTACTTTTGGTTATTCATCATCTTTTATGTCATTTGAACTGACAGAGTCTAATGATAAATGATACCCTGAGCTCAGTTGCAAAGCTTCAGATGGCACTAACAGTGGCTGATGCATTCCTTTCAGCACTTCCAGTGGATACTCCCTATGATGATTTTGAACCAAGGTAAATCTCTTTGCACGTCATAAAGTGGAACAATATATATTTATGATTCACTTATACAATCCTATTTTCATTCATAGGTTTAAGCAGTGGGGTTTTGAAAGTGGATGGGGAGATACTGCAGGAAGAGTGAAGGATACAATGAGAACTTTGTCAGAAGTACTCCAAGCTCCAGATCCAATGAACATGGAGAAGTTTTTCAGTAGAGTTCCCACAATATTCAATGTTGTGATCTTCTCAATTCATGGTTATTTTGGTCAAGCAGATGTTCTTGGCTTGCCAGATACCGGCGGACAGGTAACATTTCTAAACTCGAGTAGTTGAGTTGTTAAGTGTGTGTTTAGTTCCATTTTTAGAGGAGTCAAAATTGATTCAAAGTGTCTAGAATTAATTCCGACATAATTGCATGTTCTCGAGTAGAATTGTTTATGCTTCTGTAATTGATAATGACATTTTTACCTTTACAATTGATTTTTAGCATTGAATTTAATGTTCAATCCCCTTTTAAGTGAATGCATCCAAACATATCAGTTTACATTCAACTCACTTTTAGTCAAAATCAATTTTACTTATGCAATTCATTCAAAATCATTTTTTGTCACCGCAAAACCAAGCACATGTTAAATGAATGTGGCAGCTCTTTAACATTTGCTTTTCTACAATCTTGAATAGGTTGTTTACATATTGGATCAAGTGAGAGCTTTGGAAGCAGAAATGTTAGTTAGAATTAAGCAGCAAGGCTTAAAAGTGAATCCTCAAATTCTTGTGGTATGTTTCATGCGAAAAAATGATGATTCCTTTCTATACATAATAAACTTGCTTTTAATAGAATCATTATTTATGCAAGAATATGGTGTTGACAATGATAGGTCACAAGGCTCATACCTGATGCTCAAGGAACCAAATGCAATCAGGAATTGGAACCAATCATTGATACCAAGCACTCAAAAATTTTACGCGTGCCTTTTCAGACAGATAAAGGAATCCTGCGTCAATGGGTTTCTCGCTTTGACATTTATCCTTATCTTGAGAGGTTTACTCAGGTATATGCATATTTAGTATAAAATTGTTGAGAATCCTGCATTTGATGAGATATGGCGTGAAAACGCGTTTATAAGTTGGAGGCATGTCATTTTTCTCTTACAAATGTTCCATTTGACTAGTTCTTCGGTTCATGTTATAGGATGCCACAACTAAGATTCTCAACCTCATGGAAGAAAAACCAGATCTCATTATAGGAAATTACACTGATGGAAATTTGGCAGCTTCTCTTATGGCTAGCAAACTTAGGATAACTCAGGTAACTATCCTATTATTGAAACTTAGGATTACTAAGATCTCATTATTATTGAAATTTAACTTCCTATTCAACAATTTTTGTTACCCTTAAGGATGTCCTTTTTACTGCATGAGCTAATAAATGAGGTTGCTTGAAAACCAGGGAACTATAGCACATGCTTTAGAGAAGACTAAGTATGAAGATTCAGATGTCAAGTGGAAAGAGTTAGACCCTAAGTATCACTTCTCATGCCAATTCATGGCCGATACAATTGCAATGAATGCATCAGATTTCATCATAACCAGCACATATCAGGAAATTGCTGGAAGGTTAGTCCTCATAATTAAAAGAAAAACAAAATACAATCTTCTTGTAAGAAGAACTGACACAGCCACCGGACATGACACACACTGATAAGTCATTGACATGCCGTCATGTCGACACTGATGATAACTTGAAAAATTGAAGAAACTATAAAAGGATTGTGTTGTAACATACTGAATTCTGAAAGTTAATGCTTGCAGCAAAGATAAACCTGGACAATATGAAAGCCATGCAACATTTACACTCCCAGGACTATGCAGAGTTGTTTCAGGGATAAATATATTTGATCCTAAGTTCAACATAGCTGCACCTGGTGCTGACCAAACTGTCTATTTTCCTTACACTGAGAAAGACAAAAGACTCATTCAATTCCATCCTACAATTGAAGATTTATTATACAGTAAAGTTGATAACAAAGATCATATGTAAGTGAAAAAGTTTCCATTCTTTTGTTGTTGATGTTAAGACTTTAGATAAGAATTTCAATATTCTTACAAAATGATTAATTCTCTCTTACAGTGGATATCTAGAAAACAGAAGAAAACCTATAATCTTCTCAATGGCAAGGCTTGATGTTGTGAAGAACATAACCGGTTTAGTTGAATGGTATGGCAAGAACAAAAGGTTGAGAAGCTTGGTGAACCTTGTCATAGTTGGAGGCTTCTTTGATCCTTTGAAATCAAAAGACAGAGAAGAGATGGCAGAAATAAGGAAAATGCATGATTTAATTGAAAAGTATCAATTGAAGGGTCAATTTAGATGGATTGTTGCACAGACCGATAGACATCGCAATGGAGAGCTTTATCGATTTATTGCCGACACAAAGGGAGCTTTTGTGCAGCCTGCTTTGTATGAAGCATTTGGTCTAACTGTCATTGAAGCAATGAACTGTGGTTTGCCAACTTTTGCTACTAACCATGGTGGTCCAGCGGAAATTACTGTTGATGGTGTTTCTGGTTTCCATATCGATCCTCTCAATGGAGACGAATCAAGTAACAAAATTGCTGATTTCTTTGAAAAATGTAAAGTGGATTCGACACATTGGAACATGATTTCAGCGGCAGGATTGCAGCGTATTAATGAATGGTAAGGCAAAAAAACACCAATTTACTAGCTCTAGATTAGAATAATTATAATTATTTTTAACATTTGCAACATTGAATCAAGATTGCATGGGTTTTGTTTTCAGTTATACATGGAAGATTTATGCAAACAAGTTGCTGAATATGGGAAGCATTTATACTTTTTGGAGGACAGTGAATAATGAACCAAAAGTGGCAAAGCAAAGATACATTTGGATGTTCTATAACCTTATGTTTAAGAATTTGGTGAGCAATATATTTATTCTTATATGTGATGAGAATTTGAGATAGGTACAATTTCTTATATGTAAATGTCACAGGTGAAGACTATATCTGTTCCAATTGATGAACCTCAACAACCAGTGTCCAACTCCAAGCAGCAGAGTCTCAGAAAACAAGGAACAAGCAGGTATGTCATCCAATCAATCGAGAAATTTTGACAGAATAAAGTTACTAAGATATCGAATTTGTTTGACTAGAACTTTTTATCATTATGAAAAGAATTTTCAGTTTAGAATATAGTTTGTCATTTTTTCTCAAGCTTACATTATTTATTTTATCCCTATTGTTTTGCTACTGCAGGCGTTCAAGGTCCAGATCACAGGGTTAAGATCAAGTATACAGGTTAATGTAGCTTATTTTCGGCGGTGCAACAATTTCTTCAAGAAAATCTTGCTCACACATTTAATTCATTACAAATAAGTTGTGTATTTGTTGCAAAATGACAACTGTTTCTATGTTATCAATAAAACTATTGTTCTGTCAACTACCAAGTGCAAATCATATGAAAAGAACTCCTAACTATCATGAAGGCTTTTCACTTAAACTTTTCACTTAAAGATTACCGAATAAACCTAAAGAAACTCGTTGATCGTAAAAAATAAAATAGAAGTGTAGATCCTATTTCAAAAATTTCAAAAAAGAACAGTTTTAGTAACAATCTACCTAATTTAGAACTTGAAAGATAAATCATCCACATGGCACTATGGTAGGATCCAATGTTGAGGATGTGTCCCTGTCACACATTTCAGGACCAATATTTATAGGTGTTTCTCCCTGCAAGATGATATGAACAGCTTGAGAAGTTGGAAATACAAGAGAAAAAAAAATTGATTTCCTTTGGTGTTTAGCAATGAAAGCATACCTTAAAAAGGTTCCTAAAATAAGTCATGGTGTAATTTCCAGTTGGAAAGAAAACTTCAATAAGATCTGCTAATACCAACTGAGGTTGGGAAACTGCTCCATTGTACCAATCTTCACATGCAGAAAGTTATACAAACAATTATACATGGAAAGCAAGTTATCAAGTAGCACAAGATTCATGTAAGAATATAAATAAAAATGTCACCAAAATATATATATATATATATATATATATATATATATATTATATTTCCAACATGCTCTCTTTGTTGAAATTCTTTCTTTTATCTTGGACATGAAAGTATCAAATTCCATAGTAAAAAGTATGAAACAAATGTTAAGCATATTTCACTAGAAAAACATAAATGTTGAGACTTACCAAGAGACGAACTTTGAATCCGTTTGTCATATCTCCATAGGCTTGTGTTTGTAAGAAAGGAAAAACAAGAACGATCTTCAACATTTAGATTTTGGATAAATGTTGACATAGTGTAGTTGACTGGATCATAAGCTAATGTTTCATCAATGACTACTTCCACAGTCTACATGAGAAATAATAATATTTACTCAATAGAAACAATGGAAACCAATTTGTTAAAAAATGTAATACTTCTATCAACTTTTTTAATTTGCGTGATTTAGTCAACGAGTCATATTTTTAGGTAGTATAATATTAGCTGTTCAATGTTCAATTTAATGGAATATCTAAATTTTGAACTCACACATAGGAGGGCATGCAATTCCTCCAAGTCATCAGGATCAGAGACATTGTAAGTGTTCTTGTTTGCATCCAAAATCTCTCCCCCTGCATCTTCCACATACTGTATGCAATTTTTTTTTAACCAAAATAACTTATATCAGTAGCCATGTTTCAGAAAAAAAAGTTATGCACTATGATATATCAGTAGCCATGTTTCGCTAACAGATAGCTAGGGTTTCATACCTTCAAATAATAGGCTTCCTTTGTAAAAGACCAAACACCCTACAAAGATAACATTTCAGTTTGAATTTACACAACACTAACTCATTTGTGTCCATAAATTAATATTTATTAATTATTAATATTTTTTGGAGATACATACATTATTATATTTCATCCAAGCAACAGTTGGCTTGAATGAAGTTCGAGATTTTGCGATTTCAGCCAAGCACAAATAATTCTCCTTAACCTATACAGTTACAAGCCATTTGTTAGTAACCTAAGCTACAAAATCTATTCAGTTACACAGATTAGCACAGAAATTCAACTACAAGGATACAGAACATGGTAAAAGTTACTGAAAATATAATTTTCATGTAGTAGTAGTAGTAGTAGTAGTAATTTAGTTATGCTATGGACTGAGTGGTGTTCTTACTGTAGTATACACTTGATTGGCTCTAGATTCAACATTCGCAAAAGCTCCTATAAATTTGATCCATTCTGCTCTCTGTCAAAGTGAATGCAGCAAATCATGATGAATTTCAAGTGTTCAAGATAGTTTGAGATTTGTTAGAATTAGTTGAATATTGTTTAAGCTAGTTTTAGTTGTGATTAGTAGCTAGTTGGTTATATTAGTTAGCTAAGGTTCACTATATAAAGACATAAAGTAATCACACAATCATTGTAACCAACTTCTTCATTCAATTAATTCCAAAATGAATATTTCTCTGAATTTATTTTTCGCTTTGTTGGGTTCCACCATGCTTCTCAACATGGAGCGCAGAAAATCTGCAACCTGGTAGAACACTCTTTTCTATTGACTAGTATACATAAGTTAATACGAATCTAAAATATTGTACCACTCTTCCATATATGTTCTTAAGGCTTGTTTCGATTGACTTTATGTGCTGACATAAGTACCTATGAAGTAAAAGCTCCGACATAGACACCTGACACGACACATCAACACTACTTAAGTTAAAAGCATAGCTGCATAGGACACCAACACCGATAATTTTCACCTTCATTTATTGATCAACTATCGAAAAGCGAAACATCTTGTAATCAAATTTAATGTCTTTAACCCCTTCATTGATCATCATTACTCCGACACATCTTTATAACCCTCATAGACGTGTCTGACATGTGTCAAAACAAAGAATTTTTTTTTATGGGAAACTTGTCTAAGTTGTCTCACACACATCGTAAGAGTGTCATACGATTGTCAAACACTGTGACACGCTTAATTCAAAAGGTGTCCGTGCTTCATAGATATGTACGCGTGAGACTATTTGAGACAGCCTGTAGAGACAACTTATGACATGTCGATATTTTATCCTTTGTTACACGTTAATGATTTGACAATGCCATGTAAGCACAACAAACATCAAACATATGTTTTGATCCTTTTGAATTTTGAAACTTTATCTACAGAGTAATCTTAAGTTAAGTTTCTTACCTGCAAAGGAGTATCCTCTGAAAAAGGAACTGAAGTTGCAAAATTGCAAGCTGGCTGTTGATCAGTGTCACTATAGAAGTGTGCAGAAAATTGTGCAAGCATTTGATAATCACTTTTGTTCAACTTTTCAATCTGTCCTCCTTTATACAATTTCAACACACATGGAGAAGTCACTGTGTCTGAGGTTATGCCTTTCAAGCTCTCCAGTAAGCCTAAATGCTGCTCAAAACAAGAATAGAAAGAATATAAGAATTAAAAGCAGGAACTAATGACCTGTTTCGACTGGTTTGCATAAACGCTTCAGAGACTGTTTGAGAGAGCTTATAGAAACAACTTATAACATGTCTATAAGCTATTTTCATTTTATTTTCATAAGCTTTCTAGGATAGCTTATGAATTTTTTTTATATCTTGTATAAGTTAGCTTGATATATCTTTCGTTACCATATAAGTGCTTAATCAAGTTGTTTATTCAAACAGGGCCTAAAACCCTTTTGTCTTAATCATGGCACAAAACTGGAAATTAACACATATGTAAACTTTCATCAGTAGAAGATTCTCACCTCTAAGAAGGAAACTTTAGTTCCAAATTCCAAGAGGCAAACAAGGAAAAAAAATCATTAGCCACGAGGGGAAAGAAATAATTAATGTATTAAATTGCAGCTAAATAATAAGTCATTCTTAAGTTTATGGTCCAAAAGTATGACTAAATTTGTAATGCCAAATAATTAGTTTTAGCATTGCCACATTGAACTGATTATGCATGGAATACCAGGAAAAGAATCTGTATCAGCAGAGAAGTTTGACAATGGTATGACAAATGATTTGATTCTTGAAGTGCAATATTTTGTCCTTGATGCAATCCTTGAGTTATTCTACCAATGAGAGGAATTCATTGATTAAATATAAGTTAGGTACAAACACAGCTTAGCAGGAAAAGTTTAGCAAACATGTAAAAAATTAGGAAAAAATTAAATATGTAACTCCTATGTATAATCCCCAACAGAAGGACAAACAAATTCCAATTAAGATTTAAAGATTGTTATTATATTAATAAATGATCTAGTTTCAAATTTTCCTATCTTTTCATAACAATGTTATAGGTACGCATATCTACCACCATTTAGTAGTGATTGATCTTTGTCGAGGAATTTATTGGCCACATAATGTAGATTCTCCTCTCCGAACCAAATTTTCTCCATACACAATAGCCAAGATTCGAACCCTAGCCACTTACGGTGTCCAAGTGCCTTACTACTCCGAGGAACCAGATTTCTCCCATCTTTGATTACAAATAACTTTGCTAATAATGGAAGCTACTGTACCTAATCAATGTTTTGGAAAGACAGATTGGGAAGCTACAAAGATTGATCATACTAAAGTATCAAGTCTTCTCCAATGTAAATTCTTTGTATTTACGTAAGATATCATCAATTCTTTCATGATGAGGTTGATATAAAGTACTAAGCCATGACTACCGAACCATGAAGCACGAATACAGACACGGACACTGACCCCACTAATTATTTAAGAAAATCATATAATTCAGTGTAATTATTTGTGTCGGTGTCACTATATAAAAGGGCAACCTTAGCAATAATTGAAAGAAAAAAAAAACCAAGTTGTTTGTAAAGTACCTGGAGAAGAAGGTAGCTCTGGCCATCAACAGCATTCTTAATGACTTTGAAGGTCTGACCATAGTAAATATGAAAATTCACAGCATCTTCTACCTTAGAAAAGTTTCCCACTTTCACTGTACTAGTACTCACTCCATCAACACTTCCACAATTAAAGAACCAAACTAATGCTAAGAAAAATAAACCTTGGAACCAAGAGCAATGAGCTGAATCCATAAGCTGAATGAGTTAGTTACCACTTTCTATATAAAAAAATAAATATGTGATCAATGAAACTAATTATATACACTATCTTAGTTCATTCTGATTATTTTAAGGCACATTAAAAAGCTATTTAACTTTTTGAGCAATTATCTGCATTCTTTGTGGTGCAGTGTGCAGCTTTTTCCTGATAAATGGATTGAAACTAAGGTGAAATCATAAGGAGTGTATGAATGAATTGTTGGCATGTAGCTAGTGGAGTGTATAGTGTATACTTTCTATATTATTTAATTTAATAAATTTAACAAAGAAGAGGAAACAGTGAGTGACCCGTGAACCTATGTTTGGATTATTTTGTCATGTTTTATTTTTACTTTTTCATCCATTTTTTTTCTCCTATTAATTCATAATTTGTTACATCTTTTTCTTTTGTCATTTTCTGTGATTTTGATACCCTGATGAATGTGAGTGATCCACTACTTATTATACATGTGCTGTGCACTCACCTTAATTCAACCCCTACATATTCAAAATCATTTACCTTATCTTGCAGTTTATTAGACTACAACACTAACAATTTTCTTACACCACCATTAATTTTAGGGTTAATTAAGTAAATGGTTCATATAAATATTCAGAATTTTGTTTTTAGTCCCTATAAAATAAAATCATACTTTTTAGTTCATGTGACATTTTCCTTAAGTATTTTAGGGACAAAAAATGTTGACAGAAATTTTTGACAAGGAGTAAAAATGATGATGGAAAAATTTTATAAGGACTAAAAATTGACAGAAAATTTTTTAGGGATTAAAAAGTGTGATTTTATTTTGTAAGGACTAAAAACAAAATTTTGGATATTTATAGGGACCATTTACTTAATTAACTCTTAATTTTAATTGATCAGTTTCACAAGAAATTAGATACTTTCTAAAGTTTTATAACAAAAAATAATGGGCATGGAGAAATTGTCATGACATGTTCTGATGTTCAGATAAATGCTATCATGTGAATCTTGAGTCCTTGGCATGAATTAAAAAAATAAAATAAAATTTGAAAGGGGATGCAACTTTTTTTTGTTGGATAAAACAAAAGGGTTTAATCCTGTAAAGCAAAAATAGATTTTGATATAGAAGTAGAAGTACATTGCTATGAGAGAATCAAACAAATATGAAACATTTATATAATCTGTTACTATAACATTTTATGATTAACTTATCATCATATTTATAATATTTATCTGAACTGTCAGTTCAAGGTATTTGTGAAGTGGACAAGTTGTTAGAGTCTCATTTTGATTCCCTCAACAAAAAACAAAAAAACTGATATTTGATTAAAATTAGTTTTTTTTAGGAGATTATAATTAATTCGGTTAATTAAATAAATGGTTCCTATAAATATTGATAATATCGGTTTTAGTCTCTACAAAATAAAATCACACATTTTAGTCTATACATTTTTCTTTAGCTTTTTAAGGACAAAAAGTGTTGAAAGAAAATTTATATAGGGATTAAAAATGCTCTTGAAAAAGAAAATATCATTTTCTAGGATAACATGACTCAACTTCATTTCTCTATCATCTGCCAATCAAAGAAAATACCACATAGCTCAGCAATTGAGGTGTTTTCCGCTCCCTCCAAGCTTAGCCAAAAAATTCTTCATGAAGTGATCATAATGATTTCTAATGAGGTCGTCATAAGTTTTCTGCCCACGAATGCATGAGCCTTATGTGTTAACCTGGCAAAATACCACCCAGAGTCTTTTAAGTCGGATGTTTGGATCGACTTAAAGTTTTTTTTTTTCCTTCTATAAATTGATGCTTTATGTCATAAATTATTTTCACCATTGCTCTCTTTCAAACATACTTTGTTAAAAAGTGGTTATATGGATGTTTAATGATATGTTGGTGGTTACAAATTCATTTTTATCAAAATTATGATTCATAGGTGTATTATTTTAGTATTGATTATATTTGAAAAGACATCGTTCAATTACTTGATTTATAATATTGTTCATGGGACATTTATCTATAAAATTAAGTTTGAATTCATAAATAAGAAGAAGAAAATGCGTGTAAATAATTATGTTTGGTGTAATAAATACTTTTTGGACTTATCACCTTAATTTTTTTTTTTAAGAAATAAAAATGAGATATATTACTTATAGCTGACTATCTTTCCAGCACAAAGTGTACCAGAGAAGAAAACCAAAATATACAACAAGTGTTCCAACGATACCAAACAAACATTAGCTAATACCCAAACATAAAAAAAGGTTTTGGCACCAATTATGAAATTGATCATGAAAAACAACAAATTTAGCTTTAAATCACCAAAAGGAAATAAGCTTAATATTATTCTCCAAGAAGAGGATAATTTTCTTTGAGACGAATAAGTCTATCATTTCTTTCCTTCCAAATCATCAAAGAACTAGCAAAATAGATCAAAAACATGAAAGAAAATATCTTGATTTTGCATAACTTGAAGATGTATCAATATGATGAAAGTGATCCACAATGGTAGATGGATCCGCCGAATGAACTCCTAGCCAATTTCTAACAAGTGGTCAAATCTGACCAAAAAGAGTGCATGCCAGAAATAAATGATTTTCTGATTACAGTAAACCACAACCACTAACGCACAACTGAGACTCCTACGGAATGACCCCTCTTCGAAATAAATTCACCTTAGTTGGCAATCTATTCTGAAAAAGCCCCCAAGTAAACACTGAAACCTTCAATGGGACATCTTTCCTCCATAAGAGATCCGCGAAAACGTAGTCTTAGATGCGATTCATATCAGCAAGAATGCGATAGTCCCCACTGACAGAATACCCACCAACTGGATCAAGAACCCATGACCAAGCATCCTGAATATCAACCTGCATCACAACAGTCAACAATAGAATCATACACTCCTCTGGCATTGTAATTATTTTTTGACTTAAATGACCGATTTGTTACAAAACAAAATAAAATTAAAGGGCTATTTTGTTGCAAAATAAAATTAAAAGACTAATGTGTTATATACGGCTAACTTAAAAGGATCACAAATGATATTTGGCATGTTAACATTAACAAACTCAGGAGGATCGAAATAAACTGGACTTTGTAGTCGACCTTTTGAGTTTTTATTTTGATAATTTCTTATCGGTCCTAGCTTTCTCACCGGCCCCTAATTTCCCCATTTTGCCATTATTCGGATTATATAATTTAAAACTCATAAACACGTTTCAAATTATCTAATCTGAACCATGCCGATTTCCCAGTCTCCTTCCCTAATTTCTTAAGTTACATTTTATAACCTAAAAAACTCAAACAACAAAAAAAGACCAATTCCGAATCTTGCTACATTGTGGCATTTTTTAAGTGAAGTTGCTCAAATCCATTGATTGTGAGACCTTTCCAACCATTAAATAAGAGGTTAGTTCACATTAGCTCAAACATTCAATGTTTCATTTATATTGTTTTTTTGGGTATCGGTTGTGTTCAGGTTTTAGAAACTGAAACATGTTTTTCTAGCATTTTGGCTTCTAAATCTGAAATGGGCTCAAGAATGATAAATTTAGATTTATTTGGAAATGTTATCCATCAATTTGATTTGTATATGTATTTTAAATTATTTCATATATAAACACACACCTCGACCATGTTAAGGCAACAAGATGAACATGACTACTTCAGCTAGGCGAGAGCATATTAGGAAGGTCAATAATGGTAGACCCAGACTGTCTCGGTAGCTAGAGCCTCAACATACCCCCAAGCTTGGCCCTGAGTTAGCAGATCCAATACATGAGCCCCAACAGGAGGAGGTTGAGCAGCCAAATGCATCGACACTACCTCAAGAGTCATATTTTGGCGGTCTGGAGAACACATCAATCTTGGGCCTGTATTCGTACCACGTAGCTAGACACATATGGGAGGAAGATGTAAGAAACATCATCGCTATTTATTTTATATGGTTTCTTATTTATTTTGAATTATTCTTTATTTTTCGTTATTTGGTTGGTTCAATTTTTTAATTATATATATGGTTTATTATTTATTTTAATTTATCCTTTTTTGTTTTTACAGTCAGACAAACTTTAAAATGCATCAACAACAAGAATAAGGTAATGAGGTTGGATACCCGAATGAGAGGTGTTCACATATGCCACCAGAGCGAGTGGACTGAAGGACCTTTTTGATATGGGTTGTTCACTGATCGACTGCGACTTGTTGTCTGTCTTTTTTGAGGAGATGGTAGCGACACTGCATGACATGTCATGTCTGCTGCATCTGACCATTGAGAGCCCTCTTCTGGAGTTGAGATGAGGGGTTAAGCTGATGGCGGAGTTGATAGGTGTAACACCCCGTTTTCCCAACTTGAAAATTTCATCATAAATCAGAGTATTTAAATCACAAACGGAATGTCACATACTTCCTTAAAACCACAAAATAGATAATAATAATTATCTTTCAAAATTCAACGTCAAAATCTATAATCATGCAGCGGAAATTATTCGACATAATAAAAGTCTTGGCACACAGGCCTTATCAGAAATCTCATAAGTTTTAGTTAATGTTTATTCATAAAAAGTTCATGAAAGCAAGCCCCATCCCGTTACATATCAGAGCACCTAGACACAAGTGAGGAGTCCTCTCACGAACACTTCTAATCTTTATTACCTGCACATTACCCACGGTCGAGGCAACATATACGCAGAAGGGGTGAGATTTCACAGTCAATAAATTAAACATATAATTCGTCAAAATGCATTTAACAACATAAATCATCATTTACATTTAAAACATTTACCATTTAGCATTATATCAAATCATATTCAATTATCATTGTCAAATATCATCATTAGTTCGTAAACAATTATCATCTCTAATTCATAAGTAAAAATCATCATTAAGTCATAATCAAGTATCATCATATATTTAACAACTTAAGACATCATAAACATCAGCATTAATAATCATTTAGTATCATATTATTATCATCATCAATCATAAACAGACATTATCATCAAAATATCATCATCAAATCATAATCAAACATCATCATTAAAGGCATCACCGTCAGACATCATCGTTAAATCATCATTAAATATAAGTTATGACGACTCTACAATGCAACTACAACTTCAACAACAACTCAGACAACTTCAACAACAACTCAGACAACCTCAACAACAACTTAGACAACCTCATCAACAACTTAGACAACTTCATCAACAACTTAGACAACTTCATCATGCATGTGGTACCAATACAGAGCATCAAGCTCCCAACCAACTTATATGAGCGTAATTAGGCTCTTCAGGGCATCAAGCCCCCAACATAGTGAGCAAAAGCTCCAGGGCATCAAGCCCTCACCAATCATGTGAATGACTAAGCATTCCAGGGCATCAAGCCCTCAACCAACTTATACGAGTATGCAATGGACTCAACTTCCAACAACTTAGACAACGACGTGTACAACTCATACGACTCATAATCATGGACAACTTCTTAAATTCCAACAACATAGACCGACTCATGCAACCTCAAGACACTAACAGTCGACAACAGAAAACAGCAGCAAGATACAACATATAATAGCGTCTAAATAACATATCAACATTAAAGGGAATGAATCATAACAACTTATAATCATAACGCATCTTAAATAATTCTTATGCATCATCACCACTAATCTCAGTCACCTAAACAGACCTCTGGAACTTCTGAAAGTATCCTAAACAACCATTTTTCTTACTTATAAGATCAACTCATGACTACACGTGCGAAAGGATCGCATCGGGACAATTTTGGGCAACTAACAGCCTAACTCGCAGTGGCGAGTAATTTGCTCGCAATGGCGAGCTCGAAGGTCCTACTCGCAGTTGCGAGTAACGTTGCTCGCAGTTGCGAGCGATGCGGTGCAGCTCGCCGTTGCGAGTGTTTCTACTCGCAGTTGCGAGCGATGAATGTCAGTACGGCCAGAAACCTAAAAAATCACAACTTTTCACCTATCTTCATGATTCTTTCATCCATATGGCATTTAATTAACACCCTAGACAATATCTAAGGTCTGTAAACTAATTTTGCATCAATCTAACATCTTTTCATGGTTTAATCATCAAATCGGTCATTTAACCCTAATCTCAATTCTCACCAAAACTCAACCTAATCATGTTAAATTCAATTCTCAGAACCATACCCTTAATTATATTGAAAGCTAGTCTCACCCTTACCTTAATTCAGATGAACAAAGCTTGCGAAAAACAAAGTGATGAAAACACCCAAAAATACTGCTTCAGTGCGCGATAGTTTTCTCTCAACTCAGACCTTGTTTCGACGATCCGAACGGTGAAAAGGTAGACCCAGGTGTTGTGAATGCTGTGTCCAAAAATCGTCACGATCCAACGGTTAACGAGTGAGATATCATTGTTTTACTGAGGTAGGTTTCAGAAAAACGGAAATTGCTTTCTCTCTTCTTTTTGGTGGCTACTCTTCTCACAAAACAGTTTCTACGTAATAGCTATTCCAACCTAGTCTCTCATATTTATAACCCTCCAACTATTCTATTTACTCTTTCTAATAATTATAATTACCTACTAAATATAATCTAATAAATAATAAACCAAATAACATATATATATTTTCACACAAAATAACAAGTATATTATACACCGAATAACATATATTCACATAAATACATCACATAAATATAAATATATTTCCAGGCTCACATTACATAATTATTCAGAACACATAAATCATATAAATATATTCTAAATTCACATCACATATATAATCACATAAAATCACACCACATCATATAAATCATATAAAATCATATAAATATACACATCACATCACATAGTTCATATAAACATATAAGTCATATCAATATTCACATCTCATCACATAATTCACATAAATATATATAAATATATTTCTAGGCTCAATAAATAAACCAAATAAATCAAGTAACAAAGAATAAATCAAATAATTAAAAAAAGTGGGCGTTACAACTCTCCCCCACTTAAAGAATTTTCGTCCTCGAAAATTGAACATCCTGCAAACAACTCTGGATTAGTCTATACCACAAACAACAATTTTAAACAACATACAATCAAACAACAAGTCAGAACAACAAAAGACAATGTAAAATTATTACACAACACTACGTTGCTTGACACGACTCTACTACTTGGCCGGACGGACCGACCTGCTCTGATACCAATTGTAACACCCCGTTTTCCCAACTTGAAAATTTCATCATAAATCAGAGTATTTAAATCACAAACGGAATGTCACATACTTCCTTAAAACCACAAAATAGATAATAATAATTATCTTTCAAAATTCAACGTCAAAATCTATAATCATGCAGCGGAAATTATTCGACATAATAAAAGTCTTGGCACACAGGCCTTATCAGAAATCTCATAAGTTTTAGTTAATGTTTATTCATAAAAAGTTCATGAAAGCAAGCCCCATCCCGTTACATATCAGAGCACCTAGACACAAGTGAGGAGTCCTCTCACGAACACTTCTAATCTTTATTACCTGCACATTACCCACGGTCGAGGCAACATATACGCAGAAGGGGTGAGATTTCACAGTCAATAAATTAAACATATAATTCGTCAAAATGCATTTAACAACATAAATCATCATTTACATTTAAAACATTTACCATTTAGCATTATATCAAATCATATTCAATTATCATTGTCAAATATCATCATTAGTTCGTAAACAATTATCATCTCTAATTCATAAGTAAAAATCATCATTAAGTCATAATCAAGTATCATCATATATTTAACAACTTAAGACATCATAAACATCAGCATTAATAATCATTTAGTATCATATTATTATCATCATCAATCATAAACAGACATTATCATCAAAATATCATCATCAAATCATAATCAAACATCATCATTAAAGGCATCATCGTCAGACATCATCGTTAAATCATCATTAAATATAAGTTATGACGACTCTACAATGCAACTACAACTTCAACAACAACTCAGACAACTTCAACAACAACTCAGACAACCTCAACAACAACTTAGACAACTTCATCAACAACTTAGACAACTTCATCATGCATGTGGTACCAATACAGAGCATCAAGCTCCCAACCAACTTATATGAGCGTAATTAGGCTCTTCAGGGCATCAAGCCCCCAACATAGTGAGCAAAAGCTCCAGGGCATCAAGCCCTCACCAATCATGTGAATGACTAAGCATTCCAGGGCATCAAGCCCTCAACCAACTTATACGAGTATGCAATGGACTCAACTTCCAACAACTTAGACAACGACGTGTACAACTCATACGACTCATAATCATGGACAACTTCTTAAATTCCAACAACATAGACCGACTCATGCAACCTCAAGACACTAACAGTCGACAACAGAAAACAGCAGCAAGATACAACATATAATAGCGTCTAAATAACATATCAACATTAAAGGGAATGAATCATAACAACTTATAATCATAACGCATCTTAAATAATTCTTATGCATCATCACCACTAATCTCAGTCACCTAAACAGACCTCTGGAACTTCTGAAAGTATCCTAAACAACCATTTTTCTTACTTATAAGATCAACTCATGACTACACGTGCGAAAGGATCGCATCGGGACAATTTTGGGCAACTAACAGCCTAACTCGCAGTGGCGAGTAATTTGCTCGCAGTTGCGAGCGATGCGGTGCAGCTCGCCGTTGCGAGTGTTTCTACTCGCAGTTGCGAGCGATGAATGTCAGTACGGCCAGAAACCTAAAAAATCACAACTTTTCACCTATCTTCATGATTCTTTCATCCATATGGCATTTAATTAACACCCTAGACAATATCTAAGGTCTGTAAACTAATTTTGCATCAATCTAACATCTTTTCATGGTTTAATCATCAAATCGGTCATTTAACCCTAATCTCAATTCTCACCAAAACTCAACCTAATCATGTTAAATTCAATTCTCAGAACCATACCCTTAATTATATTGAAAGCTAGTCTCACCCTTACCTTAATTCAGATGAACAAAGCTTGCGAAAAACAAAGTGATGAAAACACCCAAAAATACTGCTTCAGTGCGCGATAGTTTTCTCTCAACTCAGACCTTGTTTCGACGATCCGAACGGTGAAAAGGTAGACCCAGGTGTTGTGAATGCTGTGTCCAAAAATCGTCACGATCCAACGGTTAACGAGTGAGATATCATTGTTTTACTGAGGTAGGTTTCAGAAAAACGGAAATTGCTTTCTCTCTTCTTTTTGGTGGCTACTCTTCTCACAAAACAGTTTCTACGTAATAGCTATTCCAACCTAGTCTCTCATATTTATAACCCTCCAACTATTCTATTTACTCTTTCTAATAATTATAATTACCTACTAAATATAATCTAATAAATAATAAACCAAATAACATATATATATTTTCACACAAAATAACAAGTATATTATACACCGAATAACATATATTCACATAAATACATCACATAAATATAAATATATTTCCAGGCTCACATTACATAATTATTCAGAACACATAAATCATATAAATATATTCTAAATTCACATCACATATATAATCACATAAAATCACACCACATCATATAAATCATATAAAATCATATAAATATACACATCACATCACATAGTTCATATAAACATATAAGTCATATCAATATTCACATCTCATCACATAATTCACATAAATATATATAAATATATTTCTAGGCTCAATAAATAAACCAAATAAATCAAGTAACAAAGAATAAATCAAATAATTAAAAAAAGTGGGCGTTACAACTCTCCCCCACTTAAAGAATTTTCGTCCTCGAAAATTGAACATCCTGCAAACAACTCTGGATTAGTCTATACCACAAACAACAATTTTAAACAACATACAATCAAACAACAAGTCAGAACAACAAAAGACAATGTAAAATTATTACACAACACTACGTTGCTTGACACGACTCTACTACTTGGCCGGACGGACCGACCTGCTCTGATACCAATTGTAACACCCCGTTTTCCCAACTTGAAAATTTCATCATAAATCAGAGTATTTAAATCACAAACGGAATGTCACATACTTCCTTAAAACCACAAAATAGATAATAATAATTATCTTTCAAAATTCAACGTCAAAATCTATAATCATGCAGCGGAAATTATTCGACATAATAAAAGTCTTGGCACACAGGCCTTATCAGAAATCTCATAAGTTTTAGTTAATGTTTATTCATAAAAAGTTCATGAAAGCAAGCCCCATCCCGTTACATATCAGAGCACCTAGACACAAGTGAGGAGTCCTCTCACGAACACTTCTAATCTTTATTACCTGCACATTACCCACGGTCGAGGCAACATATACGCAGAAGGGGTGAGATTTCACAGTCAATAAATTAAACATATAATTCGTCAAAATGCATTTAACAACATAAATCATCATTTACATTTAAAACATTTACCATTTAGCATTATATCAAATCATATTCAATTATCATTGTCAAATATCATCATTAGTTCGTAAACAATTATCATCTCTAATTCATAAGTAAAAATCATCATTAAGTCATAATCAAGTATCATCATATATTTAACAACTTAAGACATCATAAACATCAGCATTAATAATCATTTAGTATCATATTATTATCATCATCAATCATAAACAGACATTATCATCAAAATATCATCATCAAATCATAATCAAACATCATCATTAAAGGCATCATCGTCAGACATCATCGTTAAATCATCATTAAATATAAGTTATGACGACTCTACAATGCAACTACAACTTCAACAACAACTCAGACAACTTCAACAACAACTCAGACAACCTCAACAACAACTTAGACAACTTCATCAACAACTTAGACAACTTCATCATGCATGTGGTACCAATACAGAGCATCAAGCTCCCAACCAACTTATATGAGCGTAATTAGGCTCTTCAGGGCATCAAGCCCCCAACATAGTGAGCAAAAGCTCCAGGGCATCAAGCCCTCACCAATCATGTGAATGACTAAGCATTCCAGGGCATCAAGCCCTCAACCAACTTATACGAGTATGCAATGGACTCAACTTCCAACAACTTAGACAACGACGTGTACAACTCATACGACTCATAATCATGGACAACTTCTTAAATTCCAACAACATAGACCGACTCATGCAACCTCAAGACACTAACAGTCGACAACAGAAAACAGCAGCAAGATACAACATATAATAGCGTCTAAATAACATATCAACATTAAAGGGAATGAATCATAACAACTTATAATCATAACGCATCTTAAATAATTCTTATGCATCATCACCACTAATCTCAGTCACCTAAACAGACCTCTGGAACTTCTGAAAGTATCCTAAACAACCATTTTTCTTACTTATAAGATCAACTCATGACTACACGTGCGAAAGGATCGCATCGGGACAATTTTGGGCAACTAACAGCCTAACTCGCAGTGGCGAGTAATTTGCTCGCAGTTGCGAGCGATGCGGTGCAGCTCGCCGTTGCGAGTGTTTCTACTCGCAGTTGCGAGCGATGAATGTCAGTACGGCCAGAAACCTAAAAAATCACAACTTTTCACCTATCTTCATGATTCTTTCATCCATATGGCATTTAATTAACACCCTAGACAATATCTAAGGTCTGTAAACTAATTTTGCATCAATCTAACATCTTTTCATGGTTTAATCATCAAATCGGTCATTTAACCCTAATCTCAATTCTCACCAAAACTCAACCTAATCATGTTAAATTCAATTCTCAGAACCATACCCTTAATTATATTGAAAGCTAGTCTCACCCTTACCTTAATTCAGATGAACAAAGCTTGCGAAAAACAAAGTGATGAAAACACCCAAAAATACTGCTTCAGTGCGCGATAGTTTTCTCTCAACTCAGACCTTGTTTCGACGATCCGAACGGTGAAAAGGTAGACCCAGGTGTTGTGAATGCTGTGTCCAAAAATCGTCACGATCCAACGGTTAACGAGTGAGATATCATTGTTTTACTGAGGTAGGTTTCAGAAAAACGGAAATTGCTTTCTCTCTTCTTTTTGGTGGCTACTCTTCTCACAAAACAGTTTCTACGTAATAGCTATTCCAACCTAGTCTCTCATATTTATAACCCTCCAACTATTCTATTTACTCTTTCTAATAATTATAATTACCTACTAAATATAATCTAATAAATAATAAACCAAATAACATATATATATTTTCACACAAAATAACAAGTATATTATACACCGAATAACATATATTCACATAAATACATCACATAAATATAAATATATTTCCAGGCTCACATTACATAATTATTCAGAACACATAAATCATATAAATATATTCTAAATTCACATCACATATATAATCACATAAAATCACACCACATCATATAAATCATATAAAATCATATAAATATACACATCACATCACATAGTTCATATAAACATATAAGTCATATCAATATTCACATCTCATCACATAATTCACATAAATATATATAAATATATTTCTAGGCTCAATAAATAAACCAAATAAATCAAGTAACAAAGAATAAATCAAATAATTAAAAAAAGTGGGCGTTACAATAGGTGTTGACCCAGATGATGTTGTCCATGAAGTGGATGGCACGAACATGGCTCATGCACGGTTTAGCTTCTTGGTGCGTGAGTTCACGAGGCGTGTACAGACAACACATGAGGGTGAGAAAGACGATGATGTTGTCCAATCAAAGCTTAATCGACAATGGTCCATCAAGATCAATCCCGTCTTTGGGGGCTGCAAACAACTCAACCGAGTTGGGACTCCAAAATTTATGGGCCTAAAAAATGTTTATAGCCCAACCCATCCCACACTCAAAGAAAAAAAAAATACATGTTCCTTCTTTCTTCTTTCCTCCGGTACGTCACTTCTTTCTTCTTCTCAACCTGACCTCTCGTGTTTCCTCCCAACTTCCATCTCTCGGTCGCACGCTGCCACACACATACAAGTATCCACCACCAATCCAGCCTACATCTATCCTCTAGACTCTAATTCTCCTTTCTCGACAGGAATTCGATGCTATCAAACCACCCAATTTGTATAATCACTTAATCAGTCAATTTAAAAAACTATTTCAAAGAATTACAACAATCATTTATTTTTTGCAGAAATTTAGAGGGCGTGTAAAAGTACGGGAGGGGGCGATAAAAAAATCTCTTTTATATTCTTCCTTTTCTTGTCAACATTGATCATATATGAGAGCTTTTTTTTCCCATCCATTATTTTTTAGAAACCACTTATATCTGAATTTGTCAATTTACTTATTCGGGCGTGAGAAACATATATTGTGTTTTTCTCCGTATAGATTGGTATATCGGAGGGGTGTGGATTTTAAGAAGAAAAAAATGGAGGATTTCTTTTCTTTTCTTTTCTTTTTGACATGAGAAAAAAATGGAGGATAAAAGTAGCCCTTATGATATTTTAGGTTAATTCTTGATGAAAAAAATTATTGTGCATGTACGACTTTTATACTAATTTGAAACGAATATCAAATACAATAACATTGAGGAAACAAATTGAACATCACCATCCTCCATCAGTAGATTAATTGAATAACATTGGGGCTAAATAAACTAAAGGTAATCAATAAAGGATTCTATAATTAGTATTGAATGTAACAAATTCTTAATCAAATAACATATAAGTGACCAAGTAAAAAAAAAGCATATAAGTGACCAAGTAAAAAAAAATACAAGTATCTGGATACATCATCGATCCCCTATATATAATTTTAAAACCCCAATTTGAGAATTTAAACTGTTTTTTTCTATATCAAATCCTTAAGTTAGAAACTAAGAACAAAATAAAATTAGGAATTGTTCAATAACAAACTATCATATGGTTAGCCCACATGGTACAAAGAGCCAAAGATATAGTTAGGAAAATTCCTATCTTCTTCAAGACCACCTCAAAACCTTTACCACTTTTGATACCAACAAACCAAATTTTCTCTTGCTCATTCCAAATGATTTTCTTCATGCTATTAGCTCCATAGCTATATTTCCTTTTCACATATTCTGACTTTGGTTTCATATCTTCCACTTGCTCCTTCAAATAAACACAAAGCACCAAAAAAAGTGCAAATATGAACACAATTGCACTTGCTATTATCTTTGATGGATTTTTCATGTACTTCATCAAATTAGCCTTAAACTTCCTTAAGAGAGAGTATCCTTGATTCTTTGGTATAATCATTGTCTCTGCATTCTCTATAGATTTTTTATTTTCCAGAATTGGATTGAGTTGAACTTTGATTGTTTGTGAAGGTGTTATTTGGTGAAAGAACGTGTCTGCTACTTGGCGTGTAGCAACAAACATTCCATGACTAACTTTTGTTGTTTCCTCAACAACTTCATAGCTTGTAGAATTTGAATAATCAATGTTACCATCATCTATAAAATTCTCATTAGGGTCATTATCATTGATAAACCCCATTGAGAAATTATCAATGTTAGCATCATTGACTTCTTTGTTGATATTTGGTTGCTCAGATTCTACTGTAAAGTACAAAAGCTATTGTTAGTCAATTTGGTTTATAAAAATAAATAGTAAGTTAAAAAAAAAATCCAAGGTCAATTACAAAAATAAATCATGCATTTAATTTTTAATTAATAATAATACCTTGCACCTCATTCTCTTTCCTGTTTGTTTTGAAGCTTGAAATTTCCTCAATTGGAACAACCTTTTGATGCTCTTCCATAAAACTCTGTAAAATTATTCAAATAATCATATAAAGTCGGTGAGAACTATGTTACCCTCTCTTGTTTAGGGGGTAATTACCCTCTCATGATATCAACCAATCAAAATATAATATGCATAGACAACATTAAATGTCAAATAAATGAATCAATTTTTTCTAAAAATAAAAAAGTTAATCTTAATCATAAGGTAACTTTTAATACTTTTAATTTTTATTTAGAGTAAATTACACTCCCCTCCACTCTTATGTTAAAATATATACTTCCCTCCTTTTAAAAATAAAATCTACACTCCTCTCCCTATAAGATGCTTGAATTACAACCCTCTCCCTTAATAATTAAATATGTACTACACTTTAATCTATTTTAAGATAAATAAATATTTTTATGATATATACTAATTTTGAACCACCGTTTAAGAAAAATAAATTCATTTCATTATAATTTAAATATTAATGGTAATTAAACTTAAATATTTTGCTATTAAGTTTATAATTTATAGTATAAAACTAATTTTTAAATAACCATATTTTACTGTATTTAGTAATTATTGTAATTTTATTTTTTGGTTGTTTCATATTTTATAATAGGGTTTAAAACTATATGTTAATGTAATTGTGAATAAAAAATAGCGAAAAATATGTATTCAAATTTTGATTATGTTAAAATAGACCCGCAATACTTTTTTTTTATTTAAGTGTGTTAGATTTTTTTTTTTGCTAGATTATTAAAAAAAAAATATTGAGGAAGTAAAGTGTAGATTTTAACATAAGAAGAGAGAGGAATGTAATTCAAGCTTCTCTTAAGGGAGGGGAATGAAATGTTTTCTAATATGTTTGGAATAAGGGGGAGGGGAGTGTATATTTTAACATAAGAGGGGAGGGGAGTGTAATTCAAGAATCTTTGAGGGGAGAAGAGTGTAATTTACTCTTTTATTTAATTATATTAAGGTGTTCAATCTTAATTAATTTACACTACAAGACTTATAACAAATAAAATTTTTACATCAAATTTCTTTCATCTGGATGTCCTAAAATTCATCACTTACATTCATAAAATTTCTTCCATTCCACAACCCCGAACGTGAGAACAAAAACATCTCCTTCATTCAAATCTCTTCTTTATTCTTCCATATTGATCAATTCTTGTTTCTTTTTCGTTTTCTTCCCATTTTGATTGTTCAATTTTGTCGTTCCAAAATGCTGCAGTTTCAAATTATAGTGAGAATTGTCGTTGTTTCTAGAACCACATCAGGTATCGTGACTTTTTTTTATTTAAGCAGCCAACCTAATAAAATCTGCTAACACGCATAGACCTGCCTCACTATCAGCCAAAGCCTTTAAGTCCAAACAAAAGAACAAAAGCCTCATGACATAACCATTTCAGCAGCAACCGAAAAAAATGCTAGCAAACTCCCAAAACATCACAGTGGCAACACCTGCTAGCAATCCTTAAAGTATAACGGATGACTTACTCAATTGTTATAATTAACTACCTCACAACCAAGAAAAATCAAATCAAAAAGAAAAATCAACTCACCATACCTGACGTGGTTCTGGAAATAACGGTAATTCTCACGATATTTGGAATCAAACGAACGACGACGATTCTCACGAAAATTGAAAAATGCGGCAGTTTAGAACGACAAAATTGAACAATCATAATGGGAAGAAGAAATTTTATGAATGTAACCAATAAATTTAAGGACATTCAGATGAAAGAAATTTGACGTGAAATTTTAATTGTTCTAAGCCAGTCTTGTAGTGTAAATTAATTAAGATTGAACACCTAAATATAATTAAGGCAATATTACATTAGGGGTCCTTTATCTTATTTTTTTGTAACAATTTGGTCATTTATCTTTATTTTTTCCCGTTTAGGTCCTTTATCTCTCTTAAAAGCATATATACATCTTTTTTCTCATTTTTTATTAAAAAATACATAATTTTATTTTTAAAAATATATTTTTATTAAAAATGAAAAAAAAATCCAGAAATATGATGAAGATGTTCATCATCTTCATCTTCTTCCTTTGAATCTTCATCATCTTCTTTAAATAAAAAAAAATTCTACTAAAATATATCTCCAAATATCGTGAATTAATGTTATATTCACCTCAATTCTTCTTTTAAACACAAAAATCAAAACCTTAATTTCACAAATGTTGCAAGGCGGATGGTGGAGGCTTAGTCACTGGCGGAAGGGTTAGGCTTTACAAAAGTTAAGATTGTTCTGGAAACAACAAAATTGATGTGCAAAGCTGCTCTCAATTTTGGGGTTATTTTTATGCCGGGTTTGAATATTGAGTTAGAAAATAATAATAATATACAGTGTGACAATTTATATAACTATTTTTTTTTTTTTGTGATGAAACTAAATCTCTTTTCTATAGGGTTTTGATTTTTGTGTTTAAAAGAAGATTTGAGGTGAACATAACATTAATTCATGATATTTGGAGATATATTTGTGTAGAATTTTTTCTGATTCAATGAAGATGATGAAGATTCAAAGAGAGAAGATGGAGATGATGAACATTTTCATCATATTTCTGGATTTTTTTTTCCATTTTTAATAAAAATATATTTTAAAAAATAAAATTATGTATTTTTTTAATAAAAAAAATGAGAAAAATGATGTATATGTGCTTTTATGAGGGATAAAAGACCTAAACGGAAAAAAATAAAGATAAAAGACTAAAGTGTTACGAATAAATAAGATAAATGACCTATAATGTAATCTTGTCTTTAATTAAATAAAAATTAAAAGTATTAAAAGTTACCTAAAATTGATTTTTTTTTATAGAAAAAATTTACTCATTTATTTGACATTTAATGTTGCCAATGTATATTACATTTTGATTGGTTGATATCATGAGGGGTTAAATACCCTCTAAACAAGAGAGGGTAATCTAGAAAAAACCTATAAAGTCCAATGTTAATTTATTAAATATTCAATATTATAGGGTCTAGGCTAGCAATTTCAAAAGAAGAATTCCTTGATAGTACTCATAAGAATAATAAGATACCAATACTCAAAAGATAACATTAATAAAAAAAAAATTAAATTATTCACTTAAAAATAATTAAATATTAAAGAGTACATGTGACATCAAATGATTGGATGTTAGGTAGTATACTTAATAAAATTCTAGGGTATGGGAGTTGTCGCATTTTTAAAATCCATTTTTGGGACTTTATAATATACCAAAAGATAGCCTATATATGGTGGATTTCTATGATTGACATATAAGATCTTATCTTAAATTAGTACTTAGATGACACTTTAAATTTAAATATCAGCAATATAGCTAGCATACCTTCTCTAAATCATTGCCTGACATTCCAACCCATCTCAAATTCTCTACCATCCTTTCAGCCTTGAATTCATTATCAAGATCCCCAATTTCAATTGATCTTGTGTTTGGATCTTCCCATGCTTTGTCATCAATATATCTCATGGAATTCATATGATCAGTCACATGATTGTAATTATTTCCAACCATAAAAGTAAAATCATTTTCATGATCAGTAGCATAATTTTCATTGCCACCAAATGCATGTGAGTAGTTTGATTGGTTTATCAATTCTTGAGAAGCTTGAGCTACAGATAGAATTTCCTGCAAGATATCTGTTTCATTTCTAGTTCCACTCATGGAACCTGAGACTAATTGTGTCATCTTCAGCTCAGAATTCATACCAACTTGAGGGAAGTCTTCCACCTCCAAGGGAGGCAAAGAAAACCTATGTTGCATCCTTGCACACTCTAGTGCTATATCCACCTGCAAATAATTAAGAAGAATTTTTTTAAAATTCATGACCAAATAAATTATAGGAAATTGTAATGACATTGAATCTAGAATTATTTTACATTGTGGAGGCTTTAAAATCTTTATTATTGTACGGACCAAAATTTAAAAGGTAAAAGTTAATTTATAACTTGTGTTTATTACAAATTATAAAAAAAAAAAATAGTAAAAAATATCATTATAATATTCAATAGTTTACAGATTTAAAAAACAATAAGGTATTTTGTATTTCTTATCATAATGATTCAAATTTATTCTAAAATATCTATCAAAAATGATTTTCAAGAGAAACTCCTCTAAACAACTTTTTATTTGGAGCTTTTTATATTTTTTTCCCTTCAGATTCTTATTTTTTTTAAATCCGTACAATAATCACATAAAAATAAAAAATCATAAAAGCTTTGTCAAAAAAAAAACTCATAAAAGTGATTTTATTTTTCACCAAAAATCTGTAACAAATTGGCCTATTTAATTAAGTTTTGGTGTAAAAGAAATTAACTAGTTGTACCTTGGATGGAGGGTAATTAGGTGTGGATCCATAATTGGGAAATGATGAAGATATTGGAAGACTGAGTAAGTCTTCTGATAAGAATTGTGTCCAAATTCCATCATCCCTTGTGACATTCCCACCATTGTTATTGAGAGTATTAGTCCCATTCGTGTTTTGGGATGTGCTTGGATCCCATGGCATCAAATAATTTGAGCTCCCTATAACTTCATCTCTTCCTTCAGAGTACAACTCAATGCTTGATGATTGATCACTTGTCATATGATTTGCATGCCTAGTCACATTATTAACATATTGCTCCCCAACTTTTGGAGCAATCACTGTACTCTTCTTGAATATACGGCAAAGAGCATATGCATCCTGAAATCACAATTTTTTTCAATCAAACATTTTATTGTATATAATAAAAAATGATCAATAGGTGGACCTTTACTATTTTTATTAAAAAAATAATTTTATTCCTCTCAAAATTTCTTATTAAATTTACTGAAAATAATAGAGTCTACCGTCCACATTAACCAATCATATACTAGTTAGTAATAAAGTTAGGTTCATGGTTCAAACCTGCAAACCGGCGGAAGGATTGTCACATTCTCTTTCATCAAGACGGTACTCATGCATAACCCAACCCGTACGAGATCCATGGGGTGCTCTTCCTCTATAGTAAACTAGGGTTTTCTTCATTCCAACGGCGCGGGTCTGAGCATTCACCTTGCGATCTTTTCCAGTTGCCTTCCAATATCCAGATTTTGTTGCTCTATTGGTTCTTGACCCATTTGGATATTTCCTATCTCTAGGGCTGAAAAAATACCATTCCAAATCTTTTCCCGGTAGCAATGACTTCCCTATAATGATTTCATGCATAATAATAATAACAATTCGTTAAAATCATAACACTTTTTAAAAACACCTCGACCTAGTTGTATATTTGCATGTTTTGAAAGGCTGAAAATTAAGAAATCTTCTTTAATATGGGATCCTTTCCTTTTGTTGACTGTTTTTGAGTTGGGAATCCAACTATTTCCTCATTACTATGTACCTTGACGTTCACAACAGTAACCCTATTTTGAAGGACCATTCTCCCTAATATGTTAAGTACGCCTCTAAATATTTTATGCCAAAGTGGAAAAAAATTATACTTGACCAATAAAGCAAGCATGTGTTTCGTATATTGAAGAATAAAGATGATTAGAAGCAAATCGTGTCTAAAGAAATGTGCCTTCACTTTTTTAAGATTCTTTTAATTTGTTTTGATTGTTAAAAGCACTTCTGAATATTGCAAGCCACATTAACCAATAATGATTTTGTCAATCAGAACAAAATAAGAGGTTGATCTTTTCATCTCAAGGCCTCTTCTTGTTATAAAATTATCTTTGGTCAGTGTTCAAAACTAAGGTCAAAAAATGAATTTTGAAACCTCTATTTTTGTTTGCATGGATTGATGAAAGATGTTACACAACTAACTTATAAAAGTCACAGATAAAAATGATTGTGATTGTTTGAAGATATATATAAGAAAAAAATTGACAATCATAAAAATTAAATGAAGATATATAGAAGAAAAAAATTGACAATCATAAAAATTAAACTCATGTCATATAATATTATACCTGGCAAGTCCCATGGTTCACACTTGTAGAGATCAACTTCAGGGATGATCTCCAACTCAATCCTACGGCCATTAATCTTTCTTTTGAGGTAATAAGAAACAAGTTCTTCATCCGTGGGGTGGAACCTAAATCCAGGAGGCAATGAAACAGGTGCCATATGAAATATATTATAATCTAACTCACCAAATTTATATATGCACCCCCTCTTTATTTGAATAAATTGATAACAAGAGTATAAAAATGTATATCTACAAGAAGCTCTAGAGCTTCCTCGTTACACACCCAAAAAAACTGGGCCACAAGGCCTAAAATCAAACCCTGCCACAAAAAACAAGCCAAAATTAAGAACCCTACAAGCATGGTAATAAAAAATAATAATAAATTGAAATTTCTCTCTATATAGTACATGACTGCATGTACATAGAAGTTTAATTAAACTTGATGGTAAGAGAGAAAGAGATTAAGACCTTGATTAGTTGAAGAGAAGGAAGATCCTAAGGGAGAAACTGGGAGAGAAAAACTGAGAGAATGTTTGAGGGCCAATGAGGAGGGAGAGAGTGGAATGTTGTGGTTGCTTGGGGTTTTGATAAAGAGGACAAAAAGAGAGAGAAAGATTGGAAAAACAAAAAAGCATACTTGAAGGATGTGTCCACCTCTCTCTTTCTTTCTTTTTTAGCTTTGAATTCTACTTTTCATTTGTTTTTTTTTGATCAATTGGATGATTCCTGATATCTTTGATTAGAAGCTTGAATTAATGATTATTAGTATATATACGTACTTTATATTAACATTCTAGTATTACAATATAATTAATTAATTAAATAATAACTCTACGTACTTTATATTAACATTCTATTGATGCTATGCTTCTTGTATGTTCCTTCGTCTCTTCCACATTGCCATGCATGCATGGATGCATTTCACACTTTGTTTTGAGTTAAGAATCTGCATTGACGTGCATGAGGAAATCAATTCCTTAGCCAACAAACATAACTTAATTTGGCGGCTGTTCCTAACTCAACAAACGACCCTTTCACATTTCTTTTTGCATGTTGCCCAACTTGTCATTCATTCTCTTGAGCTTCGGCTTCTTCTAACATACTTCTTCTAACGGTTGCGAAACATTTGTAAACACATTAGATAGTGAGATTTCATTATTGGAATGATAAAAAAGTTTCCTTTAGTATTTTCTATTAGGATTCATTTATGAGTGTGGGTGACTTGAAAAACGGGTAGAAATTATGATCTGTTCTTTGTGAGCTTTTAAGTTAATTTTTTGTAACCTCTTTGTATCACTCTTTATCATAGTCCCCTAGAGTGAGCCGTTTTGGACCGAACTAAGTAAAAAATATTGATGTGTTGTTTTTTGCTCTTCTTTCTTATCTTTGTTGCTTTGAATATGTTTGTAGTGTTTATTTACACTTAGATCTAGGTATGTTTGTTGTTGTTGCTTGAGACTAAGAAGTGTGGAGTGATCGTTTCTGATTGCATGTGTTGTCTGGAGAAAATAGAGGCGGAGGATCAATTGTTTTGTAGATGTGATTTTATTAGAAAAGTTTGGTATTTTTAAGTGGACAAGAACCGGGATGATCCTATCCTAAAATGTTCTCTCTTTTAAAATGTTTTTCATCCTCTTCATCGTAAAAAAAACATCGGAAAGAAATTTTGTTTATTTGGCATGCAATAATTTAAAAGATTTGAAAAACTTGAAATGAGGTGAATTTTTTTTAAAAGAGCTTCAAAGCGGAAGAAAGTAGAGACTATCAAAGTGACCTCTTAAATGTGGTTTCTAGGTAAGAAAAAAGAGAAACTTATATGTATTTTGAGTGGGTTTTCAAATCATATATTTTGCTTTATTTCTTGATTGTGGGTTAATGGGTAGAGTACGACTTGTATATTTTCCTAATTGTGGGTGAAGTATTGTACTTCTCCCCTTCATTGATAAATTTTGTTGTAAAAAAAAAAGTGTGACTTATCGATCAAGATGTAAAAATAGAAACATAAGTGTGACTGAAATTCATGTAATCATGGATATACAAGTTGATCATATTTTCAAATAAGGGTGATGGTGGAAGTTGATATGATACTCTGAAAAATGTAATTCGAAAGAGGGACCCATGTGGGACCAGCTTTTGCCACGTGAAGTAAATAAAGCATCCACGCGGCATGGTAGGATCACTTGTAAGTTATCTCATCCTTTTCCTTCCTTCATTCATTATTATCTCCAATCTCATGCTTTCCCTTTCATCAATCCATCTTTTTGTGCTTTTCTCCTTTTCTAGTTTATGCCCCCATTTCAACTCTTTTATATTGTTATTACTAATATATAAATAAATCTTCATTTGATTCTTCAAAAAACCATTAAAACTCTCACACACAAATAGAGGATCGGAATTCAAACCCTAATCACAATATTGAACTTAACAATTTAAACATTTTTAGTAATAGTTTTAGGTACTAATTGAGTGAAGACTTACGAACCCATTTCAACTCATTTTAATTGATAGATTCCATCCTAAATCTTTCGATAATCAATGAGTTATAACATTCAATCTAGATTCAATGTTTTGATTGACTAACAAAATATAATAATAAATAAGTTAATTATGTCATCTTATTTTGTTCTATCATATTTTTTTATAATCCTTTTATCTTAGAGTAGAGGCCTAATTAGAAAATATAATTTAAAATATAAAAATTCAAATATAATAAAATATAACTATATTTAAGTAAAAAAATTGATATTAAAATCATGAATCTATAAATATTAATTTAAACTAATATAATTCTAATCATTAAGTTAAAAATATGTCATTTTAGCACAAGATATGATAAAATACATGTTTAGTCAAAATTGTCAAGTACAATAAGCTAGTTTATAGTTGATAGCTTATAACTTATAACCCATGTGACTAAAAAACACTCGTTTCATAACCATTATTTTCTCACAAGCTTATAACTTATTTTTCTCTTATACACCCTCCGGTCATAAATATAAGCAAAAATTCATATTTCAGATCCATTCAATAAATGATGTATGTTGTCTACAATGAAGACCACATACATCATTTATTAAATGTATCTAAAACATGAATTTTTGCTTATATTTGTGACCGGATGGTGTATATTTTAAACAATGCAATAAAGTGGAGTTACATAATTAATAATTGCATATAAAAAACACAATTAATAAATTTTTTTGAGCAAAAACACAATTAATAATTGAAAGCTTACCTGCATATTTTGTATTAAATTTAAGAACACATTTTTTTTTGACAGGAAATTTACCAAACACATTGTTGGCTAAAGAAACTCATGCGTCTTTTTCAGACCGAAATCTGAATTCTTAAAAGAGAATACCTGCCCCATACAGGGCCCACATGGACCAAAAACATCGAGTAAAAGAGTAATGAAAAAGAAATAATTGTATTATTTGGTTTGTAAGCTTTAGAAAAATAATAATTTTTGTCTAACCTCATTCAAGCGACCTAGCATTTACGAACAGTGGAGGTTTTGTTAAGAAGTCTCTTGTTGAAATTTAGTCGAGGTATCGTTGATAATTTCCAACTATGACTCTCTTTTTTCAAACAATTACGTTGAAAATGTAACCATCTCTCAACTACGATTCTCTAACCGCTCCATAAAGCATTAAATATGGTATTTTTAGGTTTTTAGCTACTGAACTAAGAAATGCATGTACGTAAGATAAAGGCAGAAAAGTAAAGAGATAAAATTGTTTAAATGACTTAAGTTTGATTGATTGTGCGTAATGAATCGTACAAAGATGAGTATTTATAAGCAAAATTACTCCTACTAGCCCTACAACATGACTTAGAGTGTTTAATCTTGCTTAGATATTTGCAAGGGTAGTGTGTTAGTTTTCTCTCTCGTTGAGGGGGTATGTGACGCCTCACTTTCGGTTTATAACTTTCCCATTTGGGGGGTATTTGACTCCCATTTGGGGGGGTATTTGACTATTTGTTGACAAGATTCAATATACGCAACCTCCCTTAAAACATGCTTCTTTATTCATCGCTTCTTGCGGTTAGTGACGCTATAAACACCGAGCGTGGATTGAGTGTCTCGTTGTCCAGTTGTGCTAAAGCTTTGACAAGACTGATGTCTTCAAGACCCACTTACTTCTTAGTACATTTGAAAAAGAATCTGCTGACCCTTATTCGGTTGCAATTTCACTCACCTAACCTTCCATCGACCGAAGGAAAGCTCGCCTATCCTTAAATTATCGTCAAATCGCCTAGCTACCAATTTCGGCTAACATGATCATTATTTTATGGTCTAAACAGAGTCAAATACTCAAATTATGCTGAGTTGTTATTAATTAAGAAGAGAACCAAAATTTCTTGTTACTACAAACTTATCTATGTAATTCCTCACTAATCTTTAATGGTGGTGAAATTGATGAATATTACCACAATCTATTTTCATGAAAATGCATACTGTCTTTATGTCATTCCTCACTTTGGAAAAATGAAATAACAGCTAGAAGGTAAAAGTGAACAACCTTACTATAATATTAAAATGGCATATAGAAAATTATGAGACACTCTTATTGGTGAATGTACAGAAGAAAGAATGTCCCAAAATATTCATGAATTAATAAAGGATGCTTAAATACAAAAAGACTTTAATCTTTCTTGTAGTATAAGCTTCTCATCTAAATCCTGAAGCCAGTATCACCTCCTACACTAAGAACTATGGTGAAGAGATGAATGGCAAGTAATAAATTAGACTTTCACCTAGTTTCAATTTCATATTTATGATGCACTTTTGTTTGATTCTCTTCCCACCACCTTTCAGCTTCTTTCTGCGAAAATCGCTTCCGGCTGCCAAAAAATATATAAACACGAAAAAAAATATTAGACAACGACTTATCCACGAAATTAAGATGCAGTATTTTACTAATGCAAACAATTTTTTTTGGCTACGATTAAGGAAATTAGGATTCACAAGAGCCATAAAAGTAGTATTAGTTAGCATTAGTCTTATAGAAAGAGTTCAAGAGAAAGTGTTACCTAAATCTCACACGCTTAAGGCCTTTTTCTCCACTCGGCGACTTTGTCAATGTTATGTAAACACCATTCTCATATTGTTCAACCCATTCAACCTTCAATGCATTCTCTTGTTGAGATTCTGCTTTAGTGAGATTATTGTCCTTTTTAAGAAGAATACTTCTCCCAAATTTGGATTTTAATGCACTAGAGAATATTATAGGGGAATTCGATAGACTGTCCGTGTTGGCATTTCTTGGACTGTTCATATCAGTATGTATAGGTGCCAAATTTGGAAGAAATTCTTGTAGCCCAGCCTTTTGTTCTAGGCCATGATTATCTTTTCCTGAGATCGTGTGAAGCTGCAAATATGATATATAGCTATATCAATAAGAATGCAAGTCCAAATTATAATGATTACGCTACGTAAAGTAACATTTCATGTCATACATAGCCAACCCAATATGACTTTGAGGCCTAAAACAAAAATAATAGTAAAATTTTTTGAGTTCAATGTATAAAAAACAGTCAAGTATTTATGCCCATAAACAGTTGATTTCCATGATATGCAGCAACTTGGATCCTATTTGGATTGTCGTATTTAAGCTTATCTTTTGCCGTAAGCACTTGTGAGATTGTCAGTGAGATTTTACGAAAAACAGCTTGACATGTCCATAATGTCTCCACTCTCCAGGATAGCTTATACATAAACACTTATAAGTGTTTATGCTATAAGCGTTTAATTAAGTTGTTTAATGAAATAGGGCCTTAAAGATAAATGACAACAACAATAGTAGAGAACTTACCCTTAATGCCAAAGCTTTTATGACCTCTTTTGCTGCTTTGCACTTAGCAGCTTCCTCTTTGGCAACAGACCAACTCTCCTCGACTTTTTGTTGACACTCTTGTATTTCTTGATTTTTCAGCTCACATTGCTTTTCAAGTCTCTTAGCCTATCCAAAGTAATGAAATGACATGGCACTTATAAGCAAGCACACTCAGAACACAATACAAATGAAATTTCAACTAGAAAGGGAACAGGAAAATTTAATTTACAAGTGAAGAATATCAAAAACAATTTGTGCCTGAAAGTGGAGTCATTACCTCAGCTCTCAGCCTCTGAACTTCTTCTATGAGCAACTTATCGGATTTTGTTGTTTCTGTCTCATGCACAACTGAATTTTCTGTACAATTGATTCTAAATTGTGCTGAATATGGTACTTGTCCTTGTCCACATTGTATCACACTACCTAACGTAGAAGAACTATCTTCTACATCCCGTTGGCTTTCATGTTGGATTTTCCAAACCTTCCTTCCACTAGGCATGTTTTTCCGGTAACACGTTTGACTAAGAGACAACAGAGGACCATTTGTCACATTTGTTTCTCCTCTATCTTCAGTGACATCACCAATCATGTTCTGATGATGCCTTTGTATCTGCTGATTGTTGCAATTTCGAGACTTTGATGAGTCCATAGATGAACGTTCACTACTTCCTTGCTTTTTATTGAAGCACGATTCACAAACACGAAAGGCCTTGCTCTTAACCGGGGCTAGAGATGCATTCAAAACTTTTTTGCTACTACAACTGCGGCAAAACAAAAGACCGCAATTATAACAGTTATGTTTCTTCCTTGTGAAGCCAAACGGTAACCTACAACCATTACAACTTGATTGGTCACTAATTGAAATAGGTTTGTGCAAACATATTGCAACTGTGAAACTTGGTCCACATGTTATTGTATCTACCTGCCTATCTCTTAAAGCCTCAACAAAACAAGGTGTGTATCGGTTTTCGGTATCGCCTAGCCCTAGTTCTCCATTTTCACCTTTGCCCCACGTGTAGACACTCCCTGAAGATGTCAAAACAGCAACGTGATATGAACCACAAGATATCATTTTAACATACTCTTGTTTAAGCATTCCTTCAACCACAACCGCTCTGTCCTTAACATGTGGATTTCCCAATTGTCCATATTTTGCACTTCCCATTGCAAAAACTTTTCCCATGTTAGTAAGTGATAAAGTCATCATTCTTCCACAAGATACTTGAACAAAATCGTAGTCGACAAGCTGTGAAACACATGTCGGTACAAGCTTGTTTACATTATCAGCATGACCAAGCCTCCCTTCATCTGCATCACCCCATGTAAACAGCTTACCAGTCGAAGTATTGTACTTAAAGCGTTCGGCAGAGACTTCAATAATTGCTGCCGTATGCCATGTTCCACAAGCAACAGACCTCACACATAGACCCTTAAGAGACTCAACTTCTTTTGGACTAGAGAAGCTGTGATAATTCCCATGTCCAAGTACTCCAAATGTACCATCTCCATACGTGAATAACCGACCGCAACTAGAGACGATTGCAGTATGCCATTCGCCACAAGCAATGCTGGAAATACTAATACCTTCGACAGGTAATGAAAGTTTATGTGTTAACCACTGACTTCTAATTCTCCCTTCATCAACCAAATCTGAACAAGAGTCTTTCCCCCACGTGTATACGTCACCGGAATCCGTCAAAGCACATGTATGATACTCGCCACAAGCAACTTTTTTTACACGAATATCACTAAGAGAATCAACTATTTTCGGGGAGCTAATGTCCATATCAATTCTTTGCCCTAACCTTCCACACTTCCCTTGACCCCAGCAGTAAACTTCCCCTTGTTTCGTAACTATTGCAGCATGGTTTCCTCCTAAAGCTACATTTTGTACATCTAACATTGCGGTGGATTCTAGTAACTTTGGAACTAAAGAATAAATACTATTTTGAACAAACCTTTCATTCACAATCCCTACAAGGCAACCAATTCCACCACCCCATATCATGACATCCTTCAATACATTGTTTCCTACAAGTGCGGAGGCAGGAGGCATGATAGATCTATTTGATGACAATTCCTTCTTGTACTCTTTTTCGAAACGAGATGTTTTTATATTGCTATGAATATCTGGATTAATATATGGAGAACTTGGGACTGAATTGTCTGTTATGCCATGAATGCTGGAGAGGGACGATGCCGATGAATAAAAGTCAGATTTATATGACAAGCCGTCAGAAAAACACCGTTCTGAAAGTGACAAAGTAGGACTTGCGCATACGCTGTGTACCTTCAAAATAATGACATAAATGTTAACATTTTATGCTTGAGACAAATTATTGTACTGATAATTTCTTTTATAGATTAAAAGTAAGATCTAAGTGATTCATATTACCAAGAAAAAAAAGAAGAGAATTAAGTATATGATAGCATGTAGTAGTATTAAGTATATCACATTGAGTGACCGATTTGATTTTGCTGTAAAATTTACCACGTTGATTCACAAACACGAGAGTCAAGTGTCAAAATTTCAGATACAAAGTCGTATGCATCTCTTAGCCCAAGAACGTTTATCATAAAAGTATATGTGCAAAAGTAATTCTAACGTGCGATGCTGTATTGATAAAGCAACAAAGAAGATGAATGAAACCTGAGTAAATTGAGAGGCGTCATCTAGAAGACCAAGATTTTTCTTTCGGCGTAAAATTCCAGAGGGACTACTGACACAACTCTGCACTCCTTTGCAGCTTCTTAAACTACTAAAAGCTTTTGGTTGCTGGCACCTAGAAATCACAGCTTTCAATCCAACAAACCAAGTAGCAGCTTGTGCTTTGTCTTTGCATATCTATAATCAAAGTAAACAGGTCAAACTACAGAAAAACAAACTCAGTTATTCCTCAAATGTATATGACAAAGAGTACATGAGGTGTCAACTCAGATGTAAGACTCTGGTGTTGTAACCTCAAAGTACAAAGTTCAAATCCCCTCAGAGACGGTTGTAAAATGGTCAATAGTATCACTATAATTAGTAATATTTTTTTTAAATAAAAAAGATGACAAATATTACCAGATCAAGAGAGTGTTCACCATTAGCATAGATCAGGGAAAATGAATGGCACTCCTTTTCGGTTTCGTTTTGTCTCTGAGACCTTATCTGAAAATGGTGAGCCGTAATTATTAGACCAAAAATTATTCTTTCAAACTTTAGAATCATATGGTTAGTGAATCAAAATAATTCATTCATGCTTGTTACATACATTTCCCTCTCCTTGAACAATTTTGGTTACTCCACTCAATCGCAAATGCTTTTCCTGCTTCCCTGAGCACCATACCAAATTTCTCTCATCCTAGATATAACCAGGGGAAAAGGATATACATTAGAACCTTCACCATTATATAACATGAAAAAAAATAAGAAAAACACAACAAGATAATCAAGTAATCTAATTTTCTACAAATTAAAGGCATTCAATAGAAAGAAGAATTCAATTTTTCTTTGTCTATTGATGCCAATATATAAGAAATTAAAATCCAAGACCAATTGGATTTTTCTTTCATATGACAAGAATCGGAACACCAAGGGCTGAATCCTAGTAGATCGTGACAACAAGGCCATGCCAGCTACAATGCCTATTTAACAATGAAATTTAAAAGGCAAGATTTTGGAAAGACTAAGAAATTTGATAACAGGCAAGTTTCATCTCATTCATGCATACCGGAGAAAGTCGGAAAGGACAGAGTTTTGGCTTTCCTCTGTTACCACACTTGAGTAAATATGCACCTTTCTTTATAGATACAATTGCCTGAACAACAAAACAAACCAATTTTTCAGATTCTCTAGGAGGCAATGTAAACAAACATTTAGTCACATTGGCAATTTCATAATAAAGACTGAAAGCATAACTTTCATAATGAGAATGCAACAATCAAATATCACTAGCACTAGATGAATTAGTCTATAATGTCTAGTGCTGAAAAATTAAATATGGGTCAATGAACTATGTTTATAGTATACAACATCAATCTATGTCATTGTCATGAATAAAAAATCTTGAGTAAAACAAAAGACTAAATTTTGAACTAGACCCAAGTGCTATGAATCATTGATACAGACACCGGACATGACACGGACACTGATGCACCGACACCGTTAAGAATTTGAGAAAATCAAACAATTCAGTCTAACTATATGTGTCGGTGTCGGACACGACATGCCTAATCCGAGGAGTGTCCGTGCTTCCTAGCCCAAGTGTTACCTTCAAAATTCTGGACTCGCATTAAATAGTTTATGCACATTGCACAGGAAAATTTTCTTCAATTATAGAGTGAACAAAACAACCATAAAAATACAGTTAAAAAAATATGAAATTTGGGAAACAAGGTACAAAAAATTGAGAAAAAAAATATGATTAGAAAGACCATGATTTTCAAAATGTTTCAAGAGAAAAGGTGAAGAAGAAAAAGAAAATTGGTATGAAAAATAGGAATACAATAAAATAAAATAAAATAAAATGAGACCTGTTCAACAGCTCTATCAAAAGGGAGGGTTCCAGCCAAAGAAACTTCTTCCATTGTCATTTCTGTTAGTTTGATGGAAGAGAGAAGAAGAAGAAGAAGAACATAAGAGACAAAGGAAACAGAAGAAGGAGGTTCATTGTTTCACAATAGGTGGAACCTTATCATTATTTAGATGCTTTCTCTTTCTATGTCTGAACAGAAGAAGAACATAACATAAGAAAACAGGTTAGACAGAGTGTAAGAGTGGTTGTTCTCTTCTCTTCTCTTCCTTTTATGGTTGCATTTGTTTATTAAGGATTTATTTGGTGAGTGAGAATGAGAATGAGAGTGAATCTATCTATCTGTTTATTTCACTTCGTAGGTTGTGCATTTTGCAGTGACTCTAGTGAAGAAACAAGCATGTAAGTAAAACTCATCATGTGCACGTGTACACCCACATCACATGCTTTTTCCTCTTTTTGTGTCATAACCTATTATTACCACATGCTCTTCTTGTCTTTTACCACAATTTTCATCATTTCAATTCTTCAATTCTAAATCTAGTTCAATATAGCAAAACTATGGTTATGGGTTATTCAAGTTCAAATTTATTCATTAATTTTTCACTCAATGCAATTAACTGTCCTTGTTGTTACAATTTGGTAGTTTGGTGTAAGAATATTTATGTGGAATCCAAACTTAAACCGTGTCATCATCTATGTTGCATAGGTACGGGTACGATGTCAATACAATACGAGTATCGGTACGAGAATACGTCAATTTTAGAAAGGGAAATGCTTTATCCTACGAAAGCAAATCCATGAATAACAAGAATAACACTACCTCTATTGTGTTTTTCGCCAAATACTCCCTCCGGTCTTATTTATAAGAAACATTTGACTTTTTTGATTTATTGCATAAATGATGTATTTGGTCTATATTTCAGACAAGATACATCAATTACTCAATGAATCTAAAAAATCATAATTTTCTTATATATAAGACCGAAGGGCGTACCAATTTTATGTTTTTTTTATGACATTAAAATAGCAATATTGATGACTGAATTGTATTGTGTCATGGTTTTCGTGGTTATACATCTCGTGTGATATAGCATCACTGTTTTAGAAACAATAAGGCACGGGTGTGTCAATAAAATCATTATTTTTTATTATAAAATATAACATGAAAGGGTTAAATTCTTCAATCTACAATAAAACAAAACACATTAAAAGTTTAAAAACTCGAAATTTAGAGTTGGTTACAACAATGAAAAAAATACTCAAACGCACAAATAATATTGTATTGTCATATTAATGTATTAGAGAAAGCCAAAAATTTCCCTCACAATACAATAATAAGCAAAAATAGAGTACCATGAGTACCATACACATACCCCATATGGGTGCGTACCCGGTATGAGTACTTCACCATTTTACAAGTACCCATACAGAGTTCATCATATTTGTATATATTATAAATGGTCAGTAGCCAAATGAAAATAGGGAAAAATAAATAAAAATATTAATTTTTCTTAGGGGAAAATAAATAAAATATTGTGGACCATTATATTGTACAAAAATCAAATAATTGAACTCAAGTATTATTAAGTTAATGTTGAATATTTTGGATGAATTTGAGTTTGAATCGTAATTAAAATTAAACTTGGTTGAACATCTTTACCATTCATTCAAATTTTATAAACAACTAAACTCATTAATTTAACAAGAGGATTATAACAAAATTTGACTATACAAACATTATTTCTCTTGCCATTTTTCACAATTTAATTTAAATAATACAATAATTAGAAGTAATTATGCATAACAGTTTTGATTAAAAAGTTATGCATAGCAGCTAAAGATGCCATTTAGGTCTTTGGAGTTTGGACCAACCAAACTAGTAATTTTTCTAGTTGTCCCTCTTCATAAAGGTAGTCTAATGTTTAGGGGTCAAAGCGTAATTATAGGACCTTACTTTATGGTACAAATGGATGGTATTTTTAAATGGAATTTAATTTTTTGAAAACAAAGTATTTCAATGTGCAACAAATTTTTATACATACGTGTGCTTAGTTATTTTAGCATCGGTTTCTTTTTTGACAATAAAAGAAAACTGCTGTAGTGTTAATGTTACCAAGTTATAGTCCAAGAAAGAATTAATTAAAAGGAGAAATTATTGGTTCACCAAAAAATAACAGGAGAGATTATTATTCTCACCAATCAACATTGATTTGGATAGTTTTCTCCATGTTGTAATTTATTAGCAGCCCAAATCAATATATCTTTTGAACTTGGTGTGTAAACTAATCTTCAAATCAGCAACGAGGCATTCATATTTTTATAATATGTTAAATTATCTCTCAGAAATATTAGCATTTAAAACTATATTTTATCTAAAGCAAGAAATTTACGCGCTTTAGAAAATGGCGGACTCAAGTAAGGCATGTAATTTCAACAAGTGCGAGAGTGATGAAGGAGAGATGGTCCTATCACACAACTTGTGGGACAATCAGCCCCTTTCAGCATTCTCACACTTTGAGCATTGGCTCAAAGGAACCCGGTAGAAGTCAAGAAATAATATAAAATGTCATAAAATGTGAGAGTGATAAAGGAGTGAACCGTCCCGTTTTTCACTAAGTGAGATATCTATCTCTTTGTTAAAAAACTTGAGAAAATGAAGAAAAAAAAAAAGTACTTGTCTTTTGTTTTTTGCAAGAAAATACATGCTTCAGTCTAATTACCAAGTAAAACGAGTCTATAAGAATGTTTGTTATAATATGACCCAATCACTGTGATTTTGGCAAAACCTATAATTAAAAAATTAGAAAAATAAATCATTGTAATTTTATCAAGGCTTAAATATGAAAATAGTCCCTGCAAATATCTGACATTTTGATTTTAGTCCCTGTAAAAATATTTTTTTGGTTTTAGTCTCTGCAAATATAAAAAATTTGGTTTTGGTCCTTGGTATTTTATTTTAGTCCTTATAAAATTGATTCATATTGGATTTGGTCCTTGTAATATGTAGAATATTTGATTTTATTCCCTCAAAATGAGGACTAAAATGAATATTATAGGGACCAATTTCAATATGAAATGATTTTACAAGGATTAAAACAAAATACCAAGGACCAAAACCAAATTTTTTATATTTACAGGGATTAAAACCAAAAAAATATTTTTATAGGGATTAAAACCAAAACCTCAGATATTTGCCGGCATCATTTTCATATTTAAGCCTTTTATCAAAATCGTCGTCAATCCAAAAATACTGTTGAAGAATTCATGGTCCTTGCTTTTGTACAATTTTGTTTTGTTACTTTGAAAAGGGGGACGCACAGCATGATCCCATCCCCATGGACCATAATTGACAGAGAAATAGAGAGGGTAGTTGGCCAATTATATACTACTATGCAATGTAAATGGTAGATATCTAAGGAATGGAATCAGTGATTTTTCATTTGCTTCCAAAGTTAGGTTTACTAAAGTCAGATTAATTCTGGCATTTTGTCAACCAAGTAGGTCCCATAGACAGTTCATCTTGACCTTTTAAGATTTTATTTTCCTTTTGTGTGTTTTCACATTTGAATTCTTGTGCTTAGTCCTTTCCATATTTCAATCCAGGGAATAGTAAATCTTACTATACCAATAGTGCCTTCAACCAAAGAGAGGGGAGGGGGGGCCTGCTATTTTTTCCCCCTACTATTCTCAATTCTTTCTATACAAAACTGTTATACCTTACAGATTCCCTTTACTTGTTTATATGTTTCCTAGATATTGATCCATTTTGCTTCAGTGAATTGTAATTCATTGTCTTGTCCTTTACTAGAGATTAGAAATTTATTATTCTTATTCTTTTGTTAAAAAGTAATTTTATGACAATCCATATCTATCAAGCTCAATTTTTAAATATAAAAACAAGACAATCCATATCTCTTTTAATATGGACCATGAAAATAGAGGGTATAGTTTGCAATTATGCATAATTCATTAACTGGGTCAAAATGACCCTTTTCAAGCCAAAATAAATAATACTATATCACTGTATTAGTCAATGCCATGATGAATTCTATATTGATTTCATGGGTTACTTACTTACTTATCAATATTTGGAGAAAATAGAATGTAACATATGGTTTCAAACAAAAAATGTTGCATATAATAAGATTATTATTAGTTTTAGTAAAAAAAACATATATTTCTAGTTTCTTTGTACCAAAAAAAATTGCATTTCTATAAAAAAAAAAAAACTATTATTATTATTATTACTATTATTAATAATTATGGATCCGCACTCGTCCAAATTTACAGCCTTCCTCAATACCCTTAAGCAATCCTCTCAACATGAATGTCTCTCCGCTTTTCAATAACCAACACTTAGAATCGAGACTTTGTTGCTTCTATCATGAGCACACAAGATACATCTGATATTTGTAAGTTGCCTTTGCACTCTCACATTCATCCTGATGCAATTATTTAGAATTCATCTTCTAATGGCTCATACACAGTTAAATCTGCCTACAAGACGTGTTTGAATATTTCAGACCAACGGATAAACTATCATGTCTCTAGTGATCGAAAGTTGATATGGTCAATGCGTGTTCCACCTAAAATTAAGGATGACAATGGGTACCTTTTGGGCAGGGTACTATAATACCCATCCCCATACCCATGTTTATAAAAAATCTCCGTACCCGAGATCATACCCTCGTAGGTTACAGGTTCGGTGCACGTCCATGTACCCTATGGAGCATCTAAGAGCTCGTACCCATATCTATTACCCACAATTTAAAAACAAAAGAACAATAAATAACAAAAAAATGTTGCAACTTAATTGAAAGATGATCTAAAATATCTTAAATCAACTTATCATTTATCTCAGACCATAGTATTTAGTCAAATAAAAAGAATCTAAAATATAAAAAACAAGTGCATATTGCACTAAATATCAATGAGTAAGGATTAATTAACTAATTTTAGTATTGCACAAAATTATAATTATAGCATTTATAGTGTACGAGCATAGGGCGGGCTGGACACTAGAGTGCCCGTACCCGCGCCCATACCCGTTCAAATTTGCAGGTAATTACCTAAGCCCGAGCCAAGACAAAAAATTCCAGGTATTTACCCGCCCATTATGGGTATTTTTTGCAGGTACCCATTGAGCTTGGGTCTAATTGTCATCCCTACCTAAAATCAAACATTTTTGTTGGAGATTGCTTCAGAGGTGCCTACCAGTGAGGTTTAACTTGCAAAGTCGTGGAGTCCATTGCTAGTCAGCTTGTGTGGTGTGCAATAACGACCTGGAAGATGAAACACACATGTTTATGCACTATAAGTTTGCTAATGATTGTTGGAAAGAAGCAAATCTTTAGGGTAAGATAGAGTTGTACATGAGGTCAGGTGGTAGTTTTTCCTCCATTATCTTTGTCATTCTTATAGTGCTTGAAGTGGAGAATCGTGTTAGATTTGTAGCTATTTTATGGAGTATTTGGCGTGCACGTAATGCTTGTTTATGGTAGCAAAAACATGTCACTGCTCATGCATCGTGTGTCCTAGCATTGGATACAGTTTTGGATTACATGTGGTGCCACTGTCTCAATGATAATGATCAGTCTGCTACTCCAGGATGGTCTATACCAAGGGCAAATTGGATCAAATGTAACGTAGATTGTGTCATTTTTGAAGCCGAAGAAAATTTTGGTTTTGGTATCTGTTTTTGAAACAGCTTTAAACATCTTATCCAAGCTCACTCCATGGTTTTTCCCTCTATTACAACCGCGGTTGAGTGTGAAGGTATTACTCTACAACAAGCCCTCCAAATTGCTCTTGATCTTGTCCTCAATCGGGTAGTATTCGAAATTGAGTCATTAGAAAAATAAACTAGGGGCCATGACTTCTTGGCTAAAAGTCGTTGCCAAGATAAGCTTTTGATCGAATTCACCACCTCTTCAACCGATATTGTCCTCAACTAAAAGATAAGATTGTACATCGCTTTCCAAATAGACCATAACATCGCATCCCAAACAAGTGAGAGGCCCTTTAGCCCTTTTCCATTATAAAAAGGATAACAAAAGCATAGAAGCAACGCAAACAAATCTTCTGGGAGAGTCGTCGACACCCTAAACCACCAAAGATTTCGTACCAAAAGGACATTGCAAACAAAAACTTTGCAATGAACTTTCGACTCCGGTTGTACCGTACACCATCCACACAAAAGTTTGATGTAACAAATCAAAAATGTCATGACTAGTCAAGTTTATCCATGTAGGAAGGTGTCCCCTTACTAATTGCCAAGAGATAGCAATCACTTTGGGTGGTGCATAACCACCCCACGAAATTTCCTACCACTTCGCTTTATAATCCTCCCAAGATGAATTTTGATCTTCACGTTTATATAAGTAAAGATTAGTTGAGTTGACTGTAAATCAAGTAGCCTAATGGCTAGACTCCTTATTAAGTATAGAGAAGTGGAGAATCTGAAATTCAAATTTCGACCTTTGAATATCAATGTTCATGGAACTATTAATTGAGTTGCATGCCAATTTTTTAGGCTTAATTACCTTTTTTGTCCTCTAACTATTTAATTAGTATCGGTTTGGTCCTCTAACTAAAATTTGATTTATTTTGGTCCCTTAACTTTCTCTTTTGAATTATTTTGGTCCCTTAACTTTCTCACCGTTACTACATTTGGTCCTTTCTGTTAGTTTTTGGTCCTCTAACTTTATTTATTAGTATCATTTTGGTCCTCTAACTTTATTTATTAGTATCATTTTGGTCATATACCTGATTAATTATTATGATTAAATAGTGACTGATATTATTAGTAACTGTTATGGTTCATATATATGTGTGAAACAGGAGGTCTGGTACCCACATAACACAATCCCTAACGTTTATTTGAATAAAACTAACAGAAAGGACTAATGTAGTAACTGTGAGAAACTTAGAGGACCGAAATAAATCAAATTTTAGTTAGAGGACCAAACTGATACTAATTAAATAGTTAGAGGACAAAAAGGTAATTAAGCCAATTTTTTAATATAAAGATCACAACTCAATTTTTTTAATTTTTGTTTGATCAAAATGATTTACCATCACATGGCACATGCCATGGCTAGAGCCACGAGACAACGGCTGGATGCCAATTCCTTCGTTTTCAGTTAAAAAGTTAAAATAGAATGAATACAAATAACATAATCCCAAAGCACTAATGATGTGTTAATTCTTTGGTTCTAGACCAACAAAAATATGTACACAAAAAACAAACATAAATATTACTATAATTGAAATAGTTTTGTTTGGCTAGTCAAGCAATAATCTGACTTTCCATTTTGAGGAGTGGTCCATGTTGGACGTAAAGACGAGTTTGTCTTTGTCTCAATGCAGCCAGAACAACGATAACATTCAATATAATTGTAAAACATAGTGCTTGATGCATTATTCTTATTTTATTTCTGATATTTTGACAATTTTGTAGCTAAGCAACTCAGATAACACTTTTCACTTTTAATCCATTATTGAATTAACAAGCATATAAAAAAAGTAGGTCTTCGTTTTTTTTTATAGTTTTCTCAACTGTATGTTTTGTATTATGACTAAAAGGAGTTTTAATTAGATTGAAAAATTGAACTATTAATTAGCTAGCATTGCATGACCATGGGGTACTAAAAATTTTAACTATGAAAAAAATATATAAATATGGGTGACACTTTTGATATGTAAATCTAATATAATTGTGTTAAATAGACTTGAATTTCACTCCAAAATTAAATTGTAAGATGAGAATGTCAAAGCACATAAGTACATCCAATTCTCTTAAAACAGGGGTCTTGGTTCCAATTCTTTTAGCCTTTGTTTGCAAATTGAATTTTGAAAGGTAGATGATGATATTTTTTTTAACTAAGGTAATTGTAAAAAATATATTAAAATGAATTAAGTATAGTTGAAGTATATATTATGGTCATTTATCATGTTATTTAAAAAAATATTAAAATGTCAATTATATGTGTATAAAAAAACTTGACCCACCAAAATTCAACTCGCAAATAATGGCTTATTGTCATCCTTAATTGGATTTCTATATCATGTTAAATGAGACTGTGATGTATATATGTTATTAGACACACTCATCTTATGAGCTAACTTTTAAAAGTGAGATTTCAACACTATTAAGGGTGAAAATGTGAGAACTCGACTTAGAATCTACACTACTAAATGTGATAGTTGGTAATGAAGTTGTGGTGGAGTCTCACATTGCTAAAGTTTTTAGGCCGTTGATGTACATGTAATGTGGCACTCTCACGCCTAACAATGACAATGGGTTTAATTCTCAAATTGTCATCCTTAGCATATCTCTAATAACATGTTAAATTAGTTTGGATCTAACTCCCCAAAACTAGTGCAAAAGATGAAAGTATTCAAACACATATATAACGAACAACCAAAAAACTATGAAAATGTGAAACTAGCAACTTAACATTAAACGTCAACATAACCATATTTTAATTAAGTTTGATAAAAATAGAATAATGGTGTGGATATTTTTAGCTTAAATGACCGATTTATAACAAACAAAAGAAACATGAATGACTAATTTATTATTAACATCTAATTTAAAGGATTGTTGATGATATTTGACCTTGTTTATTTAAAGGATTGGTGATGATATTTTGACCTTGTTTATGAGTATTACGTGTTACCACATAACATCTTTGCATTTCTTGTGAAGCTTCTCTCGTACCAATAAGCATCTCTCTAAAAATAATGGTTCTTTCAATGAATAAATACATGTATTGGTACAAAGTTATTAATAAATTGAATCTCTTATCAAATAATAAATAATTATAACTTATTGTACATCCTTTCTATCATTTGTTCGTACATATTGGAATCTCATGTTTGAACCCCAACATATATATTTTGTAATATTGTCCCTATCAGCTAAGCTTACGGAGATTGAAGTGGTCCATTTTTCTATCTAGTATAAGTTACAAAGATTATACTTGAAAATATTGGTTCAAAAATATTTTATAGACGCCCACATGTGACATCAGATTAACCGCATGAAAAAATATGATTAATTCAGTTGAATATATTGTTAATTTAAATCACATTGAAAATTATGACTAATCTTATAGTTAAATTAAACACAATTTAGACCGTGAATTGAATTAATCATTTATTCAACTAGATAAATCATATTTGTAAATGTTATGCAAGTATATGAAGAAAAAAAAAAGTGTCATGTATCTTAATATTGGTCACACAAAAGCTACAAAGATCACACAAAATGAGAATACTTGGAAATATTTTAATCACTTTTATCTATACTTGTGAACGAGGATTAGGAGTTACTATGTGTATTCTGTACTTTCCTAGACTCTCTCAAAATGTCCTTTAAATGGGAAATAAAATACTCTGCTATGCATATTCTTTCAGACAAAATGAAAAAACAAATATATAATTCTCTTCTTCCACACATTTCCCTCAAATCAAACATATAATACAGACCATATATCTGTAACTGCAAGTTGTTTCTTGTCTCTAATCCAATGAAGGAAAGTCTTAGAAGAAAAAGAAAAGAACAGGACACATATATTAATAATTGTATACATTTGTATCATGAAATAGACAGTAATTGAGCTGTTAATTAAATAGAGCAGCTACACTACATATGAAACTGTCCATATATATATATATATATGCCATTCTTCAAGAAAACATATTTTGTTTTGTTTTCCTACTATTTTTGTTAAATAGTCCACAACATAAGAATATTATCAATGTACAACAAAAACTGACAAATGAATTAGGTAAAACTCGGATCTGGATTCCTGTTGTAGCAGCAACACGCTGTGGTAAATCTCAGCCATAAAACATTGATCTAACGGCTCAGATTTGTTCTACTAGTTTTCACACAGTTTGATCTCAACTACTTATTTATGATCGGACGGCTCACACGCCTTACAGCATCCTGCTGTTGCAGCAGGAAATCTGCTTCCGTAAAACTCTTTCTAATGATTTGATAGGATGTCCCTTTCAACTTGGCCAACCCTATTTAACCATTACCATCCAAAAGGGGTCTACTTTTCATTGGATATATATAACTATTTACGCACCCTCCACACATACATGACATTTATATATCAAACTTGGCCACCCCTATTATAGGACTATTGCACAATGCTAGTGACATAACATTTAGATTGTGGACCAGTATTTTTCATGAGTATAATCTACAATCTAGGCTATGAATCACTTATACAAACATAAATACTAAACACAGCAACATTTGTGTTTGTATAAGTAATTAAATGTAATGTGTGATGGTATCCATGTCTTGGAAATCATGTTTGGGCCTAACACAACTTCACAAAACCGGTTTGTGAGGTGAAGATTGTTCTCGCTTATAAACACGTTATCATGTCATCTCCTATCAGATGTGGGGCTCTTAACACACATCATCACGACCAGCACAATTGGGTTTGGTTCGTGGACATAAATGATGGATGACCCGATAGCGGAAACCTGATAGCATGTGACTCAATGGATCTTGAAGAGGCTCTGATACCATCTTAAAAATCGGGGTTGAGCCTAACACAACCTCACAAAACCGACTCGTGAGGTGAAGATTGCTCTCACTTATAAATACATTGTCGGGTCATCTCTTATCCGATGCAAGACTCTTGACAACTTGGTTAATATTTTTCGTATATACCTCTCCCTCAGAAAATAAATTCATATATATCATTTGTTTAATTAAATATTTAACGAAAAACTGCAAATAAACGTGCCCTTCACACTTGCAATATAGTAGTTGAGAAATAACTTGTGTTACAATTGTCATGAACTATACAATAGAAGCAAAACACGATAAGGGACCATTTCTAAAAATAAATTCACAATTATAATTAGATAGTGCAAGTAGATCCAATTTCAATTTATGCAGCTACAGTAGAGATATTGGAGCTATCTCAAACTATTTAATGAAAGAAACAATATGGGTCGTTCTGTCTAGTAGGGGAATATCATGAAATGGGCTTAAATTAAAATCAAAATATGTGACCAAAAAAATGTCCATATAAGGGATAGGTGGCACGTGTAATTGTTGTATTGTTGTGCTTATGGACTGTCTAATTTGTCTGTGATGCTAAACATATAACAAGCAATTACTAAAGACATGGCAGTGAGTGAATACTTGGATCACCACTATAAATCCAACCAAGGATTTTTTGTTACAAGAATCCCAAGTTGGATTTTGTCGGTCACACACAAACCCTATATGTTTATTTTATTTTATTTTATTTTATTTGAATAAAAACCTTATGTTAATTGTCTATAAAGGGGCCCCGGCTATATAATGTAACTTGTTCTACTTGTTGATTTGCTTTCTTTCTTTGTACTAAGTAAGATGTTTTAGGCAATCTAGACAAGTTGTTTTAGACCATGGCCGGTCCAAAGGTAATAGGTAGGAGGACTAAATTCAAGTAGATAAGTATAGGTACTACGTACTAGCTAGGTGAACCATTAATACAGTGAGGCCTAAAGATATTATCATTAGTTAAATTTGGTTGCAATTCCTTTCAACCACATGTTGCTATTTGAGTGAGGTGTAGAGTTAAAGAGTGTTAGGAAAAGTACATTTGTTAACGTTTGTTGAGATCATAAGGCTTGACATGATTATGATGACCTTCAAAATTAAAATCACCTAAATTTTTATCGATAAAAAATGAACAAAGTTGTAGTTATATATAAAGAGGTGGAGATCTTTCTTTTACATGTTAGCAATGGCGGATCTAGAAATTGAAGTTTAAGAAAACTTTGAACAAAACTTCAATATTTATATAATATATTTTGCTTGCTAGAGTGCAAAACAACAGTTTTACATAGTAGTTTGTCGGTTTTGTTAGGCCTTTTGTTAAGGCTCTGTTTGGATTATCAAAGAAAGTGAAAGGAAAGATAGTAAAAGGAAAGATTGTTGAAGGAATGAAAATGAGTAGAAAGTGAATAGAAAGTGAGATGATTATTTAGTTGTTTGGTTTGAGTGATAGTATGAAGAAAGTGAAAGGAAAGATAGTTATATGGTTAGTAAATTGACATAAATATCCCTACATAATAGACATAATATTTTAAGTATTTATTTATATAATTTATAGATATAAATAAGTAACATTCTCAAAAACAAGTAATTTATAAATATATTATATAATTTATATTATAAATTTGAATAAAAAAATTGGTCGATCGAAGTGACTGGTTGACGGAAGCAACAATTATAGAGAGCTAAAAAGAAATATAAAATATTGTTCTCAACTTTAATGTAGAAAAAAATTGAGGGCGTTTATGTAATTTCAATTAAAATAGTTGCTTCTCCCTACTTTCCGTCCACCACAGCGCAGAAACAATTTTGTTGTGGGACCCAGCTGACAGAATTCATTCTCCCCTTTTCAAGATTGCTCCAAACAAAGGAATGATTATAAATCCTACTACTTTCCATCCTTACTTAATCTTTCCTTCTTCTTTCATGGAAACAAACAAGCCTAAGTATAGTACAAAAATAACTCAAAATTCTCATTAAATTTCATCTCTCATTAACCTAACTAGCTAGGAGCTAACATGTATTGACATCTTTTCTAACACATCACACTCGCGCATCATAAATCTCCTGACCACTATTTTCATTCAAATATTGCTTAGTAAATAACCAATCATGGAGTCATAAATTATATAACTTTCAAATGAACTTATAAAATTCGGAGGAATCACAACACTTATACCCTACCGTCACTATTATAAGCAAAAATTAACATTTTAGATTTATTCATTAAATGATGTATGTGGTTTATAATATAATAAAAATCGTATACATCATTAATTAAATAAATTTAAAATATAGATTTTTGCTTATAATAATGATCAGAGAATGTACATTTAAATGTCCCTTCTCCCTCTCCATCTCCATGCATGTCAATTTTGTGGGACTAAGTTAGATTTAACTCAAATTTTAAGACGGTGTTGAATTCTTGAATGGATCATATAAATTGATTTCTGAGATTGAGTTAGATCCAATTTAATTCCTAGGTAAAGCAAAAAAGAATGGAAAATATTTAGAAATGTTTCATTATTTGTAATTTGGATCAATGTAAGTGTAACCCTACAACCTTTTCAGTCCAAGCAACTATATCACTTCAACGGTTGATATTGAGCTGGAGAGAGCTGCATGGCTATTTAGCCATGCAGCTCTCTCATTTTTCAACTAGCTGATAAATGTAAAATGACATAAAAGGGTATTATTAATATGTAATAAAGTTTATATAAATTGATATGTAAAAATAAAATAAAAATTGATATTAAAGGGTATTATATGTATTATTAACGATAATTGATAGTTTCCTCAAAAAAGCAATAATTGATAGTCACAATGAATAATATCTTCTTGATTTTTTTTAAGGGACCTTCTTGAAATTTATTTTACCGAATTATTAAATCAATGCATTATCAATCATAGACTTATAAAACAATTTTATACGGTTCAAAAGAAGGAAAAAAAAAAGTGAGGTATATTATCATTTAAATAAAAACACACAGTGGGAGGTATGTATATTATTTTTTTAGTTTAGCGGAGGTATATATGTCACATTAGAGTTGTCCAGTAGCATTTTTTCTTTCAAAGTATAATAAATTATAAGGGTAAACATGGATTTTAATTAAAATAATAAGGGTAAAAATGGGATAAAATATGAGAAGCTATAAGTTATAAGCTCAAACGCTACTTGGAATAGCTTCTGAAAAATAGCTTATAAGCTCGTGAAATAAGCTATAAGCTTATGGTGAAAAAGTATTACCAAACAGAGCTTTTTTTATCAAACGAGCTTATAAGCGATAAGCTATAAGCTATAAGCTAATTGAGATGTGTTACCAAACACACCCATATATATACTATAAAAAGATGAAAGGTTCAACATCCTTAGTTCAACACTAATTTATTGTATATTCGGTTCTATTTTTAGAGGGTTAAAATTGATTCTCGATATTGACTTTTGATTTTAAAATTGATTTTTATATTTATATTTATTGTTCAACTCACATTTAATATTTAAACATAAATCACTTTTGGCATGTTTGGTTCCACGTTCAAACCATGATTCACGTTCCAATGGCCATTTCACCATGATTTGCTAAAGCTAGACATTCAAGCTTCCCACTAAACGTGCAGCAACGTCAAAAGTACCGCTAGATCAAACACATGTTTTATCTTTAACTCAATTTTAACCAGAATCAATTTTACACAATCGATTCATTCAAAATATTTTTTCTCACACCAAAATCAAGCATAAACTTAGAAGAATAAGAAAACAACTACAAGTTTCAATTCTCTAAAAAAAAAAAAAAAAACTACAAGTTTCAAATCAATTTGGTAGGTGATAGAACTTTTCAATATGTAGATAAGTTTGGCAGGATGAAATTATTCAAGATTTGAAAGCGAATGGCAACTACCTTAGAAAATCAATATGCAATTGATTTTGGACATAATTAGTACTAATCATTGATTATGCAAGGGAGTGGTAATTTGACATGTTAACTGTGTGCACCGACTAATTGCATTTGGACAGAATGACTCAGAAATTAATTATGCATGCATTTGTTTTGGACCCTTCTTGTTATGCATTTTTAGACTTAATCATAACATCTAGTGGATTAAGGAAAATACTTGGGTGACATAATGTCACCGTGACATTAAATCTGAGCCACACAAATGTACTCATGGATGTGTTGTGTGGCCCAGATGCAAATGACAATGTGTGTTGTGTGGCCCAGATTTAATGTCACGGTGACATTATGTCACCCAAGTGTTGTCCGTGGATTAATGCCTATAATAATCTTTGTTCCTACTCTGATTAATCATTTAAGATTCAGTTAATGTTGAGTCAAAGTCAAACTTATCACCAATTTTGACAGGAACTTCTTATCTCATCTCATGTAATGTAATCAATCGGTTAATCTTTATCAACCTTATACCTATGTCTGTTAATTAATGATAGGGATACTAAAGTATAGTTTTGACTAGTCACACCAAATATTGAAATATTTCATTAAGTGCCAAGAAAATCAGCCAAATTAAAACTGCCTAACACAAACAAAAGAAACGTTTAATTCTTACTCTATCAATGTGGTTATTGTTTTCCAAATTTCTCCATTTTTGTGAATAGTCTATAAATAACTTCAGCAAAATACTTTTGAAAGGGATTGAAGAAAGCATTAGAAGAGAATTTGCGCGACCTGATTACCAACGATCAGGAATCTTGCATTTATGCAATCGACACCTTGCAAATTGTAAGATCAAGATTAAACGGTTTATATTATAAATATGGTAAATTAGTGATATCATCAAATTAGTTAGGCACTAAATTTATTTTCTGTATATCTAAGCTAGGTTATGTGGTATGGAGCATGTCAATAATGGTCTTATTGTAAAGAAGATATATGTTTGAGAGTGACAATTGAAATAAAAGACATGAGATCATAGCATGTGAATATGTTTCTAATTAAATTAAATCAGGGTCCTAAAATGAAGGTCATTCATACTGTGAACACATGCAATGATAACCTATAGTCTATACAACCACATGATATTTAAATTTTTTACAAGACATTAGCTAGTCTCAACCATAAGTTAGTCAGGAACATGTTACAAAGTTGCTCATAGGTCTCCACTATATCCCTTGTACTTTAATGTATGCAGAGTTATATGATCCCTTTGTCAGTACTCATTTCAATCCTTGGTGGGATCCATATTTGTGGACATGTCCCCTGCAGCTAGACATGATATGATTTTAGGCTTTGGACAATCCCTAATTTCTACACTTTTTTTGGCCTTCTCCCTGCAGCTTCTGCATTATAGAGAATAGACAAAAGATTATTATTATATTAGTTGTTAAAAAAAATTGAAGAAAAATTCTTATGTTTAATTAAAGAAACTAAAATGGACAGACCAAAATTTATTCATTAATTTTTTTTTTAGGTTTTTTTTTGTTTTTGTTTTGAGGGGTTTATATTATAACTTAATGTAGCTGAAATTGCAGACATGTATGAATATAATTCAATGGTACTGGAACCAAGTTTTTATTTGTCTATAAATATTCATGCCAACCATACTTTACTGCTATATTCACTTCAATCACAAATATGGTTGGAATTTAGATGATATGTTGTTAAAAGTTTCCATTAAAACTTTTTTTGGTATCATTGGTGCTGACTTCTGAGTATTTGATATGTCTTATGAGATCAAGGATGAAGAGTATTGATAGACAAAATTCATCTATTGAATCATGATCTGAATCAAAGTTAGTTACATGAAGCTTATTTATTGAGCTAATTAACTAACTATTTTACTTGTCTTGCAAGTTAACGGTTATATATAACTAGAAGTCTAGAACTAAGTATAATTGATGTGTGAGAGTGTATCAACATTGTTCTCTAATAATATGCACACAGCACATATAATTGGACCACTCTAATTTTGACTAAACTACTATTTTCTCGTGAACTTTTTCAGTGTGGTCCAAAATTACGTACTTTCTCATGAAAGCTATTAACATTGGTAGATAAAAGCCATTATAAAATCATGGGTGGAGAAAAATCAAAATATATTTAATGATTCTTTATTTTATGGGTTGTGTTAACCGGTGCCTCCGGGCACTGATTAAGGTATCTAAAAAAGGAAAAATTAAATAAAAAAAGACATTTTTTTGACTTTTGAAGTCTTGATTACACAATTTTCAAAGCAAAAACTTATACGTTTGCTTCCTTAACCAGTGTCTCGGGGGCACCGGTTAACATTTTCCTTATTTTATCTACTCATGCAAATGTAGTGCTAGTTTATATACCTACCCTTTCTCTTTAGTCGTATATTTGACAGATCGTTTTGTGTATATTTCTCTATCAATCTTTAAACATTTTAAATTAAGTAACTATTCTTTCAAAAAAAAATTAAGTAACTATTAGACAATCTTTAAATATTTTAAATTAAGTGATTATTCTTTAAAAAATCCATACATTTCAACTTCTTCAAAAAAAAAAATCCATACATTTCAATTCTCAATACACTCAATATCCAAATTTTCATAAAATTTACCATTTAAAGTTCTTAAAAGGTGTTATGGGAGCTCCTTAAAAATAAAAATAAAAAAGTGTTATGGGAGCGTTTGTTAGCAGTTTCCAAAACATAATGTGTGATTGAGATACGAGGATTAAGAATAAAATAATGTTTAAAGAAATAAAATAGAAATACAAAGGAGTGGGCAAATGCTTTCTCCTAATTGAGAAAAATGATGTACATAATAATTGGAATCAAATCGATCAATATCCTATTATTTGTTTGAAAGCTACAATGGTTTATCATTTAACCGATCATTGGTTTCTCCAAATTTGATGGGTGTATATGGACTTTTAGTACATAGAATAATAGTATTATAGAAAAATATCAACTTAATTTATCGTCAATATCAATTGTGGACTACAATTTTAAAATATTTATGGGAAAATAGTTTTATAAAAAGAATTTAATAATATAATATAAAAAAGTTGTATTTTTTTTGGTAGTGATATAAAAAAGTTGTATATGTGTATAAAATCATATTTCACCATTATGTATTATAATATATTAATTATTTTTTTAAAATAAATTTTTTTTTGTACTATATTAATATTACTTTTATAAATATTTGCATAATAGTCTGCACTATGACATATGATTGGATTACATGATCAGTTTGCTACAACCTTTTTGGTCAAGTTGTGGATGACAAAAAAAAATATAGCAGATACATAAGAAAGTGAAATTGAGATTAAGATTAAATGCATCTTCAAAAGTAAGGGTGAGCTAGGAATTGTTTGGAAATTGAAATAGATGCCGATGGTAGTTAACAATAGTTGGACTAACGACAGTTAACTACCGTCCCAACAACATAAATGTCTACGGGTTTCTGTAGTTTGAAACGGCAGTATTGTTCACCAACGAACAGTAGTTAAGTGTCATTGGGGATAAAATGGTTATTTCGGGGGTGCTTGAGAAAAAACAATAGGGCCTAATAAGAAGTTTTCATGATGTTTTTCCTATTGGCAAATCGATAAGAATGTGGTTTATAAGAAGCTCTTGTTTATGAACATTGTTTTTTTCCACATAAGAAGTTGTTTAAAAACACATAGAAATGACCAAAAAAACCCAAAGGTAATTAACTGCGGCTCGTTTTTCTCTTTTGAAGTGAGTTGTAGTTTACTGCTGTTGAGGTTTTTGGTCATTTCCATGTGTTTTTAAGCAACTTCTTATGTAGGAAAAGCAATTTTCCTTGTTTATGTGTCCCTATGGGCTTGGAATCCTTTGATTTTGAGGCTTAATTTGGTCTAGGTAATATATGCTCTAGGCCCAAGACAGGTATACCACTATACCTACTTAATCTACCCTCACATTTTCAAAATTATCTTTCGCTACATTTCATATTTCTTTGGTGGTGTGTGAAGATCTACTATGAATCTCCATTTAAATGGAAACAAATGTGAAAATATGGTTCACCATAAGAACTTTGTTTAAGTTGAACAATGTTTTTTGTATTAGTTTATTGCAAACTAGAAGTTTACAATAGACTGTAAGTTGTGTGAAGAAATGAAAACAAAATCATTCATCATACAGTATAGTTTATGTTAAGTACTTTTGTAAAAAAAAAATCTTGAAGAAATAATGTGGAGATCTTAAAACAAGACGTTCTTTTATGGATGTTTAATCCCAAGCTTAAGCCTATCAACCAGTGATTTACCAAAAGCAATGTTCCTTCCAGTAGGTGTCAATATATTACAGAAATAAGATATTTAAAAAGTACATATTCTTCAACACCAACATTCAGTTGATAGATTAATTGGATGTTTAAGTTCAACCCTAAGCCTATCGCAAGTGGTGGTTTATGTGATTAATTGGATGTTCAAGCACCCGTTAACAAAAACTAAAATTTAAGATTAATTGGACTACTATACTAAAATATGTGTTATAGAAGTGTTTTTATATCCAAAAAGAAAAACCTTCTAACCAATACTATGGCCTAAAATTCAGAAAACAGGACACATAGCTGAACAAAAACTGATAAAAATGTGTTTGATAATCCTAATTTATTGCAAAACTTGTGGAAGAAGAATCGTCTTTTGAAACAAGTTAGGTTTTGTTATGCTTTTTCTAAGACTTGAATTGCCTGCCTTCAAAGGTTTGTCCAAAGGTCCAATTCTTAGGAGCTACATTGTAAGATGTAATAGTAACACCATCACTACTAGTGACCTCAAATGAAAGAGGTTGGTTTTGTAGTAACGCATTTACATGCCAGATTTGACCCCAATTCCGACCCATAGGAATCCAACCAGTTCTTGAACCCTTAACTTTCACACCAACAATGTCTCCTATGCCAGCTACGTTACTGATCGGCACTGAATTGAAGATACCAGAACCTGTAATTGTAAACCTCATTCCCCCTTCTCTTATGCACTTTATCCTGCTCCAAGCACAAATAAATATTACAAACAAACTAAATCATTCTACGGAAAGATATATTTGGTCCTTTATGTTTAACCAAAAATGCATTTTGGTCCTTTATCTTTTTTAAAAGATTCATGTTTTAGTCCTTTAGTCATAAAGCATAACATAAGTTAATGGAAGTTTAACACGTGGCAATTACAGTGTTAACATAAACCCCATGTGGTTTATAAGTCGGGTCGGCCTACATGACCTACGACATATCTACTCATGTTCAGTCCAGACTTTTTAAATAGAGAAGGATTAAGCCTTCAATTATTGACATACAAATAAGGCTTTGCAAAACATAGTTCGGCACATACTATTCTCATCCCAAATTGTCGCACATAGATTCATTTATAATGTTCATGATTTAGGAAGAAAAACTAACAAGAGGACAAGAAAGAATAGAGTACCTGCGATACTGCACAGGCATGTTACCCCCTTTCCAAATAGCAATCTTCTCAAAAGCCTCAACAGGAAGCACAAAATGCTGCTTAGGAGGATTACAATATCCACCATCACTCTCAGCATCAAACCCATAATTCGGAGCACAAAAACTCGTAGCAGTAACAACAACAGAACTACCCGAAACACACCACCGCTTATCAAATGGAACATCCTCCTCAAGACAGCGTAGCTCAAAGCACGCACCACAGATCTGACCACGCACGAAGAGAGTCTCACTGAGAGCAGCAGCACCGGTGATGCCATAACCGTCTCTGTGAGTGTCACCGTAGCCACATGCCCCGTCTACCCCGTCTCTGGTGTCATCAGAGACGGAGTAGTAAGTGGCGTGGGCGGACAGCCATTCGGAGTAGGTAGAAGAGGGAGATGAAGGGGGAGATTCATTGAATGGTGTGGCTGGTGGTGATGGAGAAGAGTAATGAGAAGTGGATGGTGAAAATAGAATAGTTAGTTGCATGGTAATAATGTAAAAAGAGATTAACACACAAGGTTGAGACATTTGTGTTTGTTTTTTCGTTAGTTTTGGAGGTTGAGATTGAAGAATGAGTAGTACTAGATTAGATTAGATTCTCAATCATGTAGTCTTTTACATTTTTTCAAAACTTATTTCAATTTTTTATCACTTGAGTTGTTGAGTACTGACAGTTCTGTCACATATGTTGTTTTTTTACTGCAATTTATTAGTAGTAGTAAGTACCACCTTCATTAATTATTAATTTTTTGGTAAAGTTCTACATTAATGATTATTACTAGAAAAATGTATTTATGTTTTTGAAAAAATATATAACGTTACATTTCACAGTTTGTGGTTCACATGGCATACCGATATTTTAGCTGAGTGTGGTCCCATTGAACATGAAGATGACGATCCTTGGACGGTTTGGAATTCCCCTCCCCTTTGTGCTACTGTGGTTTGGTTACTGCTGACAGCTAACTGAGCAGGATCCTGTTTTTGGGTTTTTATACTCCCTTCCTTGTATATTATAAATCATTTTGTATGACAATTTGGTCCTTGATATATTTAAACGGACTATAATCATATTTAATCCTAAATTTTATATAAGATCCACAATAAGACCTTGTTGGTAGTAATTCCATCATGGTAAATGTGAGAATAACTTATGTACAAATACAAACTCAACATTGTGTTAGAATATTAGAATATATATTCAACATTCGCGTAAAAAAACAAAAAAACAGAAACAACTTACAAATTTTATCTTTTGCAACATGGGAATTGAACCCCACGATAGGCACTAGGCGTAAGAGTAGGCATTGAAATTGTACTTAAATTCCACGTTACTTAGATTAACAGATTGTTGGATGTATATATGTGGTTGGACACCCTCGTTACTTGAACTAACTTTTGGGATGAGATCCACACACATTTAACATGGTAATGTAGAAATTGGACCCAAGACTCACACTAGACGTGACAGTGGGTATTGAAATTGTATTTGAATCTCATGTTACTCATGTTTTTGGAATGTCGGGTGTATATATGCGGTTGGGCACCCACATCCTTTGAGTTAGCTTTGGGATGAAATCCAAACTCATTTAACACATTTCACATGTAACTTAAACACGTATGCAGACAACACAAGTAAATTCTTCTACTGAGCCTAAAGAGTTGTGAAACAAAAACACTAGACAATTCACAGCTGAAAGTGGGGGGAAATACAAAAAGAAAACTTCTGGGGATTTGAACAGCAGAACGATTTGCAACAAAAAGAACAAGTAAATTTTTTAGTCCCATTCTTCTGCCTCCCTTTTTCATATTACCAGCTCATCCACCACAGCTGTAGCTTATGTATAGGCATTCAATATCTATTTCTCGCCGTGATATCAAGAGTTACGAAACAGACAACTAGTCTATCTAAAAAGGGAAAAATATAGTGAAAGGTGAATGTTTTTCTCTTATCTTTCATCAGCTGTTGCAGATGAAGACTGGTTTTCTTTTTTTGACATGCACCTTTTATATGGCACAAACCCTTTCCCACAAGTTTCGTGCCTCACTCTTACTCTTAATTGAGATATGGCTGATGTTTTGCATAGTGTACTTTTTCCAAGAAGTTCCAATTTTCCTCCTCCCTTTCTAACATGTATGTCATGATTGGTTTGCATGCCTCAATTGTTGGAAAAGATGGTTTGCAGAAATCTTTTATAAATAGAGTCGTCCCAAAAAGTTTAAGAGTTTGACGAGACGATTCTTCTGCTATGCTTTCTTTTGCAGAAACACTTTCATCAGAGAGAATCTCGAGTTTCTAGCGATAAGATCAAGTGCAGGAACATATTAATCATGCATAACTTTCTCAAGATATAATTGTGAATAAGATGAAATGGATTAGGAAGTTAGTTACCAGAAGAGGTTTCTCATCATGAGCTGAGTCAGCATCTAGCCTAGCTTCTTCCTCTGATGGCGTTTTGAATTCAGCAGGTCTGAAAACACTTGCTTGGACACAACTAATCGATATCGGAGATAAACTTCCGTTTGGTGTATCTGAATCGGATGAACCAAGGATTTCGGAACCAAGTGTAGATAAAACTGATTTGGGAGATTGGTTTGCTTGATCAAAATCTGATGTCTTCAGAGAATTAGAGTTCATTGCCTTTTTCGGGATTGAAATTTCTTTACTACCGACCATCTCAACTAGCTTGCGAGGATAAGGGTGCATAGGCTTACGTTTTGGTCTAGGAGGAGGAATTTCAATTGATTCCTTGGTGTTTGTAATGCTTGCACTCGTGTCGCGAAGAACCTGATATGGAATCAAACAAAGGAGTTAATCAAGAGTGAAGTTCAAACACAAATAGATGAACCCTTCTATCTCAAATAAGTTGCATATTTGCACTTAACTTAGATATCCTATAGGGCCATCAAAATCTTAGCATTGTTTTGTTTATGGTTTATGGTACAAAAAGTGTGCATGAGAATAGACCTTAGAAAAAAACTTCTGAGCATGACTTCGAATCTGGACCGCAGTCTTTGAACCGACATATTCTGTGTCGAGAAAATAAATAATCTCAAAACTTAGACCAAGCACAATCATACTCCTTCATTAATTAATTTCCTTGTTAGCTATACTTTCCTAATAAATGGAAATTTCGAACCAGCCATACCTTCAATGCGTCGCCAGGCCCGGCCATACAGCTTTAAGGCTTCAAGGAACTTCTTATGTTCTTCATCTGTCCATCTTTCTCTCTGTTTCGATATAGTATATGGTTTCCTTGCCTATTGAAGTACAAAGAAAATTAATTAAAACAAACAAACAAACAAGATACTAATTATGAAAATTAAATATTCTTTTCAATGTGTATCAACAAGAATCCATAGAGAACCTTAAGAGCATAATCATTCGCGCAAGATAACTGATCGCTGAGTTGAATATGAGTAACAGGATGCGATCCAGCTACATTTCCTACTGCAGGGCTAACACTGGAGCAAGTTAATCCATCTTGATCCTACATTTTGAAATAGAAAAATATAAGCTATATTGTAATCAATAAGATGTACTCAAAAATTTATTTTGATGTAAAGACAACCTTAAGAGCCTACTAGAACAGAAATCATTTATCCACCAAGGAATCATTCATCTCTGTAGTGAATTTCTCCCTCCACATGAATACATGTATGATGTATCAAAATTCGATCAAAGCAAAAATTATACAATGAAAGGATCCCTAAGTACTGCATATTGTTTGAGGGGAAAAAACAGTAAATACTTCTTTGAAAACACAGGAATTCTAAATCCCTTCAAACTTTTTCTAAGTGAAACATTCAAATACTTTTTGAGAACTATATATTCAACTCATTTATGATATCTCTCCATTTCTAAGCCTATGTTAAGTGTGTGTTGGGTTTTGCGGTAACAAAATTGATTTTAGTTAAAAGTAAGATCATCCCCCAATGATGAGAGTTTAGCTACAGAAGCTTTGGTACATAATAGGTACCTCCAAGTGAATAGTACTTGTGGAGTAGGAGAACTTCATTAAACACACTTTCTCTGCGGATCTCAAGTATTATTTAATATTAAAATGTAATAATATTGAGATTTTTGTGGGATTTATTTTGTAACTTTTTTAGAAATGTTGAATTGAAAAGGGCAGTGTTTATCAAGTTAAATATTATTATTAAAAAATTATAAATAAGTGATTTGTATCCATATCCATTTCAGTACCAAAAGTAGGGATTATTTTTTAAGCGTAAAAATGTATTGTACAGTAAATTTAAAAAATAAAAATCATGTTTGGAGTCAAAAACTACAAACCATATTTTTAGAATCAAGTTCTACTAAAAACATTCAAATATGCCAAAATCAATTATACCAAATCAATTTTGCAATTTCCAAAAGGTGGAACAAAAAATACACAAATTTTCTATTTTTTTTTTTAGGACACACAAACGCCAGCTACAAGTTGTACAAGCTTAACATTTCAGATCGCATGCATAGTAAGATCTCATATGTCTTTTTTTGTTGGCCGAGGTTTCAACCTCGAACCTTGCATACATTATGCACTGTCCTACCAACTGAGTTAAGCCCACAAAGACAAGATCTCCTATGTCTATGTCTATAGGTGTAGTTTTTAGGATGGTTGATTTTTTCATAAAATAAGTTAGCGGCACAATTTCTTTAGGGTTAAATAAGTAATGATCCCTATAATTATACCATTATTTGATTTTAGTTCTCCTAAAATATTCCTCAGGCTTTTGATTCCTCTAAAAAATTATGACAATATTTTCCAAAAATTATAATTTTTTTAACAAAACATAATATGAATTTTTTAGCGAAAATAAAAATAAAAATTCATATTTAATTCATGTTTTGTTAAAAAAATTAATTTTTTTAAGAGATTGTCATACTATTCTATCCATTTCTACAAAAAAATTATTAAAAAATATGAAGGTTAGACTGACTAAAAAGTATGGATTAATTTTATGGATGGAAAATGTTGGAGGGATAAAAAACTTAATGAATATTTTATGATGACTAAAATCAAATGTTGGTATATTTAATGGACCATATACTTTTTCAAGGGACCATTTTACTTATTTAAACTTTTTTTTATAATTTTCTATGATCGACACTCTAAAGAAATAAAAGAATAAAAAAATCAGTATTTTTTGACCAAAAAAAAAGGAAAAAAAACAGTTTGAATATTTATCTGAAAATTAGAACAAATAAAATAAGAATTCAACCACAATCTAAGTGTTCTACAAAAATGAAATATTTATTATCAAATGATTAATATCAAAGAAAACACAGCATAATCTTATATTATAACACATACTTGATTCGCCATAGCTGCAGAAATCACTGATCAAGGTCTCCTTCAACTTTGGCTTTGGTTTCTCAGAAAAACAATTAAGGGAGATATCCACAACACAAAAGCTACCAATGAATTGTCAACGTTGTTGATTAATTCTTTATAACACTCCTCTAATGAGAAACCATGTAAGAAAAGGAGATAGAAAATAGAAAAGTTAGAATCACAGAATTGATCAGAAGAAGAAGAAGTATAGATTGAAAAGTTATGAATGAAATCTATGACTCCAGACTATGAGATAGTTTGTAACAGTGAGGATGACAGACACATCAGATGTTGATTTCTACTTCCTCGTTCATTGATTGAAAAAAATAATAAAGCATAATTAATAATAATATAGTGTTGTTATTTTTATCTCCGACGTGGAAATGTGGAGAAGTTGAATGAATCTTGTGGCTCACGTCCAAGGTTGTCATGAACATGTGTCGAACTTCTGTTGCACCTGAATTTTTATTTTTAATCGGTGGAGGAAGAAAAACCAAGACAATCATTTTGTGTTCAAGATAATTTATTTATTTTTGACAGACCAGTTCACTTTCTTTTTCGGGTAACCATTTCACTTTATAAAAATGTCTAATAACGTCATTATTGAAAATATCACATATGGAAAAATAAAAAAGAAAAACAATGAGTGATGAAAATTCATAAAAAAAAAGTAAAATTGAGGAGTAAAGAATGGAATTTTAAAATAGGAACTAAAACTTTATTATTTATTTTAAAATAGAAGATCAAAAGTAGTCTCGTAAAATTAACTCAATTAATAATGACATTGTATAATATGCAGAGGGATTGAGATTCGAACATTAGATACCATATTTATTCATCTCTTATAAAGGTGAATTTTTAATCACAATTGCCTCTGAATAAAAGTTAAAGCCTATTTGTTTAGTTTGGGTTTGCATTGAACTAACTATGATTAATTTGATGAACTTTTTTCATGAACTAAAGGAGTTTTATTTGAGTTTATAATAAATTGAGTCTGTTAATTAAATGATTTGAACTTGAGGTATAAATTATGGTTTGACTTGTTTGATCAATAAGCTAATTCAACTCTTATAAAACTAATTTGTAAGATAGTGACGGTCACCGGTAACAAATACAATCTCATCTCAATCAATATGAGACTTTTACATACTTTTACATAAATATATATTTTTTTGGTGGTGGTCGGGGTTTGAACCCCGAACCTTGCATATTTATGCATTGTTCATACCAACTGAGTTAAGCTCACGAGGACTTACATAAATACATATAGAAGAGAGATTAAATTACGTAGTTGTAACATTTAAGTAATATTTTGCTCAAAAAAAACATTTAAGTAATATTATGTTTTTTTTTAAATAATTTAAGTAATATTATGTTGTTCAATAACCTTTTACTCAATTCATATTTCTTAAAACTGGTTATTGAATTGAAAATTTATATCATACAAACCATCTATATAAATTTTAACATAAATAAAAAATTATCTTATATATTATTAAAGTAGGTCATGATTGAGAATCTTGCTAATTTGTGTCCGTGCACATGTTAAAGAATAAAAAAATAGCAAATTTATATTAAAAATTATAATATTTTGACTTTTAATAAATTAAATGCACTCCTTTTAAGATATACAATTTTATGTTGAGTTTTATAACATATGCAAAGTTTTTGTCAAACACATACAATAAAATGTAGATATTGAAACAAAAATCAAACCAATAAAATGAAAAATACAATAAAAAATACTCCCTCCGTTTTAAAATGAGTGTCGCTTTAGCCAAAAAATTTTGTTTCAAAATGAGTGTCGCTTTCAGTTTCCAATGCAATAATAACTTTTTCTTTTCAATTGTACCCTCCAATTAATACTCTGCACACTACTTCCAAAGTATTACTTTTAAAACTAACTAATACTACCTCCGTCCCAATTTAATTGACCTACTTTGGTTTTTCACACAGATTAAGAAAAGTGTATAAATAAAGGGGAAAGTGGAATATATTGTATTGAGAATGATAAAAGTAGTATTATTTAGTGTTATATTGTATTGGGAATGATGAAAGTTGTATTGAAAATTGAAATGGGTCAGTTATTTTGGGACACTTTTTTTTAGAAAATGGGTCAGTTATTCCGAGACGGAGGGAGTAGTTAATAAGGATAATTTGGTAAAATACCCATTCTCTTTCTTTTAATCATTGCATTTCTTAATTTGTGTGTAAACACCTAAAACGACACTCATTTTGAAACGGATGGAGTATAAGATAAAGTTGTTTAAAAAGTTATTATAGAATGGTCGTGCAAATATAAATTTCACTTAAATATTTGCCTAGATTTTATTAGTTGATTGTAATAAAAAAAAATTGTCAGGTAGCCTAGTGGCTAGATTCACACACATTATGTGTGGAGAAGTGGGGAATCCGGGGTTCGTACCCCGGCCCCTGCACAAATTATCCCTGGTAGCTACCAACTGAGCTACACTTACGGGACTGATTGTAATAATTATTATAAAAAGAAAAGAATATATATATATATATGAGTTTTATTAGAAGACACCTTTTATGAAGGTGTTTTTTAGCAAGTTATTCTATGAGCATTTGTTAAAAGACACCAACTAATTTTTATGAATGTGTCTTTTAACAAAGTTATAACTAAAAAGTGAAAATCACACCTTGAAATGTGGATTGCTAAAAGACACCTTCATGAGTTGCTTCTAGCAAAACCCTATATATATATGGGTCATGTTAACTTGTGTCCTAAGGGCACAAGTTAAAGAACTTAAAATAGAATTAAGTAATAAATTTTAAGTAATAAATTTTAAGTTGAAAAGATAACTTTTGAAACTTTCAAAATATTGAATGCACAGTTTCCAAGAAAATACTTTTACTTTTGGTTCCTTAACTTATGTCCCAAGGGCACAGATTAACATTGTCCTATATATATAGGGTTTTGCTAGAAGACACCTTTTATGAAGGTGTCTTTTAGCAAGTTATTCTATGAGCATTTGTTAAAAGACACCAACTAATTTTTATGAAGGTGTCTTTTAGTAAAGTTATAAGGGGAATTAGTCACTTTAGTCCTTGAATGGGGAACGATTCGTCAATTTAGTCCCTGAATGCAGATAATATGCAAAACAGTCCCTGCATGGTCAATTTAAGGGACTAAAGTGACTAACGAAGTCTACATTCATGGACTAAATTGACTAACGGAGTCTGCATTCAGGGACTAAATTGACTAACAAAGTCTACATTCAGGGACTATTTTGCAATTTATCTGCATTCGGGGACTAAATTGACGAATCGTTCCCCATTCAGGGACTAAAGTGACTAATTCCCCTAAGTTATAACTAAAAAATGGAAATCACACCTTGAGGTGTGGCTTGCTAAAAGACACCTTCATGGATGACTTATAGCAAAACTCATATTATATATATATATATATATATATATATATATATATATATATATATATATATATATATATATATATATATATATATATATATATTTATATAAAAACTTGCGCTTTAGGCCACGTCATGGCCACTCACCATTCCACTAAGCAAATATCGACACGTAGAAGTTCCCAAGCTTAAATTGATAGAATTATTCACGCCACTTGTTTTTCTGTTTCCTTCTCTTTCTATGTTGAAAATTTTTATATCCACAACTTAATTTTTAGATTTTGTTTATCCAAAGAAAAGATGTCAAGAAAAATGGATTCGATAAAGGAATATTTGGTTGTGTCAGGTCAATGTAGGTGAACATTTTTTTTTTGACACAATCAATGTAGGTGAACATGGAAGGTTGCAATCAACGTTTTAACAATAAACATAGACATTTTTTCGTCAAACAATAAAATGAAATAAACATAGACCGTTTATACTGTTTGTAGCCAATTTAATCTCTAAAACTATTAAATATTTTGAACTAAATTTTCTATCATATTAGTTATTTTGAACCGGTTAATTTAATCTCCAGCTAAAACATATTAATGATAAACTAAAAAATTGGAAATTATTTTGGAGTTATATAAATTTCAGAAAATAAATTGACGAGTAATGTTCTTCAATCTTAGACATTGAATTAATTATTCACTCAAATTGAGAGTTTATGTTTGCACGATTTATCTACATTCATTTACCGTCTATTTATAAGAGATGTAAAACAAATAAAAAATTAATAGAACTTATTAGCGGAGGCAATTTATCAAAATAGGTTTCGTTAATTTATCATGTACTAGTATGTGGACCCGTGTCAAGCACGGGCTAGATTTCCAACTTTTTTTTATCACATAAAAATCGTTATCGTATTTTTAATTAAATATCAACGTGTATATATTTATTTTGATTTTTGTATTGTTAAACAACAATAATTTAACGGATGTAACGCTGAAATATTAATCTTTAACACAGGAATATTTTACATGGATGACTAAAATTAAGCAAATATTTTTAATATGCATATTGATAATAAATGGATTAATCCAAAAACAAAACAAAATTAAATATGGAGATATGGATTTTTTTTGTTCTTCCTATATTCTTGTTGTTTTTCTGTCTCGTCGGTCATTGTTCATCTTGTACATGCAATTGATTATTCATAACTATTGATAACTGTGGTGTCCGAGTTTTGAGCTTGACCACTGCATATATAATGAATTATCACTACCAACTGAGTTAAGTCTACGGGAACTTAATAAACTTAATATATATATATATATATATATATATATATATATATATATATCACCAACACTACTAATAGTTAGGGTAGGTTTATGGCGAAAAACTAACAACAACATTACATTCCCATATAACACCGGCTAAAATTTCGTCATACTTGAGGGGGAGAATATTGTTATGTATCAAGTGTCACTTAAAGGCTTCCCTCAAAAAGAGTGTCCGTTAACGGCTTAAATCCCGACATTGGATAAAAGAGTGGAGGTTGAACAACAAATAAGTTAAAAAAAAACTGATATACTTAAACTTTAAAATTTTGGTTGATGATGTGGTATCATTCTTACTTGCGTGGATGCTATTTCTCCAAGAGTGTTGCCTGTTCTAGAAGGACCAATCATGGTATCATATTTCGGTTCAACATTATGGAGGAGCGAGAGTGTCAAGTGTGGGTTAAAATTTTACATTGTATGCAAGAATGTTGAACAACATATAAGTCAGATGACACATTTACATAATGTTTTAAGATATTGGATGGACATGTGATGTAAACCTTATTTGTGTGGTTCATATTATCCTAGTGAGATGATACAACCCAATGTACACATCCAAGGAAGTCCCAGAAATATGATGATTTGTTTTGTGGACATCATTTGTTTAATATTTTATCTTAAATTTTAGATTTTAGATATCATTCGCTTTCATTCAATTTTTTTTATCAACCTCTATTATTTCAAATTCAATCATTTTTTATCTTTGATCGGATCTGACAATGAAAGAATGTAGATATGATATGCTGAGGTCATAAAATATGTGTTTATTAGACATTTTAAATCGATGTGAATTTTTTTAGTCTAATATTTTTGTAGCATAATTACCCATCAATATTTTCTTTACTTCTACAGATAACATACACACTGCTTAGTTTTTTCCGGTATCATTTCTTTCATTTTCAAATTTCTTTTTCATTTTTTCTTTTTATAATTTACTTTCTCTTTTCTCAAGAAAGAAAAGAAACAAAGACATCCATCTATTAAACCGCTACTAACCCGTATTTTTTTTACCATAGTGTGCCTCTGATCTTATCGGGCTATCTCAACATATTACAAACATTAAGAATCTCATATTTAAGGGAGAAAGGTTAATGTGTCATGTGTGAGTTAAAATTTTACATTAGATGGAAGATTATATATTGAGAAATATAGAAGTGAGATGACCAATATACATAATTTTTTAAAGTTTCGGGTAAAGATGTGGTTTCAATCTCACTTGAGGGATTTCGCTTAATCAAATGTGATGATGCAACTCATTGCAGGATCCATCAAAACTCCGAACATTGTGATGATTTTTTTTTTTTGTTTTTGGATGTCATTTGTTTAATTTTTTATATTGAAAAAAGTTTTTTAGTCCCAACCTTTAAAATTTCAAATACCTTAACTTTTGGTCTTTGGTGAGACCTCACAATAGAAAAATATGAATGTGTTATGCTGAGTTAACAAAATTTATGGTTATTAGTTGTTTTAAAATAATGTGACATTTGTTTGATTGAGTCTATTTTTTGATGAATAATTACTCATAAATCTCAAACTTCTTCAACTAACCCATAAAAGTATTGGTAACTCACTTTACTCTCAATACTTCCACGAACAAAATACACTACTTTTTTCTTTTATCATTTCTCTCATGTTATATTTTCTTTTTCATATTTTTTCTTTTAATTTTCTCTTTCATTTCATGAAAGAAAGGAATATAAACCTCCCTTATATAAAATCACCATCAACACACTTTTTTTTTACCACGTTGTATCTTTGACTGACCTTATTAGACTATGTCTTCAGATCATAGACATAAAGAATCTCATGCTTAAGGAAGATATGACAATGTGTCAATTAAGACATAAAGTTCTACATTGGATGAAAGAATAGATGTTGAGAAACATATAAGTGAGATGACAAATATGTTTAATGCCTTAAGATTTTGGGTGATAGTGTGATGTCAATCTCACTTGTGTTGTTTCTCTTAGTCTACCTTGATGATTCAACCCATTGTAGAGTTTGGTGGGATTTGATAAAGTATAAAACTTAGATGTGTTATGTTGATTTGACAAAATACATGCTAATGAGGCATTTTCAATTATTGTAGCATTTTTTAATGAGCCTATATTTTGGTAACATACCAATAAAATTCTAAAAAACCCACTCTTTCCCTCATCATTTCTCCCATGTTAAAATTCTTTTTTCTTCTTTTTTTTTTCTAATTTATTTTCTCTCTTCCCATGAAAGAAATGAGCAAAAAAATTGCTCTATAAAACTAATACCAACCCACCTTTTTTTTATCATGTTGTGCTTTTTACCTTATTTAGTTATTTCACCTTATGAGAGGCTCAATGAGTCTTACACTTAAGGGAGATCTTTCAGTGCATCATGTGAGTTAAACTTCTGCATTGGATGAGAGAGTAAATATTGAACAACATACAAGTGAAATGAAAAATAGATTAACGTCTTAAGGTTTTAGATGAAGATGATGTGTCGTTTTTATTTATGATGTTTCTCTTAGCCAAATAACACTACAAGAAACATTACATTTTGCCAGGGGCAAAATCCCTGGGAAAATGACAGAATCCCTGGCAAACTGGACGTTTGTGAGGGAATTTCCCAGGGGCAGAAGCACTCACAAAAGCACTCGTCGCAAACATTTTGCCAGGGGTTACACCCCTGGGAAAAAAACGAGGGGCTAAACCCCTGGCATATGGCCTGACTTTTTCCCTGACATAACCCCTGACATATTCCCTCACTTTTTTCTGCAACTGTGCAGCCTCTGACTGCGCTGACTGACTGACTGATGGAAGGTCAAGTCAGATCAGCAAAAAAACCAGGGACATGCGAGGGGTTTAACCCCTGGCAAACGTCCATATTATTTTAAAAAAAATATGTTTTATTTATAAAAACGAATTTTTTATTAATTAATAAAAAATTGATTTTTTTTAAAAGTTATTTTTGAAATACAATTAAATGGTTTAAAAATCATTTTAATTAATAAAAAAATATTAATAATATAAATATTTTTTTAAACACAATTAAATGCATATAAATAAAGTTGTACTTAATAATATTAAAAAATATATTTTTAATAACAGATTTAGTTTAACAAACAATTTTACTTTTAAAAAATATCAGATTTTTGAATACACAAATTTAAAAACAATATTCCCTAAATTAATTATTTTAAAAAAAAAACAGCACCAAAATGTTCTTAGAAAAAATAAACTGGTCCTATTTTTCTTAAAAAAAAATTACAGTTTATTATTGAAAAAAAAAACAGAATATACTGTAAAGCTTAGTGTTTGACCATATTTTTTTAACATTCTACTACAACATGCATATATTTCATTTTATAAAAAAAAAAAACAAAATGCATATATTTCATTTTATCAAAAGAAAAAAACATGCATATATTTCATGCATAATAATATGAAAAAACAAAAAAAAATTATCATGATTATATATTTTATGTTCAGATTTTCGAAGAAAAAAAATTATTTTACCAAACAGTCAGCATATTTTAGAACATATCATCAACATGTATATCAGTTATAGCGTTATGAGGGGAAAAAAATCACTAACTAGTTGAAGCTTTACAATAGTAGATCTGCAATGCAATCCAAAAACAACAAGAGTTGGAGCAATAGCTAACCACAGGTGGCAGATAAGTAACACAACTGCAAATAACATACAAAATAAATAACATTAATAAGTAGTAAAAATTAATATCATGATAAAACATATAACAAATGAAATATTTTTTACCAAATAAATGAAGTTTGATGAATGTGTTGTGAGAAGGTGTTGTGTTTTATGTGAAGAAATTTTTCTAAGTCTTGTTAAACCTGTAAAATGACCGCAACTTCTCTTTTATAGGCAAGAAAATAAACCAAGGCTTTTGCCACGGCCATGCCACTCGTATGCCTGCACAACAGAGATTCACATGCTTTTCCAGGCCCTTGTCTCAATCAACAGTGAACACAACATAGATTCCCATGCTTTTTCAATATCCCACGGGCTGTCCTTGGCAAAAGCCCTCGGTTTTGAGCTGACATCAAACAACTTTTTACCTGCCAAGCCTGCAGCAAGCTACTTTTCAATTTTCAAATTGGCGCCTTGTAAAAAGCCACGGATTAAGTGAGGGCAAATCCTTGTGTTATATGCCAGGGGTTATCCTTGGCATTTTCCCTGGTAAATTTCCCAGGGGTTTCAAACCCCTGTCAAAATCCCTGGCAAAAAGTAACGTTTCTTGTAGTGTAAGACGATACAACCCATTTTAGGATCTCTAAGAATTCCGTACATTTGATGAAATATTTTGTTTGCTTTTAGATGTCATTTTCTTAATTTTTTATATTAAACATTAAAAAATTATTTTAATTGTTTTTATATTATTTCAAATTCCTTCACAATGTTAATGTTTTACGTTGAGTTGACAAAATGCATGTTCATTTGACATTTTTATGATTGATAATTTAAGGGAATAATTTGATGGGTGAAAAATTACTTACATATGTTTCCAAAACAAAATTGCAAATTTTAGTGTGTTGTAGATGAAATACATGGAAATGCAAATAAAGGAAATAAGGTTTTAAATTTGAAAGGTAAGGAAATCTAAATCACAATTCCTCCGATAAGGGTGATATTTTACTCATTACTTGATTAAAAAATAAACAATAATTTAACTCATTACTTTAAATAAATAAATACACATTAACATATAACACACAATTAGCTGACTTGTAATTTCTCTCATTAATCAAAACATAAGTAGTCATTCATTGACATAATGATTAATGTTTGATATATGAAATGAGTGATAATGATTCACTAAATGACTATTTATGTCTTGATTAATAGGGGACATTATAAATCAACTAATTGTGATGTAAATATTAATGTATATTGATTTATTTAAATTAATGAGTTAAACTACCGTATATTTTTTTAACCAAATAAATTATTGTATACTGTACATATATTTTTAGGTTTTGTAGTGTATCAAAACAATCAATTAATTACTTTTCATTTGTTAGAATATAAATTTATTTCCTTCATATTTATTTGTTAACCCTCCAATTTATAGAGGAAGGGATCTTAATAATTTAGAGTTCGATCAGAATGTAAGTGAAGTCTGAATCGTTCCACCTATAATTTATTAATTCAATTTTAGTGAAATAATGTATATATTAGATTTTTAAGCAAATTCAAAAACAAATAACATTTTGAATTATTGGGCCAATATTTTGATTTGAATTCTAATAGAATTAGTCATTTATCAAATTGTTTTGAATTTTTTTAAAATAAGTGCATTTAATGTCATTTTTCATGATTCATTTCGGTGCAAGGAGGCAATAGGATTAGTATTTCAGATTTTCTCAAGAGTAAATTTAAAGATTTAAAAAAATTACTCCACATCCACACCCTTTATTTTAGCTCAATGGACTAAATTATGTCTTAGCAACCATTTTATTTGAGAGAGTGGATTCTTTTGATCGAAAAAAAAAACTTGAGGAAATAATGTGGAGATTTTGACCATCAATGGTTCGAACCTACCATTAATTTTAACCATTGATAATGTGGAGATCAATGGTTAGGATCTCCACATTATTCTCTCAAATTTTTTTTTCCAATTGAAAGGATCCATTTTCTATATTTGAACACACATAATTCTCAAATACTCGTTCAACAGCTCGTTTAATTTTTTCTCTCGATATATCTCTTCCTATCGCAACACTCCTTATTAAATGAGAGAATAAAGGAAAACAAATTCACTAATTGCTCTTTATAATCTAAAATATTAAAGAAGTTAATACAACTTACAAAACATGTATAATCTAAATTAATGGTCATAATGATTGAATGAAAATAATATTCAATGCTATATGTTGGTATTTTAGTTACTCAATATTAATGTAATTTGTCAATCCTGAATCCAAATTGTTATCTCGTCAAAAAAAAAATCTAATTGGTTATGTTTTTTAAGGACCAATTGGTTACGTTTGTTTGTCGTAAGAAAAAAAAAATGGCCATAATATTAAAGAAAAGTAAATGTTTTATTGTTTTATAATGGTAATTTTTTAAAATTCAAATTTACATATGGGTGTGTGTCACGATTGACACCGCGAACGAATCAAGTACGAACAAATCGAATGATTATGCTTCATGATCCCTTCACCAGTTTGATCTTAGAGGTGTTATCAGATCATGATGTCCATTATAATAAATATTATTTTTTTTGGATATTAACAACACTATATGGAAGATAAAATAGTCGAAAAATGTTAGGAAAATGAACCAGAATTCTTTTTGGATATTAACAACACTATATGGAAGATAAAATAGTCGAAAAACACGTGTTATGATTAGATTGGTTTTATGATCAGATTGAAACATATGAAATAGAAGGTGTATATAGAATATCTTCCTTTGTCTTGTTTAACTGTGATAGCCATATAGTGAATGAGGGAGATGCATATATAGGAAAAAACTCAAGAGTGGCTAACCTTTTTTTTTTTTCTAAACCAAAAAAGAGGTGCAGCAAAGGACTGCTACCTTAAAATATTATAGATAGAGAGAAAAACACAAAGGAGGGGGACATAAAACCTTCACCTCCTAAAAATTTACAGCCCTAAAATTGGGTAGCCCAAGTCTATCTTGTCTTGACCATGAAAGCTTTGAATGCAGGCAGGGAAATAGTGATACCCTGAATATTCAGACTTATTGAAGCAAGCTTATCAGCACATTTGTTCCCTTCCCAATAGGAGTGGCTAAATTAATATGATGTGGTGTTGATGAAAGACAAAGTGACTATATATATATAGGAAAAAAAATACATGAATAATGCTCAAATTCGATTGGCTGAACTTTAAAACCATGTTCATGATTGGTTGATGAAACGTTTTATTTTAACAATGAAAGCAAAAACGTTTTTGTTTTTAATACACTTATTCACACGTTATTATATGTTACTACTATTGTTTTACTCAATTAAATCATATGATTCACTTTTTTTTTTTGAACTATGATTCACTTTTATATGAAATCAATACAATTTAATTGTATTAAATTGTGAGTTAAGCAGTTTCATCTAAAAGTAAGCATATTCTACGTGAATCATGCTATGAAAAATTGAGGTGATGAAAGTAAGCAAATAAATTTGTGCTGATATGGATGCAATTAATGAGATTAAGAATAAAAGAGTGACACGTGTACTATCAAGAAAAAAGAAGGCAAATATATATAATAGAGATAACTATCTTTCATAAATTGAGAGTAGATATATATTGCAAACTCAAACTCTCAAATCGTATAACCAACTACGTATAATTTATTCAATCTTTCATAAATTGAGAGTAGATATATATTGCAAACTCAAACTCTCAAATCGTATAACCAACTACGTATAATTTATTCAATTTGAGTGGAGGATAAAATGGTAAATATAATAATATGGAAGGGGGCGATGAAGGACCTGATCGAAGTTAGGTTAGTGCACAAGGATTTCACACTTACGATACTTTTGTCAACCCAAGAGAAACCATTATTTAAGAGATTTTAGTTAGGAATGAGTAACTGAACACATGGACTAAATCCTAAATAGCAAATCTGTTTCGGCAAAGAGGACGAAACATCTGCCTAATTCGCAAAGAACATGGCTTTAATCGAAGCATCAGAAGGGGTACTAGACCTAAGAGCATGGTTTCCTACTATAGACATGTCTAACACACGTAGGAAAAACGAGAATGGATCCAAACTGACGAAATGGATGAATTTTTTTGAAGGATTAAGTAATTAGAAACATGGATGTTTTCAAAAACAAGAGTGAGAGTTTGTGTAGTGGAAGAAATGGACAAAAAAGGAAATAAAAATAAAAATGGAGCCTATATCTTTAAAATTGAGGGAATTGTTCATCAACGTTTGAGAATGACTTAGAGATACTCATTGCGATCGAATGATACAATCCTACGCCATCAAATCCAACGGTTAAGATTGCATCTCTAAATGCAACAGTCACATCATTATGGCAGTCAAGCGTCATAACAAAGGCATGTGTCGAAACACATGTGAAATGAAGAAATGTAACCATTACTAGTCATCATCTCAAAAACCATTTAGACTTCTTGATCATCTTTGAGCTAAAAGTCCATGGATGCTAGGGGATACTATCTACGAATGAGTTCCCACATCGGAATCGACATTGTAAAAAAATCAAATTTCCTAACATTAAAAAAATTACAAAAAATTTTCGCTTACTCTTACACCCATTACTCATTATGAAGACCAAGGGTCTAGGGGACTAGTGTAATCGTACAAACCTATAAAACTCAATCATCATTTGGGTCACCTAATAGTAAAGCCCATTAAGAATATTGTAAGAAAAACCATATCACGCAGATCAATGTGTGGCACAAGAGTGAACCTTCCACGACGTCTTAGGAAACACTTTGTTCCATATCGTATATCAACAAATACCCTATATGTTCCATCGCTTTAAAACATAACAAACTTTTGGATAGCTACTAGGTCGTTTCTATTTTCAATGACCTCATTTGAACGGGATAGGAGCCCCTGCGTATCTCGGGCTCAGTTACTTTAAACACGTTGGAATATCCTGTGACAACTTGAACTTATCCATTAGCAATTGAAAAGTAAAGTTAAAAACAACCAAGGAGGCTCACACTGGATCCATCACTATAAAGTAAACTTATATTGGCTCTCACCCTCCGTGTACAATCACCTTACTGATTATCTACCCTGCTACTTACAAGCATTCATACTTACTTCGACGTTAGAGTGTCGTTTGCATGCATCATCCCAACCCCGTTTGGAGAAGGAGCATACGACCAATCAAAGTGATTCCAGTCACTGACGAAGGAGGAACACCCTCTCCTTAGGAGGTATACATTGTGTGCTCATAGAGGAACACATAGTACGCAGTAAAATATAATAACTTAGAAGTGATGTAATATGAGTCTCTTCATTGGAGGTAATCATATTCGATGTGCGATAGACACTTAATTTGAGAATCTCTCTCAATCATGATTTGAACATTAGATGACCACATTGTAGGAGACTAGTCCCATGCGACTTTGTATAAAATTGAAAATGTATAATTTTAAAGATATTTTAATCATTTTGGAGTGTGATCATTTTTTTTTCTTGTCTAAAATTGTCTTTTTTTAGGGTCGTCTTTAGTAATTACTACTAAAATAATTAGAAAAAAAGATCTTAATCTCATCATTTAAAAAAATCTTAATTTTATCGGTTAGTAACAAACTAGTGTATTGATTAACGCCTTATAATGTCATAAAGTTTTTGTTCAAACAATTATTTTGAGTACGATCTCAACTTCCGTTAAACCGTCACCGTTTCTTTCTTATGAATAGACAAAATGATAATAATCATTAAAAAATCGCATACATAGTCAGAGGAGCCGAGTTCAAATTTTAATAACGACATCCAACCTAGTATTTTTAACATGAGTAATAATATTTGTACAATCATTTTGTGATAACTTTTGGGACAATCTTACTGTTCACTCTTCTTATTCGTTAAAAACAATAGAGGAAAACTGGAGGAGAGAGAATAAGAACACAATATAAGTATGAAAAATAAAGTTGTCCAAAAATTGTATCAAAATGATTATACAAGTATCATTTATCTTTTAGCATATCTACAATCTTAGAAACTGAGCTTAAATTCCGATAACGACATCCAACTGGAACATAGATTCTCTGATGTAGAGACATCACACTGTTACACGTTGTAGTAGATCTCAACCATAAATACGAGATCGGAAGATTCATATTTCCAAACACAATTTTACGCATCATAAATGATCTCAACTATCCATTTGAAATCGGAGGGACCAGATCCGTGCTTAAACGTGGGAAAAGTCCAATTCCAAATTACAAATAGTCTAAAACACAACACCATCGATCTCTTCACCCGCCTCATCATAACCGATTAAACCACCACCACTCTCTTGAAACTCTCGCGCGCTATTCTCTACAACTTCTAGAACCTTCCTTCAATGGCCACCGCTACACTTAACTCTGCCACCACCGATAACAACCTCTCCAACCTCAAATCTGTCGTCGCTGCATTGTCACAAATCAGGTAGATCCTCACTCTTTCTTCATTCCATTTTTCCTTCATCGAACGATTCTCGTGATCACGAATTGGAAATTTGTTAATATTTTCGTATATTTTGAATATGTGTTACATGCAGTGAGAATGAGAAGAACGGATTCATTAACGTCGTTGCTCGTTATCTCAGGTTTGTTGAATCGTTAATCATAAAGTTTAACATTCTTCATGCTTGCATTTTTTCATGATCTTCATTCTTCAATCGCATTCGTTCACTCTAAACTATGCTGAGATCTTACAGTGATTTTGAGCTTGTTTGTTCTTGATTATAGAAAAAGTGATTTTGAAAAAAGAATAAGTTGTTTTGTGTTTTCTACAAAATGAAAACAACTTTAGAAAAAAAACAGTTATTATAGAAAATTATATTTAAGAGAAGTTACTCGAAATAGCTTCTTGTTTGAATTAGTTTTTAGATTATTTTCAAATTCTCATTTCTGTAAGAATCTGCAACAAATAGATGAAAAATTTGAAAAGTGATTTTTTACAATATAAGCTGTAAAAACAGGCTCTTTATATTTATTGTTGGTTTCATAATTGTTTTTTCAAGCATGGGTCATTTATCGAAGTGGAGAAGCCCAACAAGTTGAGTGGAGTAAGATCCAAACGCCTACTGATGAAGTGGTTGTACCTTGTGACAGTTTGGCACCAACTCCTGAGGGTAATCTTTGTGTTCTTGTTGTTTGACTTGGTCGATTTGAAGGTATAATAGATTGACATGTTTCTGGAATGGATTGAAATTGATTCAGGATCTTCTGAGGTGAAAAACCTCTTGGACAAGCTTGTTGTTTTGAAGCTTAATGGAGGATTGGGGACAACTATGGGCTGCACTGGTCCAAAGTATGCTCAATATAATACTTAATGTAATTTTTATTTTTACTCTAGATGATTAAGTTTTTCTTCTTTATTTGTTGCTGGATGCTGATGCTAAAGATTGATTTTCTAAATTTGAATAGAGAAGAATGCTGCTATATCTTTGATCAACTTTGTGAAAAATTTTTGTCACGCCTTGTGAGTGTTTCTTCAGCTAGACTGCTTAAGTTTAAAAGAAGAAACAGGAAAATTAATGTCTTTACAAATTTGACCTTGTTATAAAATGTCATAGATGCTTATAGATATAGGTGTTCATGGAGTTTCGTTTAATGTAAATCAGGATGTGTCTTTTTATCTCTTTTTTTTTTAATAAAGTTTGTGTCTTTTAATACATGGAAAAATTACAAATAATTTAAAACATTGGCCTGGGTTCGGAAAAGAAAAGTTCTTGGCGGGATAATTATTTCAACTAGCTTTTTTATACAATCGGCATGCAAGCTTTAATTTGCTAATAAATGAAATGTAAATGCAGATCTGTCATTGAAGTCCGTGAGGGGTTGACATTTCTTGATCTAATTGTCATCCAAATTGAGGTAATTTTCATATCCTTCGTTTTCTTGGCTTTTAAGTTTTCTATTTCCACACTTCACGTGGACTTTCTACTGATGACATAAAATCTTTTAGAATCTCAATTCCAAATATGGTAGCAATGTTCCATTGCTTTTGATGAACTCATTCAACACTCATGATGACACTCAAAAGGTATATGAGCTTTACCTGGATCCTCATCATTTAGTAGAATCATAGGCTAAATTTTTCTGTAATCTAACAATTTACTGTTTATAGATTGTTGAAAAGTATACAAACTCGAATGTTGAGATTCATACCTTTAACCAGGTTTGTACCTCTAATTTGTTGGACTACTATATTTTGAATTTGCTAGGAATTCTGCTTTAACTTCGTGTTTAAATTTTTCTTCCACGAACAAATTTTATGCTGAGCCAATATCCTAGATTGGTTGTCGATGACTTCTTGCCACTTCCATCCAAAGGGCAGACTGGAAGGGATGGCTGGTAAGTACAACTTCATTTGCATTGTTCCTCTGCAATATAAATGCATCTACTCAACTAGTTGTATTAGAAGTTTGCATCTTTGCTATTTAATTAATTTAGCTTTTAATTAGAAGTTTAGCAGTTCTGTAGTAGTAGATGGAAAATTCCAAACATATATATCTAAAGGAATTCTTTTTAATCTTCATGAAAAATATTTATTGGACCTTTGCATCTTTGGTATTCTTTGATCAATTTATATGTTAAAGTAAGGTCAAGTTCTCTTTGTTCCATTAACCATTTGGATAAGCAACTAGTTTTTGGCACATAAAAGTTAAAACTCCTTTCATGGCTTGTGAACAAAGTTTCTTGTTTCTAGTAATTTGAATTATGTCCCGCACTTAAACCACATTTGTTGTGCATTCCTCAACCTTTTGGGACCTAGAAGTACATGCATGTCGTGAGTGTGAGGTCTGTTAGTGTTTTCCCTAATTATGTTTGAAAATTTATATACTTTATCTATTTTATGAAAAACTTTAATCCAATAGTCGGACAATTGACCGTTCATAAATAAATATTATTGAAAGTTGGTATGATATACATGCATCTAGTGTTAACAGATATTAACTCTCTGTGTGTGTACAGTACACAATAAATTCATTAAGATGGTATGATAAACATTGAAAGTTGGTATGATAAACATGCACCTAGTGCAACAGATCTTAACTCTGTGTGTGTGTGTACAATAACTTCATTAAGATTAAGAAAATATGATTACAAAGAGCTAGGAGGATTAGAGATCCTCCTTACAAATAAGAAACGAAAAGAGGACAAAGGGAACAAGAAATATCAATAAAGTAAAGCTACCCAATCTAGTAACATTTACGAAGATAAACCCTTGTAAAAATGACCATGGGCTTTACACCGAGTAGTAGCAAAACAGTTGATGTTGTCCAAAATGAGCTGCTGGTGAGAAATTTTTCCCTCAAAGATGCCAGAATTATGCTCTAATTATGTGCACATAGATTGCACATTGCCTCGTGAATTTGGCTTCTTTCCATCACCAAAAACTAGTGAGCTAGAAAGTACACTATCATATTATGGTTGTGTTGGAAGTGGTTCCCTTGTTTTGTTGTTGTTGTTTGACATAGGAGTTGTTAAGTGTTAATTAGTGGGTCAATCATAAGTCATAACTATAATTTTGACCGTGTCTCTGTTATTGATTATGAGCAATTCCTTCATACGCAGGTACCCTCCTGGCCATGGAGATGTCTTCCCATCACTAATGAACAGTGGAAAGCTTGATGCACTATTATCACAGGTTGACACCATAAACCAATTTATTTTTAGTTGAACTTTGTTTTTTTTTTTTAAATTTTGTTTTAATCCATCAGTATTTTTTTCCTTTTCCTTTTTTGTTCTCTTACAGGGTAAGGAGTATGTATTCGTTGCCAATTTAGATAACTTGGGTTCCTTAGTTGACTTGAGTATCCTTCTTTATGTTTTCACTATTTTTCTATTATTTTTTGGTTGTATTGCTTGCTTGTTATTTATACATGAAAAGGGTAGTGACATTATCTTTGATTGTTTAATGCAGCTCTTGGAAATTGCCCAAGTCCATCTGTCTATTTTTTCTTGGATCATCTCCCTTTCCAAATTTTAGGCACTAAGTAATTGTTTTTGTAAATTATTAAGTAATAGGATCACGATTATTTATGTGGGTTTTTATGACTGAGAAGGCAATGGCTCACTTGATTTTAAATAGCTATAATTTTGGGTTGTCAAGGATCTTTAAGTTGAATTGGTGCTAATGAGTTGCTAAACACTTGTTTGACCCGAAAGTTCATGGCTAGGGCGAACCAGTTTTTAAGAAAAACTGGAAAGGAAAAAGACTACCATTCTTGTCATTTTGAATAAAAGCCGCACTATTTTTCTTGTGGAAAATTTTGAAGGTCGAAAATGATATATTCAACATAAAGAACTAAGGAGGATTATGGAGCATCATTTATTCACTAAACTCATTTACATCATCATCTCTTGTTTTGGTAATAGCTCCTTTGTTTAGAAAACTGAAAGCTTAATGATTTGAAAGAGAAAAAGAGTTTTCTCTTATTTCACTGAAATTGGACGACATCCTTTTGCTCTCATAGTAGTTAACCAATGATGATATGAACTATAAACATGAACTATCAATGTTCTATTTTAAAATTTTATCCATAGTTGACATTGATTACATAACGTTCAGAAGTTTTATTTGACGATGACTCCTTGATTAGGATTTATAGTGGGAATTGGGAAGTGAGCGGTATGACGTTGGAACACTCATTTTCAATTTTTATTGGTTTATCTGTACCATAAGAAGTAATAAGGGGGATAAAGTTGATACATTTTCTTGGTATTGTTAACAAAATCTACCCTTCCCCTTCCTCTCAATTGACCTTCCTCGAATTGATGCTCATTTGATATCATTGTGAAACACTTTTTTGACCATGATATTTTCATATCTGACCATAATTTATGGTATCTGGAACATTGTATATGATAATGGAAAGTCTTTGGTAAATATGTTGGATATTTTTCTAATTTGGTCATTCAATATATGTTTTTCCTACAGGTCATTCAATGGATGTTTTTCCTGCAGGTCGATCGAGAAGTTCAAAATTTTCAACACAAACAACTGTAAGTTTGATGGTTCGTTCCCTTATTGTTATAGATTATATTCACATTTGGCATACTGTAATAGAACTAAATAGCTGAGAGGTGAAATACTTTGCTTTATTTACTAAATTGGAGTTCAAAAGGCTCTACAATGGAAGCAAATAAGCCAGAGCAAAGTGCTTCAACCAGAGAATATTCTCCTAACGGCACGCAATAAACAATAACGCGAATGATCCCTCTCTACTCTCTCCCCTAATTATATAACGACCCACTCTGACAAAATTAGTGGTTCCCCCCTACCACGTTATGCGACTAGCTCTCCCCCTCCTACATTTCTTTTCCCTGCTATAGTATAGATCTTCCAGATGGATAGCCTATGTAATGCCAGATCCGTATCAACATGAAAGTGATTGTCAGTCACAAAGTGTCTTATCATACTGAGTACTAACTAGTTATATTATATGTTTTACAGATGGGTAAACTTAAAAGCAGTTAAAAGGCTTGTTGAGGCTGATGCTCTGAAGATGGAGATTATTCCCAATCCAAAGGTGAATATCGGTCATTTTCAAAAGATAAGTGATAGCTCATCTTTTTATTTTGTTTTTGCTTCGACATGGGTGCTACATTGTTGCTTAGTTGCCCGACTCTTTTACTTTATGGTGGTAATTGTTGACAAAATTTGTGATTTTAGGAAGTTGATGGGGTAAAAGTTCTTCAGCTGGTGCAGCAATTAGGGTACTTAATGTTTATTGAGATGTTAATGTTACTAACATGTTCTTAATGCTGAAACTTTTGTCCCAGTGCTTTTAACATCATATCTTGTAACAGTTCTTTGATAAAGCAATTGGAATTAATGTTCCTCGATCCCGCTTCCTTCCAATGAAGGCAACTTCAGATTTGCTTCTTGTTCAGGTTATAAGCTTTTCTGATTAAAGTCATGATAACTTGTTTGTCAATTGATTGAAATATTTTGTTTAACACAATTACTTTTGTACTATTTTGCAGTCAGACCTTTACACTTTAAAAGATGGACTTGTCGTTAGGAACCAAGCTAGGGCAAATCCTAAAAACCCTTCTATTAAATTAGGGTCGGAGTTTAAGAAGGTTAAGATCTATGTTTCTGCTTCCTTTGTGTTAGATGGTGAATATAAATTATAATATTGATTTTCCTTCTCTCCTTCACAGTTTAGCAACTTCTTGGGAAGGTTAAAGTCAATCCCAAGTATTGTTGAGCTTGGCAATCTAAAAGTTGCAGGCGATGTATGGTTTGGAGCTGGTGTTACCCTTAAGGTTTTGGATTTGATCCTTATGTTTGATTCTTTGTTTTTTTAATGTTTCATTCTTAGCGTGAATATAACCTCGATTACTTAAAGGGTCAAAGGAATGCTTCTTATTGCTGTTTTAAATTCAATTACTAGTAGTCATAGATTCTCTCTCTTGAATGTTACCTTCCACATTCATAAATCATAAGCAATAAGTGCAGGAAAATTTAATACTTCCTCATGCATTGAGCTAATAGTCCAATTGATATTGTTAGGCCTAATCTTAAGAATTGGCTAGGGTGTGGTGAAATATAATGGTGTTTCAGGTTTGATCCTTCCATAGGAGCAGTGTTCCAAACAAACAATGATCCAAGTCAAAATTCCAGTGGTATTACATTAGGAGCAAAGTTGTTTTTTGTAATGATATATATCAAGTTGAGATGCTCTTTAAAAAAAATGCTAGTTCCAAAAACTTTCTTATGTTTTGATTTACTGCAAGTAAACAAATAACATGTTTGAATTTCTATCTGGGGCCTTGCGAATTGGAAACCAAACAAGCTATAAGAATGTCAGCAACAAACCATACAATAATCTTATTGGTTTCCAAACTAACCTTGTACACTTTTGTTGAGGTTGCTTTTTATGTTCTGTCTTCAAGTAATTTATTTTTCCTGCCTACGTCTTTTTATACCATTGAGAATATAAATAAATGTGATTACTGGCGCCTTAACAGGGAAAAGTAAGTATTGTTGCAAAACCTGGTGTAAAGCTGGAAATACCTGACGGGACTGTGCTTGCAAACAAGGTATTTGATCATACACATGGTCCTTATTTGCCCATGTGATCTGCTTAGGTTATCATTCTATGTAGGCATAAATCTTGAATTGCCATGCGCAGGAAATTAATGGCTCTGAGGACCTGTAAGGAGGCTGGTGATTTTTGAAATCTATCCATGTACAATGTCGATAGTCTTCTGCTATAAGTTGTAATTTTGTGAGTATAATGGGAAGAAAAAAATAGCGGTTCTTTTTGTTGAGATGTCTGAATTCAGAGATTTGCTTGAAATTCTGTAATTTTGTTATAGTATTTGACAAGAACTCAAGAGGATCATGTTTTACCCCCTAATCTTATTGACCGTTTAAGCCATTTTGTTTTGACATCATGACATTGACACTAAAAGGAAGACCTAGGCCACTGTCATGGTGTGACATACCCTGACAATGAAAAAGTTTCACATTCTTTAATCGAACCGACTGTACTAAGACCATACTAACTTAAAATGGTGTCGTGGATTGGAGGTCGGAACAAAACCAATAAAAATTTATTTTTATTTTTCCCTGATAGTTGAATATCTTATTTAAGAATTGTTTTTGATCCAGTATAAAAGAATCAATAGATTCATAACAAAAATCTGATTTACTGATTTTGAATAGAATTGACATTTATTGAAATATCTTATTTGTATGAGTGTTTATCGTACTTGATCGGTGTCAGTATTGAGTCAGAAATGGGGGTTAAGTTTAGAAAGAGAATGCATCTTTGGGGACTGCTGAGAGTCCCCTTTATAGTGAGGAGGTGCAGGAGCCATTGTAAGGCACATGTGGGGCTCGACAGTTACAAATTCATGGGAATCGTAACCGTTGAGCGAGATTCCCGGAGTCGTGGGAGGAGACTTTAGCATTAGGTTTGAATGGGTCTAGTGACACGCTACGATCACCCTCGGAGTCGTGGGATGAGACTATCACATAATTTTATGAAAACTGCTCTTCTCCACAAGATATGCTCACTCCCATACAAACTGACTAAAATAACTCCAACATGACTTAAGTCACGCAGGTGTTAAACCCAACGTCAGCGTGAGTTAAGTCACGCATATTACAGGCCAACGTGAGTTAACTCACGTTGGGTACTGATATAGCAACAAACAACATTGAATATCATTAGCCAAATCATTAATGACCCGTAATATTTACACTCATAATTGAACTGAATTACATCAGTTTAACAACATAATCACACATAATTGATCGAAATTTCACAAATTCGTCGTTAATCACACATATATGATCCAAATTACCCAAATTCGTCTATAAATTCCCAAAATCACATAATCGCTCATAAACGATTTAAATTACACAAATTCATCGTAAATTACACATAACACAAATTCATTAAAATACAACATTACAAACACAAATTCGAACACTTACATTATTACACGTTTATAAATATTACATTTCAATGGATCGAACATAGAGACATAAGATGTTATTTTGAACCATTAACCTAAACATGTAATCAACATCACTATCATCTTCGATAAATTGTGGAAAATACACGGGCTTCCAAAAGTCCTCTTCCTTATCATCCCCTAAGTCCATGCATGGCACATGTGCTACTACTCGAGATGTTCTTTGATTTTCACCAATATGGATAAAGTATCTGTTAAGTTGTGCCTTCAACTCGTCTAACTTGTCGGTGGTGGTTAAAAAGACCTTAATCTTTTTTTTCACGGCGGCGTATCAGACATGAGCTTCAACTGGAACTTGTGCATCTTCAGACATATTTCACTTCACAAAATATAATATAATGGAATAACAAGTATGAGAATAAAACCAAATGAAACATAAAATAAATAGTTAAATAATTAGAGACAAAAAAATGCGAGCAATAATTGGCATGACATAACCGGCCACCAAAAAAAATATTCACTTCATATATTTATATAATATATATAATATTAGTTACATATCGGCCACAAATATCGGCAATACATAACAGGCCACCAAAAAATATGTCGGTGTAATATCGATAAAAAATATGACAACACCGACAAAAAAATATTACCAGTTTAGATTTTTCTTCAATGTGAGCTTGAAAGGGAACTTTGACTTTCAACTTCACATTAACGATTGGTTTGACATCGCCAGAAGCTTCAATTATTGACGGTTTCGGCTCAATGTCATCATCCGCCACATTTTCAACCATCACTATGTCTATTGAATAACAAAATAACAAGGAAAAGTAATATAAATAACTTGTGCAACAAGCTAACAGAAAAAAATTTGACGCAAAATTTGAAAACAGGGCATTACACCTGCGTGAGTTAACTCACGTTGGCCAACGTGAGTTAACTCACGTTCATTCTGCTTCCAGACTTGACGAACCAAGCTTAAAAACTAGCAAAATCAAATGAGTTAAGATGATAAATTACCTGATTTTTTATGCTTTATGAGCGTAGAAACTTGCTTCTTGACGATTTGCAATGATGTGAAATGAAGATTTTGACCCAAAAAATCGTACTTTTTGGGCTTTTAGAGGTGGAGAGGGAAAGAAAATGGTGTTTTGAAGTTAGGACTGATGGGTTTTGTACCAAAACAGTATAACTCGCAGTGTGAGTTAACTCACACTGGGTTTACAACCTGCGTGATTTAACTCACGCTGGAAGTACCGAGCGTGACTTAAGTCACGCAGGAGTACTTCCGTCCATTCAGTTGGGAGTGAGTGTTATTTATTCGGGGACGGAGTGAGTGTTATTTGATGGGAGAAGAGCAATTTTCTAATTTTATTCTACTTTATTTTAAAACACCGTGTAATATGGCCCACGAAGGCATATAGGTTAGAGATGGTTATAGGACTAAAGAGAGGATAAAAAGGGAGGGGTAGCCGCTGAATAGAGGATCAAACAATCATTCTAGAGAACACACACACATAACACGAAGAGAGACCAAAGTCGCCCTTCCTGGAGTTACACCAGGTAGGGTAGGGACGATCGTACTCCTCACAAGTACAATTAATTATAAATATTGAATTTGATCGATAAAACCATTAATTATTTCCAGCATCTTCCGTAGTAGAGGTATGTAATGATGAACATTCAAATCAAATCTTGATAGATCTATCTATGCAGAAAATTTTTGATACTCATTTTTTATATAGAATTCAACCAAAATATTCAACAGATCTATGCATTATCCAACTACTTTACAAGCCATCTATCTGCACAGATCAACGTGGTGAAGGTAGAGCAACCACTAGATAAGTGTGATTAACAAGATCGAATCGGAAACTTAATCAAGATGCAGATAAAAATCAAAGATCTTCAGCTTTGATGGAGAGACGACCGGATCTATGTTGGTACACAAATCTCCTCTGTTGTGATGAGAAAAAGGTCAAATCAATGTCATTAAAGTTCTTTTATCCCATTCTCGTTCCACATCAACAATCCTTACAAGTGAATTCGTCATTGTATATCCATGCTTCTGCAAATCGGTGTTGTTGTTGCATTGGAACAAGATTGGTATTTTCACAATAAAACAAATGCTAGTACATCGATTTCCTCAATTGTTGATGAGAAGAAGGTCAAATTCAATGTCGTTAAATCTCTTTTATCTCATTCTCCTTCCACGTCAACGATCCTCAAAGGTGAATTCTTCATTGTAGATTAATGCTTCAATAAATCGGTGTTGTTGTTGCATTGGAACGAGATTGGTATTTACACGATGAAACCAATACCATTAACTAAATAAATTGAGATCGTCAAAAAGAGAAGAAAAAAAATCTGAAACTAAGGTTAACTAGTGGCAGTAAATTATTTGCACAAGTCCACCAATGAACTCATATTTTTGGGGTCCATATTAAGAGCTCCCATTATACAAGATTACTCATTAATTAGTTTTCCAACCTTAAACGAAGTTTGTTAGGAGACAACAAATTAAAAAATTATTCATCGATCAATATGATCCGCCGGATTCACAACTAATTCTCAAGTTTTTGTTTTGTTCACTTTCGTTCATGTATTGTCTTTTGGTGAATATTTTCATTAATAATTTGATTTGATTAAAAAAATATCTAAGATTTTCAGTGGCTCCCATAACAATGTTATGTGATGATTAACATTCAAATCAAATCTCGATAGGTTTATCTATGCAAAAAACCTTTGATATTTATTTCTTCTATATGATTCAACGAATTCAACCAAAATCTTCAATAGAACTATGCATTACCAACTATTTTGTTTGACTTTATCTATATACGGAAGATCAACACAATGTGAGGTAGAGCAACCACTAGAAAAATGTCATTAACAAGATCAAACTTAAAACTTTAAAAAGATGTAAATAAAAACCAGTGCTCTTAGGACACTAGTTAGCATTTCCCAAATAAAAATTAAAGATCTTCAACTTTAGGCATGACTGAGATACGACCGGGTCTATACTATAAACCTGTAACGTCGATCTCGTCAACTTTTATCCCATCCTCCTTTCAATACTCACAAGGGAATTCGTCATTGTAAATCTTTTATACTCATTTTCCTTCATGTATTTTTTTTTGGTTGAATCTTTTCCATGGATCATTTGACTTGATTATTATAAATGAAATGATTAAGCTCTTAAAAACAAGGACACTATTACTATACTCACTCACTCTAGGGCAAAATATTTGGCCCGCGGTAGTTTGGCGCATTTTCCCCAAAATTTTCATTTATATATTTCTATTTTCTTCCCCCGTGAGAGACACAAATCCCTCTGTTTCACAAAATGAACCATCCTCTACCAGCATACGAACCCTAATTCCTTTTCCTTCACCTCTCAAACCCACCTTCTCCATCTCTCTTCATTTTCACCCTTTCATTCCACACACCACTATCCACGCTTTCCAAACCCGACCCGCAAACACCATCTACTATATACACCCCCCACTCTCGCTAAATTAGGGTACAACTTCCCCTAAATCGAAAACCGCTTCCTCATCTCATCAACAATCGCTCGCTGCTTTCATCAACTTTTGCAAATCGCGAAAATCAACCTCCATCGTTACTCACTCACAGGTATTTTTTTTTTGTTCTCTTTACCCTCTTCGTCATCTCTAAGCGCCTGAAACGATTTATCGTTTTTTTTAGGTTTTTTCAATTTTTTAATTTTTATCTTTATTTTTGAATTTTTTACGATGTTCTGGAAATTTTGTGTGTATATTGCTGTAACGTAACTTCAATTGACGATGCGATGTTGTTGAATTTGTTGTTTCTGAGATTCAGATTTTCTCTCTGTAAAATCGTGAACAACGGTGTGTTGGTGTGAAAAACGGTATCGTTTTGGTACTTAATGTGTCATTTCACAGCTTGAAACCTTGAAAACCCTAGATTCCGTGAAAGTAAATTTTTAGGGTTAAGATGTTTTTAATAAATTTTTATACATTTTGTGGTTTATGGCTGAAGTAGTGGATTAAAATTTTGTGATAAGATTTACATGTTGTTGTTTTTCTGATTCTCGTGGAAATTTGTGCTACTTGTATCTTTTTATATTGCTGATAAATGTATGTTTTTTTTCTTTCTTTCATTTGATTATGATCCTCATGTTAAATTGAAAAGTGATTGAATGTCTGTGTTGAATTTGTGAATTTATGTGGTGTTCTTGTAATTAGGGTGCTCATTGTGCTTTGGTGTACCGATATTAGGCAATAAGTTTATGGGGCTTGCATAGCGTATCTTGTGGAAACTAATATAAGTTTCTTTAGATTACTGGGTGAATATAGGTTTGGAAAAGGAAGTTGGTCTGTTGTTCAGTTTCTAAGTGCATTGAAAAAGTTTATCGTCTTTGTTTAATTTTGAGGCTCAAATGTCGGATTATGAATGCACAGATTTAAACAATAACTCAATTAATTGCAATTACTTGATTGATAAGCCAAATATATATACATGTTAAGTATTTAAGTACATTTTAATCTGTGTGTTGGTCTGTTAAATACTGCAATTACTTGTTTGCATCTATAATTGTCCTTCTAGTTTCTTATCTATGTTACTTGTCATTTGTTCTTTTTTCTCCAGAAAAAGTAGACCATGGCAGACCATCGAAATGGAAGTGCACAAGGCGCCAATGGAAAAGCTAGTGCAGCTGGGTCGGCCTATGCTATTGATCTGAATACATTTCAAACCAGACTGAAGACGTTGTATAAACATTGGGATGAAAGCAGGACAGATCTCTGGGGCTCTTCTGATGCAATTGCTGTTGCATGTCCTCCACCTTCAGAAGATCTAAGATATCTGAAATCTACTGCCCTGTTCTTGTGGATGCTTGGATTTGAGTTCCCAGAAACAATAATGGTCTTCACGAAGGCGCAGATACATATCTTGTGCAGCCAAAAGAAGGCATCTATTCTTGAATCTGTCAAAAAACCTGCCAGAGAGTCAGTTGGTGTGGAGATTGTATTGCATGTCAAGCCTAAAAATGATGATGGAGCTTCTCTTATGGATGCTATAATCCGTGCCATTCGTACTCAGTCAAAGTCTGATGGCCATGATTCTTCCACTGTTGGACACATAGCTAGAGAGGAACCTGAAGGAAAATTGCTTGATTTATGGGCTGAAAAATTAAAAAGTTCAAAATTTAATCTAAGTGATGTGGCCAATGGGTTTTCTGCATTGTTTGCTGCAAAAAGTAATGAAGAGATTACATCCATTAAGAGAGCTGCATACCTCACATCTAATGTGATGAAGAACTTTGTAGTTGCAAAGCTTGAGAATGTAATTGATGAAGAGAAGAAGATTTTACATTCTACACTGATGGAGGAGACCGAGAAAGTCATACTGGAACCTTCAAAAGTCAACTGTAAACTGAAGGCAGATAATGTTGACATTTGTTACCCTCCAATTTTTCAGAGTGGAGGGAAGTTTGATCTTAGGCCTAGTGCTGTCAGCAATGATGAGGCACTCTACTACGAGACTGCCAGTGTGATTATATGTGCTGTTGGAGCCCGGTACAAGAGCTACTGCTCAAATATAGCTAGGACTTTCTTGATTGATGCAGAACCTATTCAAAGCAAGGCTTATGAGGTTCTTCTGAAAGCCCATGAAGCGGTTATTGGTTCTTTAAAGCCTGGAAACAAATTGAGTGCTGCATATCTTGCTGCAGTTTCTGTTGTTGAAAAGGAGGCCCCTGACATGGTTTCCTGCTTGACTAAGTCTGCTGGGACAGGCATCGGTATTGAGTTTCGAGAGTCTGGTTTGAATATTAATGCTAAGAATGATCAGATAGTTAAAGAAGGCATGACATTCAATGTGTCGCTTGGATTTCAGAATTTGCAGTGTGAGAACAGTAAGTCTAAGAACAAGGTCTTCGCACTCTTGCTTGCTGATACAGTCATCATCAACAAAGACAAGTCTGATGTGGTGACTTCGGTGAGCTCCAAAGCTTTAAAAGATGTGGCTTATTCTTTCAATGAGGATGAGGAAGAGGAAAAGCCTAAATCAAAGGCTGATCACAGTGGTACAGAGCACTTGGCGTCTAAGACAACTCTAAGGTCAGACAATCACGAGATTTCAAAAGAGGAACTCCGGAGACAGCATCAGGCAGAACTTGCTCGTCAGAAAAATGAAGAAACTGCTAGGCGGCTTGCTGGTGGCGGTAATGAGGCAGGAGACAACCGTTCCTCTTCCAGGTCTTCTGCAGAACTGGTTGCCTACAAGAACATAAACGACCTTCCTCCTCCCAGAGAGATGATGATTCAGATTGATCAAAAGAATGAAGCGGTTCTCTTGCCAATTAACGGAAGTATGGTTCCTTTCCATGTGGCTTTCATTCGAACTGTTTCAAGCCAGCAGGACACCAATCGCAATTGTTATGTAAGAATTATTTTTAATGTTCCTGGGACCCCTTTCAGTTCTCTCGATACAAACATGAAGTTCCAAGGATCTATTTATTTGAAGGAAGCTTCGTTCCGCTCCAAGGATTCAAGGCACATAAGTGAGGTTGTGCAATCCATCAAAACACTCAGGCGACAAGTTGTAGCGAGGGAGTCTGAGAGAGCTGAGAGAGCAACTTTGGTTACCCAGGAGAAACTGCAGCTTGCTAACAACAGATTTAAGCCGATAAGATTGCCTGACCTTTGGATCCGCCCTCCTTTTGGTGGACGTGGAAGGAAGATACCGGGCACTCTTGAGGCTCATGTGAATGGGTTTCGATATTCTACCACCAGATCTGATGAGCGTGTTGATGTAATGTTTGCCAATATTAAACATGCATTCTTCCAGCCAGCAGAAAATGAAATGATTACCCTCCTGCACTTTCATCTGCACAACCATATTATGGTAGGAAATAAAAAGACCAAGGATGTTCAGTTTTATGTTGAGGTAATGGACATGGTCCAGAATGTTGGAGGCGGGAAGAGATCAGCTTATGATCCTGATGAGCTTGAAGAAGAACAAAGAGAAAGAGAGAGGAAGAACAAGATTAATGTAGAATTTCAAAGCTTTGTGAATCGGGTAAATGATCTTTGGGGACAACCACAATTTAATGGCCTTGACTTGGAGTTTGATCAACCTCTTAGAGAACTTGGCTTCCCCGGGGTACCTCATAAATCTTCAGTATTTATTGTACCTACTTCAGCTTGCCTTGTTGAACTGATAGAGACTCCTTTCCTTGTTGTCACTCTAAGTGAGATTGAGATTGTGAATCTGGAGAGGGTTGGACTTGGGCAGAAGAACTTTGACATGACAATCGTATTTAAGGACTTCAAGCGGGATGTCCTCAGGATTGATTCTATCCCTTCTACATCACTTGATGGCATCAAGGAGTGGCTTGACACAACGGACATCAAATATTATGAAAGCAGGCTGAATCTGAACTGGCGTCAGATCCTGAAGACAATCACAGATGACCCTCAAAGCTTCATTGAAGGTGGTGGCTGGGAGTTTCTGAATTTAGAAGCTACTGATTCAGAATCTGAGGGCTCAGAGGAATCTGATAAAGGTTATGAACCTTCAGATGTTGAACCTGAATCAGACTCTGAAGAGGAGGATTCTGAGAGTGCATCACTTGTGGAGTCTGAGGACGACGAGGAGGAGGAAGACTCTGAGGAGGATTCAGAGGAAGAGGCGGGAAAGACATGGGAAGAACTGGAGAGGGAAGCAAGCAATGCAGATAGGGAGAAAGGGAACGAGTCGGACAGTGAGGAAGATAGGAAGAGGAGGAAGGCTAAAACGAACCAAAGGCCACGAGGCCATCTAAGCAGTAGCATGCCGAAGCGGCCCAAGTTAAGATAGATTATGGTTTTTGTTCTTGGTCATTTTGTTGTTTAAGTATGGTACTGTGCTGTCCTGGCTAGTTGCAGCTTTTGTGTTTGGACAAGTTGTTTTATGATTGTAACTTAGGTTCTCCATCACTTAATATAGTACTCCACATGAATCCTTAATCCTAAGCTACAATGTATGTCCTTTAGGTGGTTATCTATCTCTATTAAGAACTACCGCTATTTTTATTTCTATGATGCTATTTGATCTCTCTTTTGGGTTATGTGCTGTTTGTTTATATCTTCTTTCCTTTTTCCCCTGTTGGCTGTGTTTTCTCTACCTACAAAATAATAGAAGGAAAGGATGAATTGCAGGCTGAAACATAATGTTGGATAAATTTCTTTAGAGCTCCTTGTTATTTTACTGAAGTTTTAATGATTTTTAAAAGTTGTATCCTGTTTTTTGTTTATAAAATGGTTTACGTAGGTTCTTATCAGTCAGTGACCGTGGGGCAACACACTTCATCCTTTCATACTAGAATTTAACATTAGTGAGCTATGTCAGGAATTTAAACAACACTTGGTCTTTAAATTTGAAAAATATAGAAGTGAAATTATAGGTTAGTGGTAACAACACCAACATAATTTTTAAAGGGGAGTTATTATTTTTCAAGTTCTTGGCTTTAATTTTTGAGCAAAAGGGGGCATAGCCCCTAAAGAAAAAGCCTAGAAGCCTCTAGGACATTAAACAACTTAGAATCTGAACTTATGGTGAAGCCATAATTAACTAACAGACCAGCTACCTGATTGGCCTTCCTTAACATGAAATCAAAGTCACAACAATCAGGGTATATATTTTTTTAAAATGTTAGTATCAAATGGATGCAATATTCTCAAATGTGATTATTTTTAAAAAAGTGATTTTTTATTTTTATTTTAAAAAACTATAACAAACGGACTCTAAGAAGATAGTAGTGAAAAAAGACTCACTCAAAATTTGTACAATATATAAAAGGGAATCATGACTTTTTATTTTCAATTGCACCCATAAACAAATTGCATATAAAAATGTTTTGTTTAAGGACATATAAAAATGTTATATTGATGGTGTTATTCAAAAATAAATAAGAGTTTATTGTTTTTGTCATTGTCGGTGTCATTCAAAAAGATAAGAGTTTGTATTATTTTTGTTATATTTTTTATTTTGTTTAAAAAAATAAGTATAGTTTGTTACAATATTAAAATGCTAATAATATCTATAATTTTAACAAAAATTATAATAATTTTAATTAAAATCAAAATTTTATAAAAACTACTATATGTAATTGATATGCATTAATGCAATAAAAAGAGTATAGTTACAGAATAATTGTTTTTTTTTTTGAGGGATTACTGATATTCAGATATGATTAATAATTTTTTAAGACGAGCACACTCTCAAGGTCTCAAGCCAATACCATTTTCAGATATGATTAATCTTTCCGTCGAAAGAAATTTTAATTTTAATTTTCTGACCATACCCTTATACTCACTCCGTCCCAAATTATATGACGTTTTGGCATTTCACACGTATTAAAAAATGTAATTAATTTTGTGTAGAAAATAGAAATTATGACTTGTTTTACAAAATTGTCCTTAAGAAATAATATGTTAAAGATAAATGAAAGAATTGAAAGAAGAGATAGTAATAAGTAGTTAAAGACATAATAGGAAAAGTAAGATTATCCTTTCAAAAAAAAAAAAAAGGAAAAGTAAGATTAATACTTTATTGATATTGTAAAGCGACATATAATTTGGGACTGAGGGAATATTTAAGATAAATTTTTTTTGCAAGATATATTATTCAAATATTAATACTCTCTGCATCAAAAATTGAAAATTAATAAAGCAACTAATACTAAAATAAACTCATTTTTACAGAAAGGATTTAATTTATATACACCGACACTATAATTTTTTTACATATACATTTAATCAAATCACTTTATAATACCATTTTCGTAGGTTGATTTCTAAAACACCTACACATATTTATTTGACATGATTTAATTGGATGTATACTTAAAAAGAAATTAATCACACCGTGCAAAGAAATATCTATTTGACATGATTTAATTGTGAAGATAGTTACATATCATCACAATTGTTTTCTTATTTCCAAAAAAAAAAAAAATCACAATTGTTTTCTATTTTTTTTTATTAATTTGATGTGTGTTTTCATCGGTGGTTTGTGCATAATAGTCACAACCTTTTAAAAAAGATTAAGCTTTAATATATCTTTTACTAAAAAAGATTTTTTTTTTGAAGGGAATTTACTAAAAAAGATTAGACCCTCCTTCAAAAAAAAAAAAAAAAAGATTAGACCCACCATTTTGTTTTTTCATTTTCCCATTCCTTGACTGAAGTTTAGATAGACTTTCTTCCCAAGTTTCTTGTAATTTCTTGTAAACCACGTTCTTAGGACATTCCTTTATATTGGGTGTGGGTCCACACCAAGTTCTATATCAGCGCGCAAAAGAAAACGAGAGTTCCGCATTAGAAAGAAAGACGCAGCAGCGCGCGCAAGAAGCAAGAAGGACTCGGTGGTGACGTCGGAGATCAGAAAATTCGTTACGGAAATTTTTGTAAGATTTCCTATCACTAAATTTTACATATTCACGTTCTTTTTAGCAATAGTTTTACATTTTAGGGTTTGTTAACTAGGTTGCATACCGATACTTCTGATGGAACGTGCGTCTGATATATGATACAATGTTTGATCTTCGTAACTTGGTGTTCTTGATATTTAATTTCTTGTTATTGTTATTCGAGCGTTGAATTGCATTTTTTGATTTGCCTATTTAATTGTATAGATGAGAAAAATGATAAAATATTTGTTTCATAGAGACTGTTTATTATTTCTTTGATTTTTCCGATCACTTTCCATGAATTTCCACAAGCCTAAAGTCAAGTCAATTAACCCAATTCATACGTATATTCACAGGTATTGAAAAAGCACTAAGATCATTCTTTAATGTCTTTGAAAGCACTAGTTTGAATCAATGAGCATGGAACAAAAGAATTCTCATGATAGCTTTGTGGATCTTGTTTGCCAGTATCAATTTGAAAATGGGTCATCTCAGGTTTTGTTTTTAGATGTTGATCAGAATGAAAAAAAAGGTGGAACTTTTCTTAACCATTCCCTAAGCTTCTCAGTTGAAAATTTTGTGCAAACACTTGCTTCATGCAAGGGCTTGATTCTCTTGAATGGTTACAATTGTGATGGACCCTGCTACTATGTGATCAATCCTCTCACAAAACACTCTACTATGATCCCTCTACCTTGTATCCAAGGACATGTTATTAGAGTTGGTTTAGCCACTAATGATAGTAACAATTTTAAGGTTGTGCTTATTGAGGCAAAATCTCCCAAATTGATCAATGGACTAGACTTTCATATTTTCTCATCTGACACTAACAAATGGAAGAAGGAAAACCATTCCATCGATTTAACTTTGCCTTCTCTGCCAGAATTTGAGTTTAAAGAACTTTCTACATCTCCACTTTACTCAAATGGTGCAATCCATTGGGAAATAGGTGGATACTTATTGGTGTATCATGTCCAAGAAAACTACTGTGAGCTAATTGAGATGCCTAATTTTTTTCAAGACTGGTCATGGCAATCGACGATGATGTATCGTCGATGTTTGTGCGAATCAGGAAACTGTGTTTACTATTGTTACACTGATATTGATGGTTTCCACATTTGGGAACTTCTGAAGGAGAATTATAATCTTGGGCCATTCTATGATTCCAAAAAATTTAGATGGAGATTAGTCCAGAGTGTCATGCATAATGTTTTCATCTCGAACCATTACAACTTTTGTGAAGCTTTGTTTGAATGGGAGCCTTATAAGATTGCACCTATTGCTTATAGTGAACAAGCACAGATCATATATTTGCAGCTTCCAGGAGCTGTTGTTGGTTATAATTTTGACACAGGAAATTTGGGATCAATTTGCAGATATTCATATCCAGGTATGAACTTCAATTGTTGCTCATTTCTTTCTTCAATAAATTCTGGGGCTCACAATGTGCATAAAGGAAGGGACTTGGTGACTGATGGAGAAATAATGGAGCTGAACTTACCAATAGGAGAAATTGAAAAGTTGTCCCTTTGAATTTTGTTGTGTAATAATGATGGTGATTTTGTTGTCAATTGAATCCAGTTATGCTACTAGCTATGTCATATGTTGTTTGTTAAACAATTACTAGTATATGGGAATGTATTTGGAACTTTATGCAATTAGACATTATCATATCTTGTTTTGATTGTTTGTATTTACTTGTGTGATCATACAGCAATTTTCTTCTTGGTCAAAACCTATATATACATTAAGTTTGGTCTGATTAGTGTCTATAAGGTTATGTAAATGCATTCCTAGGAGCTACATTATCTTGAATGACACTAAGTCACTAATACAGGATTCTTTTGAACAATATATTTGGTGTAGTTTTTTTACAGGAATCTTTTATAAAACTGAATATATATGATTTTTTTTAAAATCACAAATGTTGGTGTTATTTTGTTAGTGGGAGGAGTTTGAACTTATGATCTCTTTATCACTTAAATTCCAATCATCATAAAGAAATTTTTAGCTCAGATCCTCTACTGTCGATGTTGCTTCTGCAGCTAAGGATCAATTGTTGCTGTGAGATTAACACTCAGTCAATAGATAAATGTTACAACCAACATTTAGTGGCAGAAGCAATAGAGGCTGCATAGAACCCTCATAGTCATACTTTTTTGTTCTTTCAGATTTACAGCAATCATGAGAATACTCACTAGTAATTGATCCTCTAGTCTACATGAGGCACCAGCAGTGCGAACAATTAGATCTAATGAGATAAAATTTATCTCTAAATTTTCTGCTGCACAATGGAGCATCAGAGGACCCAAATTCATGTTCATTAGTAGTGTATATTTGTGTAGAAATGTTTATCGTACACAAAATCCGACATCAAATATCGCACATATATAAAGTTTCGTATTTTATTGTTTTTCTCTCCTTGGTTCCGACGCTAAGTACATGCTAATTGTATTTTATACGGTATCGGTGTTAACTTAATACCACCCCTCATATAAATAACACCCATGTTTGTGCAACATGTTTATTGTGCAACATGTTTGTGTATCTAAATAAAACACTACGTACATCCTAACATGTTTATTGTGTATCTAAATAACACCCTCATTTTTGTGCAACATATTTAGATAACTTAAAACCAAGTTCATAGTGTTAATATAGAAAGGCCAAGCATGGGACATCCCGAGCCACGGTACGGGCCTTACACTTGGGCCTGAAGAAGCACCCACGAGTATTGGAGTTTAGGCCCCCGTGTTGTTGGGAGGCCCCCCAAATTTATCAGACGATATTTTTTGATGGTGCATTTTTTTACTCCTTTTATCTTTTGAAAAATATCTTTGAAAATGTATTTTGCCTGTTTTGAGCAACACATGAGGCCTGAAGAGCAACCATCAACATCCATGGATGTGCAAAACCCTTGCATAATTTGGTTACTGTCAAAATGGACAAGATTGTTTGCACAAAATAAATAAGAAAAGATGGACATGTTGTATTGCTATTGCATGAAACACACGTCATTTCCAAAGAAAAAGTATCTGAACTTGTACATCATTCTGGGGTACCTTCCTCATAATGGATTATATTTTAGTAGTAATTATAAAAGGTGCATGATAAATACCAGACCTTTAAAAATACTCGGTCACTCTTTTTTATCCTGTACACCATAAATTACATGTTTTTTTAAGGATTTTCAACGAGTTTTTACCAAAATTGTACATTGCATTGGAAGATGTATGCGTTGATATCATTTGTGACATCCTAAAATGCTACCGACTAATTCCACAAACAAACTTGAGTCTTTTAAACGTGCTTTGTCCTCACTCTAACACTTTCTCAAAAATTTCTTATAAGGTTACCTATCCAAATATTACTCCAAATCCCTTTTAAAAAAAAATAATACTTCAACTCAATCACGCTTAATTATAGAGTTTTTATCTCCCTTCAAAAAAAAGAGTTTTTATCTGTTGGGTTATAAATAAAAAAGAATAGGCATCCGTTATTATAGACAATATCAATTTATAAGCCATTTTTCAACTATATAGTAACATATAGGCAATTGTACAATCTCAAATTTAAATCCAAAAAAAAAAAAAAATCTAATTTAACAATATCAATATTGTCAATGAAATAGACCTTAGAGATGATGCGCACATGCATTTTTCACCCAAAAATAATTTGTATCTACCGAAACTTCTAGAAAATGTGTTTAATACCGAATTCTTTTTATGCTTTAAAATGTGTACAAATGAGTACCTAATTTTTGCCTCATAAAACTATGTGTACCGGTCCTTCTTATGCTTTAAAATGTGTACCTAATTTTTGTTTCATAAAAAGATACGTACAAATGTTTTGCATTTTGTAATAATATATAGGCATCAGAGTTTGAACTTGGAATATTTCACTTATTCGTTTTAAAAACTGAATTTTAGCCAACTAATTAAAAAAAATAGTTGTGTTATTTGAAGAATCATTTGATTGACAACTTTGGAGACACCTATAAATTTATAAAGAAAAAGAGGTATTGATACAAAAATCAAATAAATAAAGAGAGACTATAAAAACATAATGTAAGTGTGAGAGAAAAAATTATCACAAAGGTTATAAAAAGTGGTTGTACAAATATCATTTCTAAAAAAGTAAAATAACTGTGTACCATATTTTTTTGTAAGAGTTATGATAATCAATCACAAAAATTCACAGTACCATACATAGTACTCCTCCACGCACAGAGACCATGCTTGCAAGTATATTGAGACGAATGCGTGATATTTGTACAATTATTTGATGATAATTTGGTGTCTGTTAATTTTTGCAGGTAGAAAGAATAATGATATTTATACAATCATTTGATGTCAATTTTTGTAACATTTTTTTCTCCTTTTATTATTCAAAAATAATAGATAAAAAAAATGGGAAAGAAAGAGTAAAAACATAATATAAATATAAAAGAGAATTGTTACAAAATAGTTGCATTATTCTTCAATAATGTAGCCAAACTTTGTATTTGTAAATGTAATTTTGCACGTGTAAAAAAAATTTGTCAAAAAAGTTTGAGGAAAAAATATACGTATAAGAGTATGGGTAATCATTTGGGGGACCAAAATTTGAATAGGTCTGACATATGTACGTTGGCTCAATAATTTGGTTGGTGATCCAATGGATTACGTTATACAATGAAATTTGGTCCAATGAATGTCTTAATAGAACTTTTTTTCTGTGCCCTACTTTATTCTCAAAAATACCCTACTTTTACAGAAAATTACAAAAATGCCCTACTTTTCAGTACCACACCATTTCTAGTAGCGAGGTACCCTAAAATTTTTTGTCCTTGCTATACCTCGCAACTCCAAGTTGCATGGTAGTTTCTTATTTTTTTTTTTTGAAATTTTTTAAATAACACGCAAGTCCATCTTGCGTTATATTTTGTGAGTTTTTTTTTTAATTTTTAAATACCTCTCAACTTGGAGTTGAGAGGTATAATAAAGACAAAAAATTTCATAAAACATGGGACACGTAAATGCATGCAAAATTAATTATAATAACTTAATTTAAAAAAAGGTAATTATAATAATAATCATAATATTTATAAAATAAAAAATAAAACGAAATACAATAAATATTAAATACTACATTTCTACTGATGTCTAATATTAATGCAATCTTTGCGGGAATGACCAGGCATGTCCACAGTCACACCATTTATTTTGCAGGTCCACCTTGTATTCTCCCTTTGGCAATCCTTCTTTATGGTCGATGGTTTCACGGACAGAGAAGGTATACCGATCCCGGTCAAACTGAGTGACATGATGACTGTTGGATTTAATCACCTCATCCCTGAGATATTTCATGATGTTTTCTGAGAATGGCTCACCAGAATTTACCCTTGCCGCTGCCTCATGTCCTCTTTTAGCAAACAAGGCCGCCAACCTGTAATATGATGCTTTCACAATAGCTGTGATCGGGAGTCCTCGAATACCCTTATACACGTTGTTTTGTGACTTTACCAAGTTACTTGTCATGTGGCCTCAAAGTCGACCATCATCATGTGATTGAGTCCACTTTTCTTTTGGGGGTTGTCCACCCATGCTAAAGCCTTTTGGTCTGCAACAGCGATTTCAGAGCGGTAATATTCGAATGTTGGGATGTTCATGGCGTAACCTACATTGTTTTGAAAAAAGTTAGATGTGTGTTATTTAAACAAATAATATGTCGAATTTACAAGGAAATAGATATAATTTTTACCCATGCCTTCAACTTTCTTCTTAAGTTCTCCATCCTTGAACGATCGCATAAAGTTTTGTGCAATGTGTCGGACACAAAACACATGGCATGTCGGAGCATCGTGCCATCCATTATGTGGATCATCATACGCGCTCTTTATCGAAACATGTCTATCAGAAATGAGGCATATGTTCGCCTGTGGGGTGACATGCTGCCTTAGATTTTTCAGAAAGAAACTCCATGCCTCCTTGGTCTCGCCTTCCACGATTGCGAAAGCAATGGGAAATATCTTGTTGTTCTCATCTTGCGCAACAGCTAACAACAATGTTCCTTTGTATTTACCATACAACCAAGTTGCGTCAATCTGGACAATTGGTTTGCAGAATTCGAAACCCAAGATGCACGGACGAAAGGCCCAAAAGAGACGCTTGAAGACAGTCTCATTGACCACTTCTGTTGATGGGACCGTTTGAAAATCAATAATTGTTCCTGGCAAATCTTTTTCCATAACCATCAACCACTGTGGTAGTTCTTTATACGACTCCTCCCAGTTACCATAAATTGATTCAATCGCCTTATTTTTTGCTCTCCATGCCTTTCTGTATGAAATTGTGTCATTAAACTTCTCTCGGATGTGTGCAATTATAACCTTCACTGTAATTGAAGCATCCATATGAAGTAGTGACATAACACGTTCACATATGACATTGTAACTAAGTTTCCGATGATCTTGCGTCAAGTCTGTTGAGACACATGTATGAAGATCCTTCATTTTTCCAATCTCCCATCTATCACTTTTTTTCCTCCACGAGGCCCTCAATTTGAAACCACGGGTTGGATCTTTACATTTGACGACAAACCTTTCTGGATCTGATTGCTTCACAGAATAATCTCATGACTTTTTGATGTGATAATATCTAATTGCGAGAATACAATCATTCTTGTTATGAAATTGCATCCCCGGAGCAATATCTTGATCGACCGGAAGAGTCATTGTCCGATAAAGCTCAGTTGAGTGGTCATCATTGACATTGCGCATGGACCTTGGTGGGTTGTAAGAAGCTCTGATCGGTGAAATTGGAAGTTGTGGCACAACATCGTCTTCGTCTTCTTCGTTGTCATCACCGTTTTGTGCGGCAAGGAATTCTTCATCACCATCTTCTTCATCATCTTCAACTTCATCGTTTGACTGATCTTGGAATTGGGAAGTGTATATACTAATTTCATCGTTTAAAGTTTGGGGTTGTGTCGAACGGGATGGTGTTTGAGAGGGATGAGGTTGAGTTAATAATCTTTGTTGTGGTTCGTACTCATTTTGTGACCATTGTGACTGAAAAGGTTGCGATAAGGATGTATCGTAAATGGATGAGGGGTTGTAGTGTGGTTGGGACGATGACGGGTTGTAGTGTGGTTGGGACGATGACGGGGTTCATAATTTTATTTATTTTGTTTTTTAATTATTAATTCAGTTTTAATATTATGTTTTATCGTTGTTAGTAATTTAAATATTTTCACACTTATTTAAATTTCGATTTTTGTTATGATTAATTATGTTTTAATTTTATTCCTTTATTATTAATTCAGTTTTAATTATAGTATTAGATTTTTTTATTTTATGACCAATTTTTTAATTTACTTATATATCTTCCCTATTTTTCATTAGAATGAAGAGGGTGCACCTCTAACCACTCGTACACGACAACACCAACAACCAAGTCGTTTTATTGACGATTATCTACGTCAAGCTGGATTTTTTGAGGTTAATCAAATAGGGCAAGTAGGGCGTTACAAAATTGACAGGCATATCGTAACCTCTCTTGTAGAAAGGTGGCGATCCGAGACACATACTTTTCATTTTTGAACGGGTGAATGTACAATCACTTTAGAAGATGTATATATGTTACTTGGCTTACCTGTTGGAGGGAAAATTGTTACGGGTCCTCCAAATCTTTCGTGGGATAATTATGCTCAACTGATGGGAATAACTCCTCCAGCACACAAAACTGATGGTTTTACTCTCTCGTTGGCGTGGTTAAAGGATAATCTGGTTGATGATGACTTCAATGAACAATCTCCTCCGGAGGTAAAAATACAACACACTAGGAGGTACCTACTATACCTCATTGGAGGGTTCTTGTTTCCTAATAAAAGTGGATTATTTGTGCACAACTCTTGGTTGTATTTGTTAATAGATTTTAATGAAACAAGAAAATATAGTTGGGGATCAACATTTTTGTCTTATCTTTATCGTGGCTTGTGTGAGGCGTCACACCCAAATATAAAAGTAATAGCTGGATGTCATTTCCTATTACAAGTTTGTGGATATTGTCGGTTGAGTTATATCGATCCAAGAAATGGTAACGAACTCCAGTGGCCGCTAGGATTAAAGTAAGCGTGATCACTTCATTTTTTATTAATTCCCTCACATATTCTTGCTTCTTATTAATATTACTATTTGATAAATTAGTTACTAATTTGTTTATATCATTTGATAGATGGACACGTGTAGGTTCAAGATACTACGAGAGAATCCAAGCCATGACACTATATCTTACAGAAAAAAGTTTGATGACATACTAGAACATGACGTAATATATCATTGATTTTTGAATTATGAGTTTATTTTTTTTTGAGGGAGAATTATGAGTTTTTATATATATATATATATATATATATATATATATATATATATATATATATATATATATATATATCTGTGTGTGTGTGTATGTGTGTGTGTGTTAACCTTACACTAAAACTTCTCTCTTGTGTCAGTTTAAATGGAGACCATACAAGAAAGTTCTGCACAATTTGCCTGAAGATTATTGGGAATGGACTGCTACAACTTACCTTATATGTTTTGACAAAGTTGAATGGCATCCAACTGATAGGGTCATGCTTCAATTTGGTTTGCCACAAGAAATGCCAGGGCCCCCACGAGACATGCGACAATTCCATAAGTTGGACAAACGGTTCAAGACGTGGTATGAATCAAATGGTTTTCGCTTTCCAGAAGAATGCGAACATTGGAAAAACCGACGACGTTATACTTTACCTCGCATGCGGCCAAGATCACTCACCCCAACTCATGCGTATATTGAGTGGTTGACAACACATGCAACCCACGTCTAAGTATTTCGGTTGACACAAACCCATCATATTCAAATCTGAAATTCACAACAACCAAACACATGATGATTTTTGGGATCAAGACATTTTTTCTCAACTACAAGATCATCAATCCCAACCACATACAACACAAAACGTTCATGGTTCTGTAATGTATGAATTTCTCGACACCCCCCAACAAAATATCATCCAACCACCACCATATACCTCCCCGAGAAATGCATATGAGCCCCATTATCAGTCAACTTACCAACAAAATTCCATGCCAAACTATGGTTACAATGACCCAAATCAAGCTAGCACATCGAACACCAACTATTTCTCCTATAATGACCCAAACCAAGCTGGACCGTCCAACACCAATTATCCCCCCATACAACAACCCATAATACCCAATGTACACTAGCCAAAACAACCCACCAACACCAACAAACCTACTATCTCACTTCTCTCCGGCTTCGCTCAACTCCAATGAACAATTTCTGGATATGGGATGACCAACACGGGAACACGATGTGTCGTTGTCGTTGGGTTATGGTAGTCAGATACAACCAACTACAGATAACAATGACGAAGACCAACATGACTCTCAAGTAAATTGCGGAAGAAATCGTCGAAGACGAGGGTGTGGGACAGGAGGGCATTTATAATAATTGTTGACTTTCTTGTATGGTAATTTTATTTGTTATATAATTTTTATTAGTTTATTAAAATTAAGTTAATTCTAATTTATTATTATTAATTTTGCATGCATTTACGTGTCCCATGTTTTATGAAATTTTTTGTCTTTATTATACCTCTCAACTCCAAGTTGAGAGGTATTTAAAAATTTTAAAAAAAAAACCCACAAAATATAACGCAAGATGGACTTGCGTGTTATTTAAAAAATTTAAAAATAAATAAAATAAGAAACTACCATGCAACTTGGAGTTGCGAGGTATAGCAAGGACAAAAAATTTTAGGGTACCTCGCTACTGGAAATGGTGTGGTACTAAAAAGTAGGGTATTTTTGCAATTTTCCAAAAAAATAGGGTATTTTTGTATTTTTGGGAATAAAGTAGGGCACAAAAAAAATTCGAATAATACAATTATAATAAAATACAATTATAAGAGTAAGTGCTAGGAATATGCTCTTATTATCTTTTTGCACAAAAAGGAATTTTTTTGTCAATGAACATTTTCTTTTTAACTTTCACTCTCATTTTAATAAAATAAATATGAATCTTAAACTTTATAAATGAGTTCCTAGGTAAAATTGAAGGAAAAATGTTATATTAAAATTTAAGATCATTTTATATAAAAATATAAATATTTTAAAAAATTGACTACTTAATTAAATAAAGAAGGACTAAATTATTAATAAAATTGTTATATCATGTTCCTTCAAAAAAAAAAATTGTTATATCATGTAAAACCGGAAATGAAAGTCCTTGTAGATTTAACTCGATTGATAATGACATTGCATCATATATGTATAAGTGGAGATCGAACACGGGATTCCTGATGTATAAAAGTCACATCTAAAGTTTATATTCCATTTATGTATAGTAAGATAATGGGTGAAATTTGAATGGAAAAAATCAGACAAAAAATTTGTATTCATTTTATGTGTATATAGATAAATGTAGATCCTTGTTTAATTGAGTGGAGTGAGATGAGCTCATCCATCTCCAATGAGAGGGTCTTAACCATTTAAGATCCGGTACCTATTAGGTACTTCCGTTGGGGAGAATTTTTTTCATGGTCTTATAAGACCTGTGGTCTTATTTAAGATCCTCAATCTTAAGCGGAACCCTCACTCTTTTAACATTAAAAAATTGAAATGTAATAATATAAAGTTTTTTTTTTGAAGGAAAATAATAATATAAAGTTATTGATAGTTGATTAGTGGATCATATTTAAGAAATATTTGTGAGATGATGGGTTGGAGGGTTTGAGTTCTTATTATGTACTACTATTAAAAAATTATAAATAAATAATGTATATACGTGAGACCCATTTAAATACTCAAAAATGGATGTTTTTATTGTTGATGCTATTTTGACATGTATTTTATAGTTCAGCAGTGCTATACACTGCGAAGGAAATTACCGCGAATAAATCACGAAGCTGATATTAACCAATGAAAAAACAGGATTTGTTGGAATTCAGGGAGAGTCATTAAAAGGTTGAAGTCAACATAAAACCTGTCTTGGTGGAATACACGCTCGCGATGGGTCGTAAAATTACTTTTCGCAATAAATAGGATTATTGTTTATAGTTTCACTTTTCCAATTATAGACGTGCATCTAGAGCTACTTTTGTGGTGAAAACAAAACATACCAAAAACCTTACTTAAAGATAAGTCAAAATCTTTACCATTTTGACCAAAAGGTGTTGGTGCATCCTCTTTAACTTGTCAGCGGATATCTAAATTTGATTTCTCGCTGTTTGGTTCTATGGAAAGAGTGTGGATGGAAAGGAGCAAGGAAAGAAAGATTATAGAAAACCCTTCCTTCCATTGTTTGGATGCACTCTCAATGAGGAAAGAAAGCATCTTTTTGGCTGGGCCCACGTTAAAAAACTTTCTGCCCAACCATGCGAAGAAAGTGGGAGAAGAGCATCCCATATGATTAAATGACAATAACACCCTCACTTTTTTAAGTATTTTTCTTCTTTACCACACATTCATATTTATGATTAATTTGATAAAAATATTTTTTTTTGGATCTCACGTCATATTTTAATGAACGTTCTAAAATTATTTGCTATTATACCATCACACTTTTGAATTTTTTTTCTTTCTTTTTTATGTATCTCATTAATCTATGTTATTCCATTTTAATGCAAGACATTTTTGTCATTACACAAGTATATATCTTTCTTTCCTTTCAGTTTCTTTTCACTTTCATTCATACCAAACAACTAAAACAATCATCTCACTTTCCATTCACTTTCCTCATACTTTCTTTCCTTTAACAATCTTTCCTCTTACAATCTTTCCTCTCACTTTCTTTGGTGATCCAAACACACCCTAAATGATCAAAGGACATTTTCTTAATGATCATTAGATATAGGAACGTTCACGGATTGTATTGAGTCAATTTCAGTCAAATTCGTCATCTGACCCAATTCAATTTCATTGATTTGAGTTGGATAAAATAAAACAAAATATTTTCTGTTAAACACGAACCAACTCAACCTAACAATAAACGGGTTGATTTAGATTTGATCAACATATCATATACATCTTTTAAAGATTCTCAACTATATATATGTATGTCCTCTAAAAAAAACTATATATATGTATGTATATAATTCTATTTCATAGTCCCCTAAGTCTAGCTCAACGGATAAAAATGCCGAAATTGTTAGGTCGGACGTAGGGTTCGAACCTCAATACCTCCATTTTGTGTGTTTGAATTTATGATGGCTTTGTCATCTCGTCTATCTACCCAAAAAAAAAAAAATTCTATTTCATAAAAATTTCAGCACTTATCATAAGTTCAAAAAATTTATTTATTTTTTGTCCAAAGAAAACAATTTAAAATTTTAACACCTGATTTTTCCTTATAAAAAAAAATTAACACTTGATTTGTTTTGACTAAATCACTTGAATTTAATTTAAATACCTTAAGATTAAAACAAAAAGTCTAAAATTATATTAACATATATTTTAAAAATTGCAATTTTTTTGAATGACTTGGGTTCAAAGATTATACGTACATTTTTTTTTGAAGTATGATTATATGTATACATGTTATCTGAACCACACCACTTCACATTTGAATACGTACATTTTTTTTGAAGTATGATTATATGTACATGTTATCTGAACCACACCACTTCACATTTGAATGGGTTTGATAATAAATATATTCATATTCAATCGATGTTAGCGTGACTCAATTGGTAGATAGATCATATTATATATGTAGAGGACATAGTTTAAACTCCAGATTTCTCACTTATTCACATTTCTAGCCATTAAACTATTTGACTTAAAGAAAATATTTATATTCATTAATTAACTTTTATGTTTGAGTTTGATTATGCAAAAGGAGGCAATAAAAAGTCCTAAAACACTGTAGTCACATATACTACTAAGGGTGTGTTTGGTAAAAAGAAGCTATGAGCTAGCTGATAGCTAAAAAACTAACTTATAGCTAATGACTGATAATTAGTAGCTAGCTTATTAAATTAAAAAGTGTTTGGTAATATTAGATGTTGAAGAGCTGATAAATATAAATTGACGTAAAAGGACATGTTTGTTTATTTTATTTTTTATAAATCTTATATACAATTTTAATTACTTGATGTATTTCTTTTTAAATGTTTAAATTTATTTCAAAATATTTTCATCTTCATAATAATAAATGTGCTTTATGAATTCAATTGACATTTTTTATTCGACAAATTTTTTTCATTTTTTGATGAGTTTTAATTAACTATACTTGCTTCAATTTTTATTTATCATATATTTTATTTAAAACTAAATATTATATGAATTAAAGAGAAGGTCATAAAAAAAGAGAACAACATAATATAGAAAACTATATGTATATAAGCTGTGAGTGAGGTTGGTTGCTGTAAGCAATACGTGTGGGTGGTTTATTTTTATATAAAAATAATAAAATTAAATTAACAAGGTTAAAATTGGAAGAAATTATAAGAAGCTATAAGCTAAAAAGCTACTTGAAATAGCTTCTCAAAAAAAGCTATAAGCTCACGAAAAAAGCTTGTTACCAAACACATCACATTTTAATCCAACAAGCTTATAAGCTAATTCAACAAGCTATAAGCTAGCTTCTCGGCGTTACCAAACACAGCCTAAAAATCATCACATGTGAACGGAAGTATGTCCCAATTACAAGAGAGTGAAATAAATGAATAAAAATTACAAAGGCAAAATATTAATATTTTTAATAATAAACAACACCCAAACACAAGATGTGCAAGGGAATGTTGAAATATAGAAAGGTAACTCAATACCTGCATTTTGTTGTAGTTTTATGTATCTATTTCAAAAGGGTCATCATCAAATCAGGACAACATTATTAATGTTATTTTCTGATGTTCTCATCCAGAGACCACACAATAAAAAATATCCAAGTATGAAGGTGTTGATTCCAGGATATTTATTGGTTTTATAGCTGAGTACAGTCCAAAATAAAGTCTGTTAGGAAACATATTTCTGTCAGATCGATGAAACATTTTATCTACCATTTCGTCGCTTTGTGAGTGTGACCAGCATGTATGTGATTGTGGGTACCCAAGTCCCCCATGAAGGATCAATGCATATTTAGGTTCGTACAAAGGCACATGTTAGTAAACTTGATTGGTTACCACTAATGTGTTTGGTGCCACTAATATGTGTTTGGTGGGTACCCAAGACTCCCACCATCAATGCTTGTTTTATGTTCGTACTTAGCAGACTTTGAAGAGGAACGCGGTTCAAGGTTTCAAGTCAATAACCCACTTGAGTTGGTCTGATGGTATTGGTTTGGGTCTTGGGAGTGTGCTCTTCAACAATGTCTCAGGTTTGATTCTCTCCGATGTCAATTTAGGTGGACTATTTAACTTCTTCAAAAAAAAAAAAAAGGTTTCAAGTCAATACAATCGGACCAATCTAAATGTGTTTGATTATGTGATGGATAAAATTCGTTTTGACATAATTGACTTGAACGTAAACTGATCTATGTATGAATGCAATAATGTAGAAGTGATTGTTATCGGTTGATGTTATTTGAATAGCTTTAATCAAAATTGTTGTTAAATGTATACCAAAATGTACATAATTAAGTACGTATAAATAAGAATTTAAAAAAATAGCGATCCCTCAAAAAAAAAAGTACGTATAAATAAGAATTTAAAAAAATTAGCATAATAGCTAAATATGAAGTATGGAAATAAAAATTATAAACTGATAATTTTCCTCAAAAAAAAAATTATAAACTGATAATAGAATTTTATATGAAGTATGGAAATAAAAATTATAAACTGATAATTTTCCTCAAAAAAAAAATAAATTATAAACTGATAATAGAATTTAAAGTGCAATAAAGTACTAAAATATCACCGTACTAATTTAGTATTCAATATTAATTTTCTTCCTTGTACTTTATAATTCATTATGAATTGGGCCCAAAAGTGATTCATCACAGGTGAATAAGCTACATTTAAAACATGTGATTGATTCAAGTTAAATGATTTATGATAATTATTATGATGAATGACTACATTTTCTAAGTTCTAACGAGTATGCAAGTCATAATGAATTAGTTAATTATTAACACTCAAGTGCATAATAGAAATGACTTTTGGGATATGGAAGAACAAATTTTCAATTCTATGTCACATGTCTAAGTTTAAATTTGAAACACATGTTCAAATAATCATTACAACAATATTGATTTTAATCTTTATGATTATGAAAAGGGAAAAATACACTCACCTCCCCTGAGTTTTCTTTAAATGATATACACACCCCCTCTATTTTTAAAATAGACAATGGTCTCCCTTAAATTCTCAATGAATAAACAAATACCCCCCTTCTCTTTTGACACCATTATCTTTCCGTTAAAATTCAAACAAACATGAAATCGAAGTTCTCACAACTACTAAAGAACTAGGTTGACGTCCTCAACATCCATTCAATTGATTTTCCTATGAAGATATCCTCATCCTATAGAACCAGTGATTTACTTACTCAACTCTCTTCAACATCTTTTGCGGTGCTGGACCAAACACCCTCTTAATCACGACAAGATGCTTTAAAAAAAATTGTGAGTCTGAAACAAAGCTTCACACTCTGTATTAGAAGCATAGAAGGCAGTTTAAACAAAAAAAATTACTAAAACACATAAAAAAACAAACTTTGCATATTAATTTATTTTTGGTTTTATGCTTTACAAATCCCTAGCTGGGTTGAGAGCCTCTCGTGTGTTTGGAAAAAAGGGGTTATCTCTAGTGTTAAGAATAATTAGTAATGTTAGACTAACACAACTTCCTGTTTCCATCGATGAAGAATTTTGATTAATCACATTAGGCTTAATTCAATCTTTTCGAGACTGTAATTCATAGCAGCAAGGCTATCTACGCTCTACCAGATTGCTAGTTTGCCAGACTTTCTTTTCTGAAATAAACAGAGAGTTAACAGAGTTAGATGGAGGGGAGATTAATGTATTATTGAAACTAGAGGGGAGGTATGTGTCATTTAGCCAAACTTTAGGGGAGGTCATTGTAATTTTCCTTAGAACGTCTAAAATCAGGAAGATGATATCATTCACATTTATAGGGACCAATGTACCATATCAGTGTTGGATGACCATGATCTATCAAATAATACTTATCTAAAAAATAAAGTAATTATTTGAATGTGAAGTCAAGTATTATTAATATAAGAATCGATTTGTAGTAATACAAAATAGGGTCAAATACATTTTCCCTATAAACATCTCAACTTTTCATTTTAGCCATCCTAAATTTTTTTTTTCAATTTTTAGATTCCAAAAAAATTTCAATTCGCTAAGTGAGCCTCCCAATGACTTGGCGAAAGAAGCACATAAAATTGAAGGAAAACATGACAATACAATTCTTTAAGTAAGCCACATTGTGTGGCTTAATTAATCAAGTCAAAGATTCAAGAACATATTGAAGATCAAATTTGCTAAGCAAGCAACCAATACTCTTAACGAATTAAGGCGGTTTCAGTGATCTCAGAGATGAGCTAACACTAACTTCACTCTGCAGAAAAGCTAATTCGCTTAGCGAATCTTGACTTTCCTGCCAACTATAAAAGGTAGATAGCTTTGAGAAACTCAAGGAGATAACCTGGAGGACGAATATAATAGGGCAAAGTAGTATCATCAAGATTGGATGCAAATTCATTTCATTCTCATCTTTTTGTAGATATACCATGACTATGAGTAGTTAATTCTCTTTGTGTTGGAATTACATGTAGTTAACAATGATTATGTTGCAAACTTTTGATCTAACCGGCTGTATATCGTCTTGTTTTCATTGTATCAATGAATTATTTTATGTTCTTAATGTTTTTTTTCGAAGTTATACTTCTGAAATTAATTATCTGGTTTTGAAAGTGTTTGGCAAAGACTTTCTAGACAACATATGTGAAATAGTTTTATCTTTGGATGCTAGATGAGGCTGGATTTACAATTGTAAACTATTGTCCGAACCTAATGTTATTCTATATATAGGATTAACTGACAAAGACATAAGAAGCTAATATGTATTATATAACTCTCGATGTTTGTCAGACACAAAATGTACAATGAGTGATGGATGAAGATATAATTGAAAATCTGAAAGTATATAATCAATCAAGAGGATACATTAGATGAGTAGTTATTGAAATTTAATCCCAATACGGTTTTTTAGTTCGTGAAGTTTGACTACTTTATTGTGTTTTTAGTTTGATTTCTATATTATTTTTTAGGAGATTTCTATACTTTTGTCAAGTAAATGTTTTTTTTTTTTTAAACTGTTTTCGTTACCCTGTATAATTTGAAAATTTGGAAGTATTTTATTGTGTGAACATGTTCAATCCTTAGCAATATATTGGTAAGAAGTGTTTATTATTTTTTTAAGGCTTAAATGTGTCTTTGGTCCTTGCATTTTCACCATTTTTTGGTTTCAGTCCCTACACTTTTTTTTGTTTGGTTTTAGTCCCTGCAGTTTGTAAAAAAATTGCTATTGGTCCTTCCGTTAAACTGCTGTTAAAAAATAAACGGAGCGCTACGTGGACCAGTTATTGCACGCCACGTGGCACACTAAAAACAAAATTTTAAAATTAAAATAAATCAATAAAGAAATAGTTTTTAATTAGTTTTATTATTAATAAATTAGAAATAAAAAGAATAAAGAAAAGGGACATATCCGAATGAGAAACACGATACAAAGAGAAAGGGGGTGGGAATGAATTGTAGGGAATCAAATTTAACTACAAATCGATTCCATCTTGCGATTTTCTTCTCGTTTCCGTTGTGGTATCAGTTCGTTTTGAGTTGTGCATTCGTTGGATTGAGTTGATTTTGAGTTATCTTCTCTGTGTTTTGAGCTGCCATGATTCTACTTCAGTGTAATCTCCTCCACCTCGTTCTGCAAAATCGAATCATATTTGGCTTCGAGGTTCTCTATTTGAGGCATGAGAGACATGATTTTGAAATTCTGCGATGTTATTTTACAATCAACCAGAGAACACCTCTGTTCCATGACTCTGATATTTGCAAGCTTTGGAGCTAGAATCCCAGATTTGTGCGTTTGCAATTCTTTCTCGGCCTCAAAATTGATATACGAATCTTAAAATTGGATGCTCAAATGAGAACGTAAAGGGAGTGGAGATAAATTGAAGGGTTCTTGTGGATGAATTTCAATGTTTTTTTTATATAATTATTCTCAATTAAAAATATTATTAAAAGATTGTTGAGATTTTGTCATTTAGTGTGCCACATGGCGTGCAATAACTGGTCCACGTGGCATTCCGTTTGCTTTTTTAACAGCAGTTGAACAGAAGGACCAATAACAATTTTTTTACAAACTGCAGGGACTAAAACCAAACAAAAAAAAGTGTAGGGACCGAAACCAAAAAATGGTGAAAATGCAAGGACCAAAGACATATTTAAGTCTTTTTTTAATTGTATTTTTAGGCCAATTGATTAATCGAACCAAATCGAATATTTTCAGTTTAGTTTGATTCAATTCCACTTTTAAAAAACATGAAAATTGGACTAAACCAAACTGATATAGATGTGATGAATTTAAACATTTTTTTAACCAAGACCGAATCAAACTAAACTGTTACACCCCTATTTTATCAACTCAATACCGTACTTTAAGAGCCATGTCACTTTAACCAAAAAGTGTTGTTACCTAGTCTGGCCTTCATCTTGTCTTTGGGTATCCAAATCTTGTTTCTTTGGATTGAGCAAATTCACTTATAGCATGTTTACTTGTTTTAGGGCATCCAAATCTTATTTTTCTGGAATGAGCGAATCACTTATAACATATTTAGTTACACATCCAAATTATCAATCTTGCGTTTCGATGTCGATTTCACCGTAATTTTAATAAACTACAAATTTTGAGCTTTATACTAGACGCAAGGATGCGTTCACACCACCGTGGTACCAAACACTTGCTTATTTTTTATTTATTTTTTTAAACATATTCACTTTCAATCCTTTATATTATATAGGCTTAATGATGTCTTTAGTCCCTGCAAATAGGCGGCGTTTAAAAATTGGTCCCTGTAATCGCTAATCATGGCATTTTACCCCTGCAATTGTTAATCATTTAAAATTTGGTCCTTTGACCAACTTAATCACCGCCACGTCACCAGATTGGCAAAAATGGCATGGGAATTGACCAAAATACCCCTGGGCTAATTTTTTTCCTTCAAAATTTTTTTTTTTTTCAAAATTTTGAAAATTCTTTTTTAAATTAAAAAAATCTGAAAAAATAATTAAGAGTCAAAAAAAATTTCGGAAAAAAATTGTTAAAATTAAAACTGAAAAATTTTCTGGAAAAAATCGTAAAAAAAATTCGGGAAAAAACTGAATTTTTTTTTAAGGAAAAAAAACAAAAAAAAATAAGCCAGGGGTAATTTCGTCATTTCCCATGCCATTTTTGCTAATCTGGTGACGTGGCAGTGATTAAGTTGGTCAAAGGACCAAATTTTAAATGATTAACAATTGCAGGGGTAAAATGCCAGGATTAGCGATTACAGGGACCAATTTTTAAACGCCGCCTATTTGCAGGGGCGAAACACACCATTAAGCCTATTATATATCACAATTATTTTGAAGAGATTTGTCGCGGGAGATTAGCTTGGATGATGTCTTTGATTTTAGAAAAATGAACAAATAGTCAAATTATTACTCCTCATGTGTGAAAGATTGGAATAGTTGAGATTTGAGACTCCTCATGTGCAGGTACGGTACATGAACAACATGATTTATTTTGGAGAAATATTCATATACGCGGCATTGATAGTGACCACCAATTATTTTATTTTTTAAATTTCAACTTCAAACATTAAATGATTTCTTTAAAAAAAAAACATTAAATGACAACTTCATATATGTGTTCATTTCATAGGAATTCAAAGAGTTCATACAACTGAATTTGGCATTAACAACGATAGTACTCAAGAATTTGGAATTCAGAGAGTTCATACTACTCAATTTGGAATTCATTTGAGTACTTTATTGTTGTCAAATTACTTCATTTGAGTACTTTATTGCTTTTGTTTGAGAATCAATTAATACAAATTCCCATACTCAAACGGCGCGCGCCGCATTTGTGCAATACAGATTTAGATTCTCTTCTTTGAAAATTCTCTTAAGTTTTCTTAAGTGAAATCTCAACCATCAAACATAAGAGGGAAAGTGATAATTAAAGAGTCAAGATCCTCTCCATTTACAATTGTCTTCATTTCCTCAATTTTGAGAGATAAAAACACAAAAAATCTTGGAAAAAGTATAAAGTAATTAATGACGATGAGACCCATTTAATTAAAATATCCACTATCTCTTTTTTGTGTCTATCTCTCTTCAAATTGTATCATCCATTTATTTTGACAAATGGAAAGGATTTTAACTCATAATTAAATTATAAAGAAAAATTATTGTTGTTTTTTAACGGTGGTGATTGAAAATGGAGAAAACTTGAGAGAATTTTCAATTGAGAAAATCCAAATCCGTAAAATACAGAACACACCACAAGTATTTGTAGGATCATTTTGTGACAACTTTTGTGATAATTTGTTTTTTCATACTCATATTATGTTTTTATTTTTTCTCTATTGTTTTGGTTTCCGTGTTAATATATACTACTTTTTTTTGTAAATTTATAGTTGTTTCTAAATTTGTCACACAAATGATTGTTCAAATAAGACACTTCTATATTTAATCAAGTTATTAATGAACTTTAATATAAGGTGAATCTTTTGAGTGGTTCTCAATTTGAATTTGTGAACGGAAAGGCAACTAACACCTGGATTTTGTGAACGGAAGTATGCCCTAACAAGAAAAGGAAATCTCAAATTGACGTGAAAAATAGAAAGGCAATTCAATTCAAGTTCAACACCTGCATTTTCGTTTCTAGCCGTTATTTATTTCAAAAGGGTCATCGTCAAATCTTGATATATCATGATTCGTACACATGATTAATGTTTCTTTTTATGTTTCCCTAAGTTTGCATAGAAATGGACGTGTTGATTCAAAAATATCTTGTTCTAGTTAGTTGACTACACTCCAAAATAAAGTTTGTTGAGAAACATTTTTCTATCAAATTAGTGAAATATTTTACCTCTTGCATACGGCTACAAAAACCTGCAAAGTGAAAACCGGTGAGATATTATGAGATATGTTGTCCGCGTTGTCCTCAAAGATTTTCTCTTTAGTAAGTTAACTTCCTAAGATTTAACAAACTCTCCTCGGTGGAACAAATGATAGATAATTGACAAAAATAAACTTGTTTATCAAAAAGATGAAAAACCCAACATTAAGGGTGTGTTTGGTTTGGAAGAGAAGTTGTAAAGAAAGAAATAGGTAAGAGAGAGTATGGAAAGAGAGAAAAAGGTGAGAAATAGAGTAAATTTGATGTATGGTTTGGAATAAGAGAAAGATGAAAGAGATAGAGAAGAAAGAAGTGTTAATTATTTATGATAGTACCAAAATACCCTTTCTTTTCAAAATTGATCCACCATCAGGATTACAACCAATTCAATCCCTGATTTTTTTTATTTTTTATTTCTAAGAAATTCAAGTATTCAGCAAATTAGGTTCAACACAGATTTTTTTTTTAAAAGGTTCAACACGTAATTATCATTATTATTGTCTTTCAAAAAATGAAAAAACCACAAGTGTATCTATCACATTCGATGCACTATCTGATCTTTCATTCCCCAACATATTGTTTTTCCTTTTATTTTTTGAGTTCATGTGTTTTTTGTTCTCTTATTAAGATCCTGATAAAAAAAAATTCAACTCCTAGTTATCCATCTTCCTTCTCCACCTCCAAATATATAATTAAAAAAAAAATGAATGATAGAGGCCTTAACATGCCCAGCTTGGGTATCTTCTTCGTTTGCAGTTTTAATGGTGTTTTTTCCACTGATCTTTGTTGATTTAGAAAGCAGGGGCAAAAACGGGAAAACAATTGAAAGCACCATTTCTCTCGTCTTTCTTCGCAGGTTTGTGGAGAAGAGAGAAAACGTGGGACCCACACCAAAATTGGTCTCTCTCCCCTGTTTCTTCTGTCTCCCAAACAGGAGAAGTGTGGCATCTCTTTCCTCTTTCTCTCTTCAATACTTCTATCGCCTCTATTTCTTGCCAACCAAACACAGTGTAAGTGAAAGAAGATGGTGCATGTGTTTTCTACTTGCGTGAGTTTTCTGTGAAAATAGTGCGCTACAAATTGAGTAATAAAATCAACACGTATGACTGTTTGTTTTTGTAGGAAAAAAAAAGGATAAAGAAAAGATCAATGCATAATACCAGGGATCGCATATTTAAAAAAAGGAGAATGTTAACAAGTGCCCCCGGGGCATTGGTTAAGCAGCTAAAAGAGGTAAGATTTTATTAAAATGTTGTGTAATAATTAGTTAGTCAAAAGTATCAGTTTATATTTCCAAGACAATTTTTCTACTTTTGGATTCTTAACAAGTGCCCCGGGGGCACTGGTTAACAAGACCCTTAAAAAAATGACCACTTTAATGAGATTAGTAAAATACAGTTAAAACTCTATAAATTAATAATGGCAGGACCGGAAAAATTTATTAATTTAGAGAGTTATTAATTTATCGATAAATTAATAATTATTAATTTAAAGAGTTTTTAAGTAATTACGTTGTACATACCAAACAAAAGGCAAATTAGTCTATGCCTCTTAGAATTACGTTGCAGCGAACCTTGGGACTCAACGTAAATTAGTAACTGCTGTGTTCATATGCATTGGAAATCAATAATGACTTTTGAAGTACAGTAAATGTAAACAAGAGGAACAAATGTGTTCAATGTATTCTTAATATATTTTTTTCAGTTTCTATGAATTATTAATTTATGATTTTCTTGGGACCGAAAATTATAAAGGGATCTCCCAAAAAATTATTATCTTATTATTTTATCAAGTTTTTCAATTTTTTACATTGACCCAAGTCGGGACCGGACAAATTTATTATTTTAGAGAGTTTATTAATTTACCGAGTATTAAATTAAAGAGTTTCTACTGTAGAGGAATTAAAAGTGTAATTAAGTCAAATTAATATGATATCCAACCACATACGATGACAAAGAGGGACCATACCCTGTATGGTTGATTTATGCTTGTCCTAGTCATCATGTCATTTATGTTTTCTTAAGTGTATTTTTTTTTGAACAAATCAAAATGAGATATAACATTAACAAAATTGTTTCATCTCGCACAAGGTGTGCAAAGAGAAACACCCAAAATACTTACAAAGTCAAAACACCTCAAAGAAGAAAACAGTAATAATAACAATATTACATCAAAACACCCATGCATGGTAAATGATGTCGCCACCAATCATGAACGCTGAAAACAAAAGATTGCTTATTAGATTTTAGCCAAAGGTAAGATTGCCTTTTAACCTTGTCTGCAATACTTTGTGAATCCAAGAATTTGCGATTAAAAACTCTGTTCCGCTCCTTTCAGATAACCCAAACACAAGCTAGCCAAATTATCCTAAGGAAAGAAAGAGATGAATGTGGTAACCCTGCAAGATGGCCAAAATGAAGAAGATGATTCCGAGCCTCATATGGAACGACACAAAAGATACCGAGCCATTGGAAAACCAAAAACCAGACGTTGCAAAATGTGTCGCAGCCAAACTACAAGTGATCTCAACTTTTGGAAGCTAACTCTTTTTTTTAAGTAGCATACTGATTTAAGCTCACACATTTTAAATGTGAAGAAATGAAGAGCTAGCTAGCAACTATATACAATGGCAAAGTTCGAACTTTGACTTCTGCATAATATTGTCTTGACAGCTACCAACTGAGCTCAAGACGTCATTTTTGAATCCCTCGTTCCATTTATACTTGTGGACTGATTTGCTCCTAGCGGGATTTTATTATAGTTTTAAAAAATTACTACTATAATACTTGTGGTCTGATTTGCTCCTAGCGGGATTTTATTATAGTTTTAAAAAATTACTACTATATACAGATCCGTAAACAAATTATTTTTAAGGAGATCCCTTAACTATTTTATTTTGAAGTTTTTAAACATATACCTAAATTCAAAATATTTGTATTTGATCCTGAAACTTGTTACTAATTTATAACTAAATTTTTGAATTAAAAAAAGTTTATTATTAAAATTGAAAAATATTTATTTTTTAATTGAACCACCTGAACTTTTAAATAATTTATAATTCAGTTTCAAAACTTTTAAATAAGTTTTTTTAAATAATTTATAATTAAGTTTTAAAACTTTTAAATAAGTTTATTTGGTATTAATCATTTGTTCCTAGAGGAATGAACCCTAGTAATCAGAAGTTCAGTCAGAATGTAAATAAAGTCTGATCAATAACTGTTTCACCCAGAAAATAAACTCAGGTTCTCACAGACTATTGATCCTTTTGATGGAGCTCATTAACAATTTAAGACCAATCACTTGGTAAAAACTTTTAAATAAGTTATAATTAGATCCTAAATTCAGCATCCAAATTAAAATTATTTTAAAAGGTCAAGAATCATTAAAACTTGTTTAGTAGATATTTGTATAAAATTTGTTCTCAAATTCAGAGATACAATTACAAGTTTGATGATTAAAATTGGGACCTCAATTCTTGTGTCATGTTTTCGGTTAAAGAATCTTATATGTTGATCTCTAATTTTGAGTCTATAGAAGATTCTTATTAACAATTTGAGACCAATCACTTGGTAAAAACTTTTAAATAAGTTATAATTAGATCCTAAATTCCGCGTCCAAATTAAAATGTATTTTAGAAGGTCAAGAATCATTAAAGCTTGTTTAGTATATAGTATTTGTATAAAATTTGTTCTCAAATTCAAAAATACAATTACAAGTTTGATGATTGAAATTGAAACCTCAATTCTTGTGACATGTTTTCGGTTAAAGAATCTTATATCTTTGAAAGAACATAATGTTACTTTTTTTTGAAGAAGCTAGGTTAACCCAAAACATATTGTTACTGTTGGTCTATATGGCTAGGTAGTTACTAAGCTAGGGGGGGTGAATAGCGCGTTTGAAATTTTTTTCGAAGATTTGTGAAAAACGATTTTAACAAATTGACTATTTAAAATTTTCTAGAGGAATCACAAACAATGAATCAACAAATACCAAATATATGTGGAATAAGATTTTATCTTAGAATTAAGAGATTCACGATACAAATCTTTGAGCACAATCAATTATTAACATCCTTAAACAAGATACAAAATGATATACAATTTCAAACCAAACCTATATGACAATAAACCTAATTATCAATTGGAAAAACAAAACACATGAATTTGAATAATTGAATTGGTATTGCAATTAATTGATCCAAGAGAAATTGTTTTAACCTAAATCAAACAGATTTAGATTAATCTATTGGGAAAACACTACTTAGATCAAAGCTAGTTGTTCACTAATCAATTATTCAAATACTCAAGTGCTATAATGAAAGTAGAGAGAGAGAGAGAGAGAGAGAGAGAGAGAGAGAGAGAGAACACCGAGGTTTATAGTAGTTCACCCTTGTTCGTCCTCACTAAGGGCTACATCTACTCTTCTTGATGAAGTACGCCTTCACCAAGGTCATCCACTATGTATGAAAAGTTGATTACAATGTTTACAAGAGTTCCTTCAAATTAAAGCCCTAATTCTTCAACTCCTATGTAAAACAAAGCTCCCCCAAACTTCAAGTACCCCTTGAATTTGGTGCTCCTTGAATCTTCAGATCCTTTAATTACATGTGCACTCCTTCGATCTCTTCACTCGAGTCTTCAATGCTACGTCCAGCAAACGAACCCCCTTCGACTTCAAGAACGGTTAGAAAGACCCCCAAGCCCTTTGGAGGTGGAATGAGATTATTCACTTCCTTTAGAGCCTTGATTAAGCCCAATCAATCTCCTTGAGAGAACCAACTTACAATCCCTACTAGCACCTTAGAGAATCTACACACTCAAAGACAAAGTGATTCTAAGAAAAAGTGTTTAATCTTGAAGAATGTATGAGCAATGAGTTTTTGAGACCTATAGAGAATAGATGCAAATGATTCAATGAATTGGGCGTTATGAGGTAGTGAGTATATATAGAAAAGGGTAGCAAGAGCAAGATTTTGACCAAAAACAACATTTTGAATTGATTCAATTAATGCCTGAATCAATTCAGACAGTTATAAAGATTGAATAGATTCAGACATGATTTGAATAGATTTAAAAATCCCGTGATGAAGATTGAATAGATTCAGACAGGATTTGAATAGATTCAACCAATGTCAGAGAGGAATTTGAATCGATTCAAATTAATTTGAATCTATTCACTGTGATGCTAGTCATAAAAATTTGATTACTAAAGGCTCTGATACCACGTGTTGGTCTATATGGCTAGGTAGTTACCAAGCTAGAGGGGGGGGGGGGGGGTGAATAGCGCGTTTGAAAAACTTTTCGGAGATTTGTGAAAAATGATTTTAACAAATTGACTATTTGAAATTTGCTAGAGGAATCACAAACAATGAATCAACAAATACCAAATATACGTGGAAGTGAAAAAGAGAGCACATCTTACTTTTAGTGTCTTGGACAACCTAGAGGGACAAAGATCCTTCAAAGTTGCAACTTGCAAGACACAATTACACAAATCAATTAGGATTCCTTTGGCTTCCAACACTAGTTGGAGCCTTGGGATGGATTTCACAACAAGTAACTTTAGGCACCCACATCATTATCCTTTTAGGAACTTCGACCCTCCTAATGTGACAATGAGGTGTGGTGTGACCACTTATACCAATTTAATGACACCTAATTGTAGGAACATAATTTTTGCTATGAAACTTGTTCTTCCTTACATAAGAATATTTAGTGTAAGGTCTTTTAAAAGGAATTCTTTCATCTTTTGAACTCATAGCAAAAGTCATGGTTCCTTTAGAGACACGTTCTAGCTTCTTATTTAGAGAATTTATCTCTTCATGAAGAACAGGACAAATCTCACAACTAGCAAAGTCCATCCAATTATCATATTTGGGTGACTTTGTCTTAGGTGACTCAATTGTGGGACTTACAAACTTCTCATTTACAAGTAATGCATGCTCTTCTCTCAAACTTTCAAATGCTTCTTTAAGTTTAGAAATCTCAGCTTCTAGCTTCAAAATAGTTTTCTTTTGAGCAATTGGTTTATCAAAAGCATTTAACGACTCAACATGCATTTCCTCAATGGAATCTTGTAAGTCCTTATAATGTTGATGCATTTCTTCATACGTGACTATGTGACTATACGTACGTGACTACGTGACTATGTGACTATATATAGTGCCATATTTGTTTGCTCGTGTTGGTGTGTTTCTTGTATGCTATGTTTCAGGGGGAGAGATTAGCCCACATCATCAACATGTGTTTGACATCATCAAAAAGGGGGAGAATGAAGATAATATTGCTTATTGCCTTAGTTTATGTTTTGATGATGTCTAAGATAGCTAGGTTTATTTGATGATGTTCTTTTGTGTTGATTAGATTTAGCTTAGAAACTTGTTAAAGCACCCTAGCAAATCATGTCTCATAGTGTCATGTGATTCTTTGATGTCTTGTGTGTCATGTCTCATAGTGTCATGTGAATCTTTGATGTCTCATGTGTTGTCATGAGTTGCTTGATTCGATTCATATCTAGCATTCCTTTTGTCCATTCTCCGTGTGCCACTCCTTTTGAATCGAGTCAAACCTTGTCTCATTGTGTCTTGTATTCCCTTGATGTCTTGTGCGGTGTCTTGTTTAGCAAACTTCATTTTTGTGTGTTAGTTATGAAGATTAATTAATGTCTGAATCGATTCAATTAATGAAGTTTGCTAAACAAGACACCGCACAAGACATCAAGGGAATACAAGACACAATGAGACAGGGTTTGACTCAATTCAAAAGGAGTGACACACGGAGAATGGACAAAAGGAATGCTAGATATGAGTCAATTAATCATGAATCGAATCAACAATTCATGACAACACACGAGACATCAAAGATTCACATGACACTATGAGACATGACACACAAGACATCAAAGAATCACATGACACTATGAGACATGATTTTCTAGGGTTGCTTTAACAAGTTTCTAAGCTAAATCTAATCAACACAAAAGAACATCATCAAATAAACCTAGCTATCTTAGACATCATCAAAACATAAACTAAGGCAATAAGCAATATTATCTTCAGTTACTTGAAACAATATGGTTACAACAAAATTGATATTGTTTGCTCAAATCCATGTCATTTTTTATTTAATTGTTTTTTTAATTAAAAAAATATAATTTGCTGACATGTATAAGTATATTTCCACATGTCCTACCTAAGCTTTTTTTTAATACCTCATCAAAAATTTTGACATGTTTGTGCTTTCGAGGGACATAATGGAGGTAGATGCAAAAATGCAAAAAAAAAAAAAAAGACAGGCGAGAATGTTTGATTTTTAAAAGGAAAGATCAATTTCGTCATATGAGTCAAATGAGAGGGACCAAAAGTGAAATTAAACCTAATAATTATGGCTCGATCTCAAGGAACAAATATATAATGCTCAATATTATATGATCGTAATATTTTTCCTTAGGGTGGCGACTGTGTGTAAACTCTCTTACCTAGTTCCCTTCCTACTTAACATGTACTCTTATTGACCTGAAAAAAGTATGGTCGTGGATCAACTCCAAAATTAAGGGGTTCTCTTAAGATTACTATTAATGAGTACTCAACTTCTCAAATATTTAGAAGTTACTTTACCTACAAATTGATTTTAAGTTTTTTCTTTTTGGTTTGATGATGCATTGTTTTGATTCTTAATTGTTGATTTATTTAACTTTTGGATCTTAGCACTTATTGTGTTTTTTTTTTTGAAGGAGCACTTATTGTGGTTTTATTTCTTGTTTTCATATATGTTCATTTTGGTTTTTAAAAATAAATAAATTACAAACTTGTTTAGATCGTGAAAATATTTTCTAATCTACAATTAAATAATTATTGTTAGTTATCTCTTAATTTTATTTAGTAGTTGAACCCAACATTGTATATCTACATGTTTCAACTTCAATGTTGCAGAATTAATCAAGAACAATAAATTTTAGGTTCCTAATTTCTTTAAATCTTCCTCCATGCCTCACAAAGCGTAGGAAAAATAAAAGAGTTGATGAGTTAATTCAATCTCAAATAGAAGCTCTTGATAATTTATTATAAAAGAACCTCAAACTCCTATTGATGATAATGTTGGAATTGAAATTTTTGAAAATTTAGTTACTATTGAAAATATAGAAGATAATTTTGATGTTGATGCTACTGAAGATGATAATTTAGATTATATTGTTGCTAAAAAAGTTGTTGTTCTAGAATTGGTGACGATCAGAAGATGATATTTATGGTTGTTATTTTTTTTTAAAAAATATACACATTTAAATAGAAGATTGCTCTTTTAAAAAAAATTGTATTTTTATTTTATTAGGGACCTATTTTAACTATGAGAGCCTTATAGAAATAATTTAGTTATTATGATTAATTTATGATGACTCATGTGAAAGAATGTAAACATACATGAAATTAGGATACTAATGTTCATGTGAAAGAATGCATGTATTTATGTGAAAAAGATGCACATATTCATGAAAGGGTGCAAATACATTTCTATAAACGTTGGTGACTTAATGCTAGTATTCATTTATCATGAAATCGTTCTGAATGTCGTAACATTTAGGCATTTTAGTTTTGAAATGATTTTTAAATATGCATGTTCAAGTCTTGGTTGATATTATTGTTCTTTTGACCAATAATGAATTCATTGATATTAAACATTATAATCTCATTATTATATTATTATGGGTGAATAGTGTTTTTCACCCCCTGTAATATAGGCCATTTCCGGTTTTCACCCTTATGAAATTTTCGGTCCGGTTTGCACCCTTGTAAAAAAAAATTTTCCGGAAAACACCCCTCCCCCATCCAGCTCATCAAAATTGCCTATGTGGCGTTGACTTGGCTTTTTCTTTTTGTTTTTTTATATTTTTTTGCTTGCCACATCAGATATTATTATTAAAAAAATTTAAAAATAATAAAAATTAATTTAAAAAAAAATAATTTAAAAAATTTGAAAATTAATTTTTGAAAAAAAAATTAATTTTTTTTTTCAAAAAAATTCTTAATTTTTTTTTTTTGTAAAAAATTCTTGAATTTTTTTTTATTATCAAAATTTTCACGACTTTTTTATTCTGGAATTTTTATTTTCAAAATATAAAAAAGGTAAATTCTCAAAATTCATAAAAAAAATTTGTTTTACAAAAAAGAATTTCTGGTAAAAAAGTTAATTAAAAAAAATTTGATAATAAAAAATCTGGAATTTAAATTGTAACACATTATTCCTTTTTCGAACAAAAATAATTAAAAAAATAACTTGTAACCAATTGCAAATCTGCTGAAGAAACTTCAACTCATTTATTTTTGCAGTGCTCCTTCGCTTCGAAATTGTGGAATTGGCTGTCTTCTAATCTAAATTTCCCCCTGATCTTTAATGAAGCATCTAATATATGGAAATTATGTGACAGGAGATGGACTCCGCAGTGCAAAATTGCCATTACTGCTTGTTTAGTGAATATTATCAACAACATATGGTATGCTCGTAATCAAGCAAGATTCCAAAATAAAACCATTCACTGGAAAGTGGCGATCAACCTTATATTATCTAGCACTGCTTTCTCTGGAAATCACACAAAGAAAACCGCTGCTGTAGACATGACAGAATTCAGGATTCTCAAAGCTTTGAAGATTAATATTCATCCTCCCAATGCTCCTACCATCAAGGAGGTGATTTGGGCTCCTCAGATTACTTCATGGCTGAAGGTAAACACAGATGGTGCAGTCACAAGGAACCCTTCAAAAGCCGCCTGTGGGGGTATTTTTAGATCCTCTGAAGGCTTCACAAGAGGATGTTTTGCTCAAAACTTATCTACAGAATCAGCCTTCATTGCTGAGATCTTTGGAGCAATCTTAGCTATAGAAATAGCACATCACAATAATTGGAATCAATTATGGCTTGAAACGGATTCAATGCTCATGCGGCTAGCTTTCAAGAACTCTCTTATGATTCCTTGGTCTCTGAGAAACAGGTGGGTAGATTGCATAGAGGTTACAAAAAGCATGAATTTTATGGTGTCTCATATTTATAGGGAAGGTAATGGTTGTGCCGATGCCCTAGCTAATATAGGTTTGGATTTAACTGGTTTTGTTTGGTGGCAAGATGCTCCCAACATAATTAGACAGGAAGTGGTTAAAAATATGTTGGGAATGCCCAACTTTAGGTTTAGCACCTTTTGAAAAGGTTTGGGATATATCCCACTTTTCTTTATGTATGCTTTTCTCTTTATTTGAATGAATTTGGGTAGTGCACTTTGCACTACTTTTTGCTTAAAAAAAAAATTAAAAAAAATCTGGAATTTAAATTTCAATATACAAAAAAGGCAAATGATTTTACGAAATTATTTTTTTAAAAAAACTTTTCGAATCTGGAACTTTTTTTCTAAAAGCCAAAACTTTTCGAAAAACTTTTTTAAAAATCTGGAATTTTTCGAATCTGAAATAGAATTTTTTTTCGAAATTATGAAGATTTTTCGATTTTGGCTAAAGATTCCAACGAAAATCCATTTTGGGGCTAATGATTCGAAAAAGTTCAGATTTTTCTTTTGAAATTAAAAATTTTGTTTTTTTAATACAAAAAATATAAATTTTGGTAATAAAAAAATCGTTAAAATCTTTTTAATTTCTAAAAAAATGTGATTATACTTTTTTCCCAGAAATTCTTTTTTGTAAAAGAAATATTTAAAAAAAAAATTCAATGAAACTTTTTTTATAAAAATTTTGAGAATTTACCTTTTTTATATTTTGAAATTTAAATTCCAGATTTTTTTTAAATATTTTTAATTTCGTAAAACTGTGATTTAAAATTCCAGATTTTTAATTTTCCAGATTTTTTTTTAAATTCCAGATTTTTTTATGAAACTTTTTTTAATTTCGAGAATATTTAATGAAAATGAAAAATCTGACCTTTTTTAAAAATTTTGAAAATTTGCCTTTTTTGTATTTTGAAATTTAAATTCCAGATTTTTTTAAAATATTTTTAATTTTGAAAAAATGTGATTATATTTTCTGTTTTTTCTAATTTTCAAAATTTTGAAGATAAAAATTCGAGAATAAAAAAGTCGTGAAAATTTTGATAATAAAAAAAAATTTAAGAATTTTTTTCAATAAAAAAATTTAAATTTTTTTTTCAAAAATTAATTTTCAAATTTTTTAAATTATTTTTTATTTTTAAATTAATTTTTATAATTTTTAAATTTTTTTAATAATAATATCTGATGTGGCAAGCAAAAAAATATAAAAAAACAAAAAGAAAAAGCCAAGTCAGCGCCACATAGGCAATTTTGATGAGCTGGATGGGGGAGGGGTGTTTTCCGGAAAAAAAAATTTTTTACAAGGGTGCAAACCGGACCGAAAATTTCACAAGGGTGAAAAACACTATTCACTCTATTATTATTATTATTATTATTGTTGTTGGTAAATCTTGTAAGAAATTGATGTAACCATGACACTGTTTCTTTGTTCCTATATGAATATGGTGGCAACGTTCCTATATGAATATGGTGGCAACTTGACAATATTTTATGTTTCACTTTATCAAGTAATTTGGCGAACAATGAAAGAAATCGTGGAAAGGAAACACCATGGAAATGGTTTCACGGGAAATTGTTTTGCATAAAAACATCTTTATAATTAGTAAATATGTGTCAAATTTTTGGAATTAAATTTATTATGAAAGTTTTTTAATCACCAAAGTGGTCAAACTTGTAAATTTTTTTAATTCTAAATTTATGGTTTATTTCAATTACTCATAGTATGGATGCTAAATATATGATTATTTATTTAATTCTAAATTTATGGCTCATTTCAATTACTCACGGTATGAATGATAAATATATGGTTATTTATGAGTTAATTGGAAGTTCATAGTTATAAGACATTTCTGGATCACCCAAAGGTTGATTAATTGTTGTTGTAACTAATGGACATGAAAGTTGGTAATGTGTATGCATTATTAGTTTTATTTATATATCTACAGATAATAAATATTTCTAATTGGTGCATATGTGATGCCAAATAAAAGTTAATAGCATAATTATGGTTATGGTTGTGTATTGATATATCTCGCAAGGGATAACATTAATATGCATAAAATGATTGTCTTTAAATTTGAATGGTATGTTTTATAACTCAAAGCACCAATGTTGAGCAAGCTTCCTCTCAATGGTTTTCCAAGTTTAAAGATAATATTGTGTCCTTCGTATTTAAGAAAAACAATATTGATCAATGTATATATCTGAAGATCGGTGGGAGAAAAGTTATCTTTTCAATTTTGTATGATGATGATATTTTTCTTGCAACTTATGATATTGGTCTATTACATAAGATTAAGACGTTTCTGTCTAACAAATTTGAAATGAAAGATATGATTGGGACAAATTTATGTGGTTGTAATATAAATATTTTGTTATAAGTTAAAAGGAACTAATTCTTCATATTCAGTGAATGTTATACGAGCTAAACCATCACCAACAATTAGAGGTATAGCTGAAGATGGACCACCAATTTCCATGGTAGCGGTAAGGGTTACAATATGAGGTATAACAGATTCCATAGTAGAGACTTCAATATGAGGTATAACAGATTCTATGGTAAGAACTTCGGTATGTAGCGAATCATCAATTTCATGTAATTCCTCTTCACTGTCAACATCCATGAAAATTTCTCCTCCTCCAATTTCAACATCATGAATCATGACATTTTCTCCTCCCCCTCTTCCTTGTCCTACTCCTTATCCTCCTCCCCTTCTTCCTTGTTCGCCTCCCCCGTCGTTATCATCATAATCAAAAGAACCTTCAATAATCTTCCTATGCACCTTAACATTGATATCCCTAAAATTCTTATAGGATTTAATCACATAAAGTTTCTCGCACAAGCTCTTAATCTAAGCTTTGGGGCACTCATTTTCTTTGAAACCATTTCATGCTTCATTGAAAATTTGGCACACAACTCTGTCCAATCTTCAGAAAAAGGGATGTTGGAATGAAGTTTTCGAGCCATCGATGGTAGGTAGGATTGGTGAGAAAAAGCGGCGCAAAAACAAACTCAAATAGGAGCTCTTGATAAATTTATTATAAAAGAATCTCGAATTCCTATTGATGATAAAGTTGATGTTGGAAATAATTTTTTTAAAAATGTGGTTACTACTGAAAATATAAAAGATAGTTTTGATGTTGATGCGAATAAAAATGATAATTTATATTATATTATTGCTTAAAATGTTGTTATTCTTGAAGTGGTGATGATAACAAAGATTATATTTATGGTTGTTATTTTTTTTTTAAATAAACAAACTTAAATAGAAGATTGCTTTTCTAAAAAATTTTGCATCTTTATTTTATTAAGGACCTATTTTTACTATGAGAATCTGGTAGAAATCATTTAATTATTATAATTAATTTATGATGACTCATATGAAAGAATATGAACATACATGAAATTAAGATACTTATGTTCATGTGAAAAAAATGCAAGTATTTATGTGAAAGGATGCACATATTCATGAAAGGGTGCAAATGAATTTCTATAAACATTGGTGACTTAATGAAAGTTACTAACTAACTAAATGATAAGTGTCTTGTCACTTACGTAAAATTTACTCAGACAACTAAACTAAAAAACAAATTGTAAGAAAGAACAGACATGAAATAGACCAGGAATCAGAGAATTTAATTTCTGCTTTTTATCTCAATAGATAAAGATGCCATTTAATGTCTATATCATGTGAGAATCATATGTTCCAAGATCCTTATAATGTATAATTTTCTTGAAAGTAAAATTAATGTGAAAATAAAACTTAAATGTGGTATTAGAGCCTTAAGTTATAGATATTATGATTCTCCATTAATGTTTATCCTTATGAATCCCATTATTATTGTTTGTGTCTAGTATTCATTTATCATGAAATCGTTTTGAATGTCGTAACATTTAAGCATTGTTTTAGTTTTGAAATGATTTTTAAATATGACATGTTCAAGTCTTGGTTGATATTAAACATTATAATCTCATTATATTATTATTATTATTATTGTTGTTGTTGTTGTTGTTGTTGTTGTTGTTGTTGTTGTTGTTGTTAGTAAATGTTGTAAGTAATTGATATAATCATAACAATATTTCTTTGTTCCTATATGAACATGGTGGCAATGTGACAATATTTTATGTTTCACTGTATCAAGTAACTTGTCGAACAATTTAAGAAATTGTGGAAACGAAACGTCATAGAAATGGTTTTACGAGAAATTGTTTTGCAGTAAAAATATTTTCATAATTAGTAAATGTGTGTCAAATTTTTGGAATTAAATTTATTATGAAAGTTTTTTAATCACTAAAGTGGTCAAACTTGTAAGTTTTTTTTTTAATTCTAAATTTAAGGTTTATTTCAATTACTCAAAGTGCGACTACTAAATATATGATTATTTATTTAATTTTAAATTTTTGATTTTTTTCAATTACTCATGGTATAAATGCTAAATATATGATTATTTACGGGTTAATTGAAAGTTCATAGTTGTAAGAGATTGATGGATCACCCAAAGGTTGATTAATTGTTGTTCTAACTAATGAACATGAAAGTTCGTAATGTGTAAACACTATTAGTTTTATTTATATGTCCAAAGATAATAAATATTTCTAATTGGTGCATATGTCATGCCAAATAAAAGTTAATAGTATCATTATGGTTATGGTTGTGTATTGATATATCTCCCAAATGATAACATTAATATGCATAGAATGATTGTTTTTAAATCTTAATGATATGTTTTATAACGCAAAACACCAATGTTGAGCAAGCTTTCCGTCAATGGTTTCCCAAGTTTTAATAATAATATTCTGTCCTTCGAATTTAAGAAAAACAATATTGATAAATGTACATATCCGAAGACGGTGGGAGAAAAGTTATCTTTTCAATTTTGTATGATGTTTCTGTCTTACAACTTTGAAATGAAAGATATTATTGAGACAAATTTATGTGATTTAAATATAAATATTATGTTACACACCCTCCCGTCACTATTAAAAGCAAATATCTAAATTTTAGATTCATTAAATTAATGATGTACATGGTCTTTATTATAGACCACATACATCATTTAATGAACGAATCTTAAATGTAGATTTTTGCTTATAATAATGACCGGAGGGTGTAAGTCATAAGGATTATTAAGTTGTCTCAGAAATCATATATCAATAAAGTTTTAGAGAGATTCAGAATGGATAAATGTTAAGTATATACAGTTGCAATAAGAAAGGAGATAATTTTAGTCTCATGCAATATTTAAAAGAATGAATTGGAATTCAATGATTGGATATTAAGATTTAGGTTTTTTCGGCTAGGATATAGGAAAGTAAACATTTTGAAATGTGTATATTTTGGAGGGTGGATCAATATCATGAAAGAGTGTGCAACAATTTCCATTCATGCATCCATTACGAATGTTTAATTTGTGGCATGCTTTGAGGCTACAATTAAGACTAATTGGCTACGATTATTTTAGGACTTGAATTAGTCGACAATATTGTCAAATCGCTGAAAACTTATTGTGTTGATTTCGAGCAGTGTTCTTCTCTAAAAATAACAAATATTTTAAGGGTGCTAAGTAATGGAATTAAAATACTTTGTCGTTAAAGAAGAAGTTCTGAAACATAGAGTGTCAATTGAACATATTAACACAAGTCTTGTGATTGTTGACCCTTTGATGAAAGAGCTACCACTGTAAGTTTTTTATAGCCATTGAAAATTGAAAACATGAATGTTATAGATATTAATGAATAATGATGTTTTATTGACGAAGTTGGACACTCTGAACTCATTAATGTAATGTTTCTAATTCTTTTTTTTTTCTTTTTCTATTTGTGTGTGCATGCAATTAATGATGTAGAAAACAAGCTATGTTATAGATAATGACATTATGGTTGAACCTATTATGCACCTTTCAACTTAAGATCATATTGAGGAGAATTGATAATATCTAGTATAGTAGTACATGGAAGGGAATATGTTGAATTATCTGATATAGAACCACCATGACTCTTATTAGTTATTTTTTTAGTTAAGATTTGTTGATGAACATTATGATTGACATATTTTTAAAGTCACATGAGTCAAGTGAGCGAATGTAAGAATAATTTAATTATTATAGTTAATTTATGATGACTCGTGAAAGAATGTAAACATACATGAAAGGACACAAATGTTCATGTGAAAATTTACAATTATTTATGTAAAAGGATGCACATATTCATGAAGGGGTGCAAATGAATTTCTATAAACATTGGTGACATGATAAACAAGCCGGCCCTAGTTTTCTAGTGAGAGAAACTCCAACTACTCTCTAAACTTTCTTTCTCCTTCGTTCATCGAGGAGGGGTGGTTTTAGGTCATATTTTTGACCTAGAATCACCCCTCTACATTTTTTTTCCATTTTCTTTCAATCTAAATAAGTGATTTTCACATATATCAAGTTTTTTCTTTTGTGTTTTTTTTTTGTCATTTCGTCGTCTAAGTGCGGCGTTATGTTGTTCGTCGTCTTGTGCGGCGTTTGATTTCGCGTCTTGTCGCGGTGTTCGTTTAGTTCCTATTGAAAGATCGGCATCAGTCAATTGCAAATTCAATCAATGATTTGGGCGTCAACGTTGCAGATCCGGAAGCATGTGAATTTCAGTGACTTAGGTTTTATCATATTATTTGTAGGCATTTTGCCGTTTTATGCTATTAACTTGGGTGCTGTGAGTTTGTTCGCAGATTCACCCTTTACGTTTTTAGCGATGTTTGTATCTGTTTATGTACTCTATCAATTTGAATGAATGAATATCGTTTTGTTTTTGTCAAAAAAATAAACATTGGTGACATTTGGAGCACCACAAAAAAGATGTATATAGTAAGTTTAAAAGGAGGAGTTAAAATTGGTTTGATGAAATAACATTTGAAGCACCTATGGCAACTGCGATAAAGAATTTTATTAGAATTTAAGGATATGTTGGATAGTAAGGATAAGAGAGATATGGTATAAAGAACATTATTTTGTCATGCAATTCAAGATTAATCAATACAATATGATAAGTTAATGTTAAAGCTTTTCTTATCATTTCTCCTTGTTTCAAAAATCTATTACGGATATGAGTTATGTTAGAAATCAACAGGACATGATTAAAAAAACAATTCACTCATTTATCCTTATAGAATATAATTTAAATTATAAAAATCAAAATCTAATAAAATAGCAAATATTATTATCAAAAATAAAAATAATGTAGTTCATTATTAAATTTATTTTTTTCTTTTTTTGAAAACTCAATATCCGATTCAAGGACCAATAATCCATGGGGAAAAACTTAAAAACTATTGAAATTGGAATATTTAAAAAGAAATTTTTTATTTTTTTAAGAAAAATATAAAAATGTTATTAAAATTTCAAACTTATTAATTATATTTACATCCTAAAATTGAAATGTATTGTTTTAAACTAAAATTGAAGTGTAAACTTCTCAGTAATTTAAACTTATTAGTCAATACTAATTTTCATATATTGAAATGTATTGTTACAAACTAAAATTGAAACACGATATTATATATAGTCACATTCTCTTAAATGTCATGTTGAATATTAAAATAGAGCCTGATTTCATTAATTTATGAGCTTGGTGGTCTACTTAAATGTAAGTCATTTTATTAATTATTAAATGTATTCATATGAAATGAACTTTTTTTTTTTGGTTCAATAGCCTAGTGGCTAGATCACACACTTTTAAAGTGTGGAGAAGTGGGGAATCCGGGGTTCGAACCCCGGCCCCTGCAAACATTGTCCCTGGTAGCTACCAACTGAGCTACACTTACGGGACATATGAAATGAACTTTTAAGTAGGCTAACAAGTCATATATTGGTCTATAAAAAATGTCCGACTTAGTCAATAATAGGCTAAATGCCAAAATTAAAATTTGAAATTATAGATCAGGTCAGACTTATATCTTGCAAAACCGGACACATTCTAACCCATTTCCACCCTAAATGATAGGGTATGATAATTGATTATCACGCCCCTATATTATCAAATTCTTATCAAACTTTATATTTTTTCATGTCTTTATCATATTCTGCTCATGAAACGAACCCTAAATGTGATTGGTTAGTTTCACATCAATTAAGAATGAGGAAAATAAAGGTCGATGGTCAACACTATTAAAGTCGATGAAATTAAATAATAATACAATTTTTATTCTGAAAATGCGTACTTCTCTGACACTATTAATTTCTTTTCTTTATTTTTGGGGACTAAACACAATACTAGTTATACTATTTTTTTGGACCAAGTACCCTTGTCTTAAAAGGAAAATGATAATATGAAACTTATAATACTCCCTTTTATTCTTATTATAAGAAGAAAAAAATGCAATCATTAGTTGCTTTAGTTTTTTAAATATTTTCACAAATATACCCTTATGGAAAAATGTAAAACAGTAAATACATCCACTAATATTAAAAAAACAACCGTTAAATGAAGGGTAGAAACGTCTTTTAAACAATAACTACATCTTAAATGTTGTGACATTTTCTTAAGAGTAAACATGACAAAAGATTTTTTGAAAATTTTCTTGTATTGAGGACCGAAGGGAGCACGTTGTATGATTTCTTTCGTTTTATTACAATTTGTTTCTTTTTTTAAAAACAATATTATACCTTTAAAAACAATATTATACCATTTTGAAAACCATAAATATGAGCCGGAAGCCACTAAAAAAAATAAAAATAAGTTTTAGTCAAATGAACTCTTCCCTAAAAAAATAAAAATCAAATGAACTCTAAAAGAGTGAATGGGTCGTGTGGAAAAGATAGAATAGAGTTCTATGAAAAGGAAAGAAAAGAAACAACTTAAAAGAAGACCAAGGGATGAAAAAGCAAATTAGAAAGAGAGAATATGATTATTTTCCATGGAAAAATATGTCCAACTTATAGATAATGGATTTTTTTCTTTCAACAAAAAAAAAAGATAATGATTTTTTTTCGTTACATAGATAATGGAAATTAATTAGAAACAATTGCTACATGAAAAATGTCGTATTGCGACCTTTTTTCAAGAGAAAAATTTCTCAAAACTGATAATTTGAAAGAAGACCAAGGGATGAAAAAGCAAATTAGAAAGAGAGAATATGATTATTTTCCATGGAAAAATATGTCCAACTTCTAGATAATGGATTTTTTCCTTTCAACAAAAAAAAAGATAATGATTTTTTTTCGTTACATAGATAATGGAAATTAATTAGAAACAATTGCTACATGAAAAATGTCGTATTACGACGTTTTTTCAAGAGAAAAATTTCTCAAAACTGATAATTTGTTTTTTAGAAATCATAACATTTCCAAAAGCTTACCCAGAGACATGAATCTCTCATGAATATGTGGTCAAAAACCATTTTCGAAGGACATACCCTGAGAAATATTTTTAAGGACATATACTTGAAAATAGGTCGCACATATAGTGGTGGATCCATTTGGATTTCATAAGTATTAGAGAGAATGTTAAAAGATGAGTTGTTATCACTCCTCTATTTAAAAAAATGGTTAAGGTTTTGAGTGCCGGCATCAGATCCTGATCTTTATTTATTAATTAGAAGGGAGATCAAACTCACACACATAAGATTAAAGGTTACATGGAATATGAAAAATCCCCAAAAATGAATGTATGGACATAAGACAATGCTTGATAGAAAACATGAGGGACTTCTTTGTAAGCTTCATAGAGTTTGTAGTTACATTTTGTCAAAAGAAGAAGAAGAAGAAGAGTTTGTAGTTAATTATATTTAATATAAGACTTGCTAGGAATGAAAATCTACATGACAATACTACTTCCACAATAATTAGAAGACATTTTTACTATCTATTCTTGTATTGAGTTTTCTTAGTCAAGAATTAATCATCCATCGACGGTCCAACCTATTTTGTGGCCTAAAAAGAATTTAACCATCAATCCAAAGAAGGTTATTTCTTCCTTCCCCCATGCTGCTTGGATCAAAGCTAACACTGGTGGCACAACTAGGGGCTCTACGGATCATGCCTTAGTCGGAGGTACTTTTCGTCACAATAGTGGAGCAACGAGAAGTTGCTTTAGCCTATATTTGGGCATTAAATTTCTCTCTTTATTAAATTAGTGACAACTATGCATGCTATCAAAATTGCTAACGAGAAAATCAAATTGCTTGGGCTTTAGTGGTAAGGAGTTCCTTCCAAGGACGTACCCGGGGAATACCGGGTTCGATTCCCAGGAGGAACAACGCTTGGCCAGTGTACATGAGCCGGATTAATCGCCCACCTTCGATGGATCGGAAATCGGTGCGAAAGCAAAAAAAAATTGCTAATGAGAATAATTGACATAATTTTTGTTTTGAATTTGACTAATGATTTCATATAACGATTTCATTTTTTATTTATTTTTCACGTTATTTTTATCAATTTGATATGTTTGCATATGAATTTTCAAACATCAAACATAGTGAAGAATGATAGATATAAACATTGAGAGCTCATATCAAAATAAAAGTATATATTTGAATCTTAAAAATCCATATATGCAATTGCAAATTGATCAAAACTTTGAAAGGATGAAGATAATATGAAAAAAGATAAATAATAAAATTGTTACCTGAAATTAAATTAAGTGACGGTGATTATAATTTTGTATAGAGGTCTATCAAATTATTGCGGAGACAAGATAATTGAAAGTAAAAATTAGAAAGTTATTCTTCTCATGTGATAAATTGCTAAAAATCAAAAGCCTGTTAGACAAGTTAAATGGATTCCTCCTTTGGATAATATCATCAAAGTTAATGTTGACGGTAGTTCTCTTTCTAATATTGGAAGATTAGGTTTCTCGAGGTCTTATCAGAAACAATAATGGTGATTGGTTGTTTGGTTTTTCTGGTTTTTGTGGTATTACTTCTTGCTTGGTGGCCGAATTGTATTTGATTTTTCATGGCCTTCGTATGATGTGGGCCACATGAATATTATTCTTGAATCAGATTCTAAAATGGCTCTTGATCTAATCATGTCGGATGTCGAACCTCATCATCCTCATGCTCCTCTGATTAGTCAGATTGTCCAACTGCAACATCGAGATTGAATTGTCAATTTTCAACATACGAGTGTGCGGATTGGCTTGCTAAGCATGATGCTTCTTCTTCGGATGCTCTAAAGTCTTGGAGTTTTTTCCCTCCTCGACTGCATCATTCCCTTCTCGATGATGCTGTTGGAGTTGCTCGCTTGAGATTGTAGTTTTGGTTTTTGTTATTTTTTGATAAAAAAATGCTAAAAAAACGTATCCAACTGTAGTTAACTACAGTTCGACTTTTTCAGCTGTAGTTAACTACTGTTGGACACTTTTTAAAGCGGTTTAATCACTTTTTAAGTCGGTTTTAGCCGACTTAAAAATTGATTGAACCACCAGTAGTTAACTATAGTTGAATACGTTTTTTCAGCAATTTCTTCCGTGACAAGAATAACTTTAAGAAAATTACGGTACACTACGTGAACCATCCATGATAGTGATCCACGATAGAAGACACCTGTTAGTCCATCCCATTCTTCTTAAAGTATATTCAATGTATATCTTTATTCTTAACTTTTCTATATGGTCATAGATGCTTTCCGACTAGAACAAGAACAAGACAATTGGTAGGATTTCCATGTGTTTTGAACCACGAGTAGTCATTGTATGAATAGGAAATTCAACAAGACTAGAGCATAAGTTTTAGAATTGAAAGGTACACTTGCTGCTCAGTATTTGCAATATCATGTCATGACAATTTCCTGGAAATTTTGTGCTGGAAATTTTGTGGTATATACGTTAAATTTTAATATATAGTTGCTGAAATTGTGAAAAGAATTGATATTCAACAAGACTAGACCGAAGACTCTGAAAGATTTGAAATTGGAATGACAATTAAATAAGAAAATTATGAAATTGGAATTAGGTGGAAATTTATATTTTATACAGTGATCTCACTTTTAACAATCAAGTTGTTTTTTTAACAATCAAGTTGTTGTAAATGTCAAAATAAAAATAAAATAACAATCAAGTTGGTGTAGTTATTTGTAGTGCCAAAAAAGAAAGGTGTGTAAAATATAAAGATGGGTATAGATAGTCAATTAATTAAGAATACACGATTTAAGGAAAATTGATTAAGGTAACAAAGTCTGCCACTATGCTTGCGAAACTGTTTTTTTATTTCAAACTACCTTTGTGATAAGGTAACTGTCTTTTTTTGTGGTACCTTGTTGAAATCATAGTAAGATTTTAAAAAAGATTTCTAACTTACTTCCATCACAAAATAAAATATATTTGATTTTGTATGGCACTACTTGTCGTTTTTGTAAAAGATGAAATAAACAAATCTTACGTGCATCTTTTAAGTATAAAATTATTTCTCTCCTCTTTCCCAAACTTCCACAGTTACCACTTTTCTTCTTTCTAGTCTATCGAACATGGATGATTTAAGGTTAATTTTGACCTAAAATCACTTTTCTGTTTTGTTTTTCTTTTTTCTTTAGTTAAATAAGTGATTTTCACATATTTTTAATCTTATTTCCTTTGATTTTATGATTCTGCAGTGTTTGCACGACTTCGTTTGTTGATTTTTCGTCTTTATGTGGTGTTTTGATTTCTAGTCTTAGTACGATGTTTATTTGATTTAAGTTGAAAGATTAACTTTGAGCAAGTGCAAATTCAATTAATGACTTTAGTATCGTCAACGTTGCAGATATACGTATTCCGGAGACTTGAATTTATAGTCATATTTATAGGCCTAGTTACTCTGCTGTTTTATGCTATTAATTTAGATGATTTGAGTTTGTTCAGTATTAATCCTTTTCGTTTTTATCTTCTTTAAATTTGTATTATAATAATTTACTTTGAATGAATAAACATCCTTTATTTCTGTAAAAAAAAAAAATCTTACGTGCTTTTCTTTCCTTCTAAATGTTTAGTAGCAAAACTGACACTTATTAATTCTGAAAATTGAGAAATTGCATTTCAAATTTATATTCCAACATATCAAATATTTTGGATGTGCTTGACCAGATATTCTGGACTTAAGGACAAATGTTGGATGCTTCTAAACAGCATCTTCAAGAAAGAATATACATTGGGGTGAACTTAATCTTGTAAGTTAATCTAATTTTTTTTATTTATATTAAAATTATTATTTTATTATTGTTATTATTAAAAATCGGTAACAATATAAGCCAACCATGTTGTAGCATGTCAGTCCATGAGGCCTACCATTAAATCAGAACCTTATAGGAACTCGAATAAGTGTTTATGGTTTTGAAACCTTTTTGAGCGGGGTGGATTCATGACTAAATTTTTGATGTGACTAAAATGGTAATGTCAAACAAATTTGTCCAATGAAACTAATAACTATGAACCCTTTAACTTAAAATAAACCTTAATAATTGTTAATTGAAACAAAATAAGCTGCCAACTTTCTCTAACATTCATTCTTATAGACATCTTTTATATTTATCTACTAAACTAAATATGACAATCTTTGTCCGTTTTTTTACCATTTTACCCTTGTGGGGGTATTTTGGTAAATTAGTAAATGGAGACCTTGGTTGACTATATATATGGTCATTTAACAACATTCCTCCATTTCCTTCATCATTTCTCTCTAAAATAAAAACAAAACGCGTTCTGTGTGTGGAACACAAAGCAACAATCGCGAAGCTTGCTATCACCGCCGTCTTCCTCGCCGTCGCCGCCGTCGACTTCGTTCTCAGAGATGCATGCATGTTCCTTTTTTTGCTTTTCTTTTTCGTTTCTTTGTTTTAATTGTTTCTTTGTGTGATTGGATTGTTCTATATGTTATCAGGTTCTTCCTCAGTGTTGATTCATCATCAAAGGTGTGTTTTTTTTGCTTTTCTTTTTTGTTTCTTTTCTCTCCTTTATGTTATTGATCTTCAAGTTGATTTATTTTTTGATCAATTGAGAGAATTGGTGTTTTCTTGGTTTCCTTTTTGATCCGTTTAGGTTGCATGTTTTCTGGTTTTTTCTTATTATTTGAAGGTTTGATCCTGAGATTTTCGTTTGTTCTTGGTTGATTTTCGTTTTCTTGGTTTTTGTTTCTTTGCAGGTTTCAGTTCCTGGTTCGATGGAGGTAGTAGAAATATCTTTTATATATGAGATTGGGTATGTGTTTAAAGCAAAATGGGTAAGAGAGAATGGTATTAAGCTACTTTATCCAAGGATTGAAATTAGGGATTCAAGAAATTAGAGGAAATGTTGCTGTTGTAGAACTGAATGTTAGAGTGGGTATTCCCTTTCTTGCATTGAAGCTGGTTTGGTGCTAAGGTTTAAGAGCTTGAAGCTTGGGTAAAGAATGAATAAGCTGTTGCGATTGCTGTTTGGACAGGTTCCGTTTGTGGGTCGTATCTTTAGTTGTGTTGATTAGAATTAAGTGATTATTGGATATTTGAATTCTACGCTTAATTCCCTTCAATTCTGATATAAGTTTTGTGTGATGCGGAGCAGAAATGAATCCAGAAAACGCATTAGAAGTTGGACTTTAGTGCTGAAAATCTGCAGAAAAACTGTTATGGGTTTTGACATGGTTTTTGAGGAATAAGCTGTTTTGGGAAGATGAAGGCAGAAGTGATTACGGGGAATTATGCCGGAGCATCAAGGAGGATTAAGAGTTACGAGAATGTACATGTGAGTTCTTTAGTTAGTTCCCACCCTTGGGTTTATGTGTTTGATTATGTGAGACATAGGTTTTTATGATTATGAAATTAGTCCCCTTTTATGCCATGCTTGCTAAATAATGTTAATGCTTGCAATCCTAATGATTTTCAATGTTTCTTTTATGTGCATCAGTTATAAGTTTAAAATTTTGATTGAAAGGAAAAACTGGGTTTGTTGTGATAGTGAAATTTTTATTGTTGTCTGATAAACTGGGTCCTCTTTGTTTAATTTATTGTTATTTTGGTTAATTTTTGCAGATGGTTCTGTCTCCAAAATCAATTTTCGTTTTTGATTCCAAATCCATGTTCACTAAATCAGAGTCAAAATGTTAATTTTCTCCTGACTCATCCATTAATTTTGTGGAAATTATGCTATTATATAAAGTTAATTATGTGCCAAGAAATGTATATGTAGGGTAATTGTGTGGAAGAATGAAAGTATAGTGTGTAGGAAAGAATGAGATGATTAGTAATCTAGCTTATTCTTTTAATTCATATTCATTATGTTCATAATTTCCTTTATACTGTCAAAGAGTGACTATTTCTGCTAATAGGAGCCACTGATTTATGAAAACTAATTTTGTTTACAAGAATGACACAAAGAAATGTAAGCAAATTTGATTTATGAAAACTAATTTTGTTTACAAGAATGACATAAAGAAATGTAAGCAGATTTGGTATTTGTTTTAATTATGAAGGACACCCTTAGAGAAGAAAATATTTATGAAAACTTCTTCCTAGATAAGCAATTTTGTATGCACTGGTCCTGCTTCAGTATTGGAGCCTTTAACTAACAAATATCAGGTCACTTGATTATATGAATTTCTTTTCTTTCTTTCTTCTTTCATGTTTCTCAATAAGTTTTTGGTTTCTGAAGCAGGATATGTATATTTGTTTAGATAACTTATGTCCTATAGTATAATACTATCAATAAAATAGATTACATAATATTTGCAGTACCTAGCTGTGGTAACTTTGCTAATGACATGTACCTCTTCGTAGCTTGCACTTCATTGATAGTTTTTTAGCATATGTACTTAATATGATAACACCCCTCTTTTAAAATCTAACAATGGAATGTTAGTTCATTCCACTTCATTTTACCCTATTCCACAAATGCAGAGATACTCAAACTTTCAGCTTTCAGGGGCTTAGCCATTCATTAATTAGTATTTATTAGTATTAGTATGAAAAAAGATAGAATATTCTGATGAGATGTGCTGAATCAGATGAGAGACAAAAGATTGAAAGCTACTTCGCAACTGTCATACATATTTAAAAATAAGCTACTTCACAATTTATGATATTAGCGTAGATAGTTTGTTTTTATGTAAAAAATCTGCAGTCGAAATTGTGACTGTTTGTGTTAGTTTTAAATGAGTTTTTACATCCTTTTATGCATATAAAATGCAGCTACAATTGAAATTAGTTGTGTGTCATAAATGACGTTTTATTATTTGTCATAGTTTCGATGGATTCAAAACATTTCCAATACTTAGTATCACCATCCTTCAAACTTGAGAGAGAGAGAAAGCGAAGAAAGATTCATGGGAATGTTTTGATTTTTATTGGAGCAATAGGAAGAAAAAGGTTATTAAATAAGTTTGTCTATTACATTATAGTAGATAATTAGTTTCTCTTCCAATGAAATCTTCATAATGTTTATTATTGATGGTCTTATATAGGGTTCAGAAACTGTAATTTATGGATCTAACTGCCCACAATGGATTATCGCAATGGAGGTTTGTCACTTCTATTAAATCATATGCTTCACTGTTTACCATTCGCCAGTATCATTTCTAGATAAACTACTGCTATAATTTAGTTGTTGAGATCCATATTCTTTTACTTTTGGCCTTTTCATATTCAAATATGTTAATTAAATGACAGCGTATTATGTAAAAAGGACACATGCACGTGGTAAGGACAGCGTAGTAGTGGTAAGGTTTCTAGATAAACTGAATAGAGTACTACTACCATATAATGTGTGAAGAATATGTCTGTTCTTTTGTCTCATCTTCCTTTAGTTTATGCATATAATGTTGTTCTTAGAATAAAAAGGAGATTTAATAAGATAATAACTCAGGAATTTATCATTTTGAAGGTTTTCTCTCTGGGCTGAACATATGATAGTTATTATGTGTTTGTTGTTGAGATTTAAGAATGTTGATTGACTGGTTTTGTTAGTGATAAGTTATCTCGCATTTTGGTAGTGGTAAGATTCTGCTCAACTTTGTTATTCTTAATTTATCTATATAGCTCAATAATGGGTTGCCAACATTGTTATTTACTATAGTAGTTAAACAGTGGCCTTAGTTCTCAGGGGAGAATTCCTTATACTCTTTCATAGGAACTCACTTATAGTAAGAATTTTTTCTTGAAATTCTTTGATTGTCTAGGTTTGTATAAAATTGAGAGTTTAGTATGAGTCAAACAGTTCTTAGTGATTTTCCTTGTGAATAAGTAGAATCTCCTGTTATTCATGCATGATGATAGAGACAGTTCACAATATTCACTTTAGTTGTTGAAGTTGAAGATAGTAAACAAAAAAGGGTACTCAAAATTGCTTCACTTTCTTGATTTCAAGATTTTACATAATTATTGATGTGCATGTTTTGTTATACAGTGAATAGGATTTGCATTTATTGTGGAACTTATTGAAATTGCGATCATGTATTATCTCATTAAACTAAGTTTTATGTTACTACATCTGCAGGCTTTGTTGCAAGCCCTTGGCGAGAGAAAAGGAATTAACCGGTTCGGCGACTTCTCTCCTCCTCTTGATGAAGCATTGATACACGTTTCACTGGTATGTATTCGTTGTTTTTCAGGCCATTACAATAATTGTGATAGCAGGTGTGAAGCATAGTCCTCTGAAACTAATGTATGGTTATAGACTGAAGAAACTAATTTTAAATGTTATAACTATAGGACATATGAGGGATAACCTTGGCGCAACTGGTAAAGTTGTTGTCATGTGACTGTAAGGTCACGGGTTCAAGTCCTGGAAACAGCCTCTTGTGTAAAAACAGGGTAAGGCTGCGTACAATACACCAAATGGTGGGACCCCTTCTTGGACCCTGCGTATGCTGGAGCTTCAGTGCACCGGGTTGCCCTTTATAACTATAGGACATATATGATTTAAATCACATAATGTGGTGTTAAACAATGCATGTCAAGAAATTCAAATGACTCACAGTTTCTTCTTTTGTTTGAGAAATTGTTTTCTGTGAATTCCCTTTTAGATTATTGATCTGTGCAACGTTAGAGAAGATGTGAGAAGGAAAGCTATTTCCATCATTGATAAATTTGCTGAGCGCGGTCTCCGTTCCCTTGATGTTGGCAAACAAGTAAGATTTTCTTACTTCTTATTAATGATGACTTTTTATTGAATGAATCAAAATAAATTATGCATATTTTTTAGGAGTGCCAGAAAAAAGCAAGGAGAGTTCAGGAGACCCGTGGCAGTTTGTCGGCCTATTGCCTCTTTTTGATCCTCCAAGGCATGACAGTGCAAAAACCATTAGACGGGCATTCAATCTCGGAGTAAACGTTAAGATGATTACCAGTGATCAGCTAGCTATTGGCAAGGAAACCGGTCGCAGGCTCGGCATGGGAAGTAACATGTATTCATCATCCTCCCTCCTTGGCGACCTCCGGTCGATGAACTTATTGTGAAGGCTGATGGATTTGCTGGTGTCTTCCCTGGTAATATATACATACAATCTGTATTATCAATTTACTCTGGACTCATAAATAAGCAAAAATGTACATGTATCTGGTCAAAAGAAATACATGTATACATGTACTTTTTAAAACAAAATAAACTAATAAATTATAAGTTGGATTATTAGTTTTTTTCTATAAACTGAATCGAACAAAACAATATTAACCACATCTTTAACAAAATAGAATAAACTGAATATACCTTTGGTAAATGTTTTTCAAAAAATTAATGTAAAGAAATAGAAATCAAAAATACCCTAAAAGAATAGTGAAGTTTTGATGATTTAGTCGAAGATGTTATAGAATTCCATACAAAAATTAAAGGTATGACCTTTTATTTTAGCCATCGTGATATTACCGTGATCGTTGTTGCAATCTATGTAAAAAATAAGTACTTTTGTCGACCATGATGTGTAAAAAACTACAAGGAAAATGGAGAAAATGAAGGTTAGTTTAATAAGGATGGAGGAAAAACACATATGCTGCTTTTTTCCATCATTGAATTTTAAGTAAAGGATTTTCATTCTCTCTGCGACTGTGATTAAGCTTGCATTAGCACATTTGACTGCGATTTTCACGACACTTCTGATATACATAAAGCATTATACTGTATTTTGTTAACTAACCAACTCTACCAGAAATTAATTTTGCTGCTAGCTGAATAACTACTTGCTGATTGCCTTTCAATGGGTCTGATGAGTGTGATTTTCATTTGTAGTTTGTAATTTTAAGTTGGATCCTATCAGAAAATCACACTCCTCTTGAGCTTCTGTTCATTTTTTCTGTATGCTCTCTGTCATTGTTTTCAAATCTACTTTTTGGCCCTCATTTATATTTTTCATTGAAACAACCTATAGATTGATTTTGGTCCTAAAGGAATAACAAGAATTTGATAAAACTATAAAGGTAGACCTAAGAATTTTTTATGTCCACTTTGAAGGATTCATATGAAGAGTCCGAATATTTGTTTTGGTTGGCTTAATTTAAGATCACCAAATTCACAAATTCAGTTCAAAAATCGCTTACTAATAGAGGAAAAAAAATAGCAGATAAAAGAATTATGCTCATTAGACATCATTTTTCTTAAAGATTTTATTTCACCAAGTGGCCAACAGTTGTAACAAAAAAACCAGAATGGAAGAGGTAAAATTTGGTTCAAAAAGCATCCATATCATGAGCCTTAATGACGGATAATTTTGCAAATTAAGTAGAGCCCATTTAACTTCTCAACACAATGTTCGACAACTTTAACTTCTCAACGCAAAACTTTGACATAGAGAATCCTTTTAATTGCTAGATAATGATTGCATTTGACAAACCCTTCATTAAATTATCAAAATTTTATTCACATATTATTGTAGGCAACACCAACTTTAGCTGCTGCATATTCTATATCACGAGCTGTTAAGATACCTGTCATGTGTTCATCCGGGCCAAGCACCTATGGCTATCACTGCTGGAGCTTCTGGTGTGGTAAGGATTTCGTCCCAATAATTTTTTTATTGTAAATTAGAAATCATAATGATAAACTTACTATACCTTTCTGGTGGCAAGTTATTGATCATTGACTGGTTCGATGTATTTCGAAATCACAGGGTGTTGGCTCTGCAGTTAACAAACTAAATGACGTGGTGGCCATGATTGCTGAAGTTAGAAGCATTGCTGATTCATTGAAGACATCCCTTCCGATACACACTACACATGAAGTCTAAACTCATTTCCAGTAGTTCAATATATGTAAGAAATAGCTTAAGGTGGTTTAGGTAGTGAATAAAACGTGTGAAGAAAATCTGGATCCTTCCTTAAAAATAAGAACTACTAGGATCCATCTTTTTTCCTCCTTTTCTATTTTAGACCTCTGTTTTAATTGTAGTTTGTGTCTTTGTATGGCTGTTGAAATCACACCGTCAAAGAACTAAAAATGATTAGTGAGCTATTTGGGGGTTTTGCTTCTTAATGAATGGAATTGGCCAGTTGAGTGAAATTGTGCATGTTATTCTTTTGCCAAAGTAGTGCATATATGAAACAGACATGTGCTTTGTTACACTAAGTATTCACCTTCTACCAAAAAAAAAAACTAAGCATTTGTTCATGTTGATTTAAGATCATTCGGTTCACATTTGATCTTTACTAAATAGTAACTTTTAAACAATCTTCACCATTGATTTGAAATAAAACAACCAACATCAATAATTATGTCACAAATTTATATGAATCCAAATCCAGTTTTTTAATGTTTATGTAGCAACAATTTAGGCCACATTTGATTACAATTGTGTGAAATAATTAGGATTGTGGTGTGATTTGAAATTTCATCATTGTTTGAATGGAATGATCATTTCTCAAATACCAATAAAACTATAGATGAGAAGCAACAAAAGCAATTTGTTTTTTATCTTCCTTATGGGACCATAGCTTTATGATTTGTTTAATTTTATCTTTTATATGACCACTACCTAATTCAAATTTCATGGTTGCTTATATTGGTGAGTGTAGGTTGTGATGGCCAATTTGAGAGAAGAAACAAATGTGAAAGAAACCTATGAAGAATGGATGGGTTCGGAAGGAGCATGGATCCGTGACTACAGTTTTCATATTAATCCTTACATTTGAAAAAGTTTATGATTTATGAAATGCAAATTATTATTAATTAGTCAGGAACCATAAATTACCCAGTTTAATTGATTATGACTAAATTTATTCCAGTGATTTACATTCTGGTCTGTTTAAGGCATTGTTTATGTTTTAATCAATACTGTTACTCATGCACAAAAAGCTAAGAACATAAAATGAAGAGGGAAGAAGGATCGACTCTCCTTCCAGCACCACATCTACCATGTTTTCCTATGAACTTACTTCTGTCATAACATTACCTTATTCAGTAATGATGGTAAAGCCGCAAAGAGCTTGTGCCGAATCTTTGACAGCCAAAACCAAGAGATTGTGGAATCAATGCTTCTCCTATTCGCAAGATGATATCAATTTCTAATCCTCGATGTGAAATTGAAGTTGAATCATCTCCTACTCACAGTAGTGGCAAAAACTCGATTGTGGGAGACACATATTGTACTAATAATTAAGTTATTCAATGTTTGCCACAATCTGACCTACTTCCCGAATATGTTACACCCTCATAATGGCTACTGTAACTGGAGTAAATTGTAGTGAAATAGTTCCAATCAAAACCAAATTTTCATTAATATTTTGATAAAGATTCATAATATTTGTGCAATATTCGTTCATTTGCTCATTTTTTCTCTGGAACAATTTTTTTGCAATGGTTTCATTTATGGTAGACCTATCTAAGATTTGATATGTTATGGATCATGGTTTTTTATATTTATATGCATGTAATATCTAAATTTCGAATCAGTTTACTTTTAAGTGTATTAACAAATATGTGTTTGCCAACAAAATTATCCGAAAAAAAGCAATACACCCCGTGCGAAGCACGGGTTTGTAACTAGTTTATTTTTTTGAAAAAAAATATGGTGTGGCTATAGAAACACAAAGTCATATATGTCGGATCCGCCCATGAGCAAATCATATAGAAACCTTTTTTTTTTATAAGCAAGGAAAATCATATAGAAACTTATCAAAAAATAAATCAAAATAAATTAACTTGCTAACAGAATAAAGGATATAATTAGTAAGGTAATTTTAGAAACCCCCTTTGCTTTTAGTTACGATAGACAAATTTTGGATAATATTATGTTAGCTAATGTAATTATCATTAAAAGAGAGAAGAAAATGAGGGATCAAATTACACCAATGCTATAAAATTTAATTACATTTTAGTTGACACATATTTTCTAAAACTGATTTTGGATTGAAATCTAAAATAATTTGATACATTATTGAGGTGCATCCAAATTAAAATCGAATGTTAAAATATGTAAGAAGTTAATCTCAATTCATCTCAATAGTGTATCAAATGATTTTTTTTTTTAATTTATGTAAACATTTATAGAGATGATCTCTATGATATAAACTTTCAACCCAACAATTAAATTTAGAAAATTTGTATTGAGTAAAATGTTATTGAACAATGTAATACACTATTTAGTCACTATTATAAGCAAAAATCCATATTTTAGATTCATTCAATAAATAATAGACATGATCTATAATATAGACTACATATATTATTTATTGAATGAATCCAAAAAATATATTTTTATTTATAATAGTGATCGGAAAGTGTGTTATATAATACAACCCTCTCTTTCTCTCTCACACACGGATTGATATCTTAAATCGAACACAAGCTATAAAATGTTTTTATCATTCTCAATACTTTGCATTGAGAACTCCCAACCACAATGATGCATTTGAGTAAGATGGAGATGGGGTGTTGTGAATGGGTAGTTGAAGAAACGAGAAAGAAGGTGCGGTGTGCTTTTATTTTTGTTATAATAATTAAAATTAAATATGTCATTGATTCCTGCACTTTCACCATTTTTTTGGCTTTGTTCATTGCACTTTTTTTTTTGTTTGGCTTCAGTCCCTGCAGTTTGTAAATAATTTGTCATTGGTCCTTCTGTTAACTTCAAGTTAAAAAATTGTTAAAATTAACGGTGTGCCACGTGGCGTGAAATAACTGGTCCACGTGGCACACCGTTAATTTTAACAATTTTTTTAACTTGAAGTTAATAGAAGGACCAATACAAATTATTTACAAACTGCAGACCAAACAAAAAAAAAATGAAAGGACCAAAGCCAAAAAACGGTGAAAGTGTAGGGACCAATGACACATTTAAGTCTAATAATTATTATATAAATATATTACTTATTACGGTATTTTCAACCAAATACAATAAATATAGGAAAATACTGACATGTGGTCTAGACAAATGTTATGATATCAAAGATAAAATTATGCTTTAGAAATTGTGTCAATTTATTTCATAGAGATTGAAATTGAATTTTTCTAAATAAAACTTTTCTTTTTGTGGAAGAGAAATGATATTTGATCAACAATCATTTTTGACAATTTTTGTGATAACTTTCTCCCTCATACTCACATTATCTTTTTACTTTTTCTCTCTTTATTGCTTTGGTTTTTGTGTCAATAACTTATTTTCTTTGTAAAATTATTACGGTATTTGCAACCAAATACAATACATAAACAAAATACAATAATCATACATAGGCAAGATCAATCTCATCTATGTATTTTATTGAAAGTTGCACGTTATTAAATTAATATTTACTCATTTATCGGTGTTGAACTTAAGACTTTAAATTTTATATCCTTTTGTTCAAACCAACTGAATTATTCAACCCTTAAATTAATGGAGGGATTTTCTTAGTACATTGTTTGCGGTTATTGTCAAAAAAATTATTTCTTTTTTTACAAATTTATTAGTATAAGTAAATATAACAACTTTTTTTAAATTAATACATGTGAACTTTGTAAGTAGGTCTTGAAGGAAAGATGTAGTATTATAACCTTTGATTTTGGATCTTCTGATAACTTTTTCTAACCCTTCGATTTTCATGGGAAGAGAGTCTTGTAATTTAAAATCCAGTGGAAAGGTAAATAAAATTTGAACAAAAATTGTTTCACTCAGAAATTAAACTCAAGTATTTTTGATAATGTTTATTGAATATTATGCAAGTTCTTTTTTATTTTGGATACTTTTTATGAACGACTTTGAATTTGGTATGCTTTAAACATGTCATATTTTATTATTGAACCCTCACATTACTTCTTTAGACCTAAATGCAACATTTTTTTATTATTACTACAAAAAATTGTTATGTAAGTATTATTAGTTATTAATAATTAATTTAAATTATGTAAATATTATTATGAATATCTGCTTTTTTTTACGACATTACAAAATATAAGTTTTAAAAATTATAAATTTATCCTTAAAAAAAATATAAATTTAAGTGTAAAAAAAATTAATTTAAGTGAAGAATTTGAATGTTGATACATTATCTCAAATTAATAATAATTTGGTATAATTTTAGAATTTCATAAATATTATACAACATATTATATATGAAATAAATAAGGCTAACAACCCTCTTTCTTATACTCACTCTTTTATTGAAGGCTTAATTGATCATCCGGTCCTTTAACTTAATTCTTTATTTCACAATGGTCCCTTAACTAAAAAACGTCTCAAACTGGTCCCTTATGTCTTCTGCCGTTATCTATTTTGGTCCTCGCAGTTAGTTTTTTGATGTCTAATATTTTTGATATGATTATAACCGTTTGATTGCAGGTCCATAATATATTATACTGAACCACCCATATCTATTTTTTTTCCTTTCTTCTTCTCCTTCCCTATTATTGATCTTCATCATCTTCAATATTGTTCATATAAAACCCAGAAAAACTTAAACTAACAAACCCAGAAGAAAAAAAAATTGATTGAATCCTTCACCATAGAACACAAAACCCGAATTGTAGATGAACTGAAATATTAAGAATGTTAAGGAAAATGAAATCAAGATGACAATGAGTCTGATTCAGGTGGTAGTATTTTTTTTCCCCTACCGTTGCTCCAGATCTGAGAATTTTAAAATTGTAGTATGCTTCAAATTAACAAGTGATTGTATTTGTACTTAATTGAATATTCTCTTTGGTATATGAGCTTTACATCATGTTCATATTTTGGAACTGCAAGCAACTGGTGTTCTCTCGTATTCAATTCAATTTTGAGGTCTTTTAATCCAATTATTTATATATATACATGTATGTTGCTATTGTATATGGCTTTGAATTTCGATTGATTTTATTTTGATTTGTAGGGTTATAAAGGTTAGTTAGGAACTCATATTTCTAAGAATGTTTTTTTTTTTCCTTAAGAAAAAATTATGTTTTTTGTTTGTTGGATTTCTCCAAGTTTTTTGTTTTTTTGTTTGGGTTAATTGAAGATTGTTGAAGAAGATGGAGAAGAAGATGAAGAAAAGTAAGAAAAATATTAGCGGTTAGGGTTCACAATAAAATACAATAGATCCTATATGATCCAACGATTCTCTTTTAAAGGAAAAATCAAAAGGTTAAAATTTAAAAATTTAATAAGGTCTATGGTAGACCACTATTAAATATGGTTCACCTTAGACATTTGATGTTAAAAACTAATGGAGAGGACCAAAAGAGATAACGGCAGAAGAATGCAATATATGGATTTTATGACTAGATATAAGATCTATTTCTAAAGTGACGTGATTCACATATATTTCACATGTTAAAAAAGTCAATATTAAAAAAAGTGTACTAAAATGATAAATTATCCTCATTTCATATGTAATCATGAGTTTTTTCGTCGATATTTTTCCTATAAGTAGATATTTTTTCATCCTCATTTCATATGTAATCATGAGTTTTTTCGTCGATATTTTTCCTATAAGTAGATATTTTTTCTCGGATTCCTCTCTCGTATCCATCTTTTAGCTAAAAACATGAATCTTTTTTGTAACTTTGTATGTACAGTCTCCATGCATTCCACGAAGGATTATTTTTGAATAAAATAATGATCGTTATCATGCAAACATGACAAACAGTCGACGATGAGATTAGCCATAAGACGTAGGCCTCATATACACCCTGCATGTTTCGCCATCTTTAAACTAATGCACCACATAAAAAATTGTTTTGTGTGTGTTAAAATCATAACTATTGTGTAGAATCTTAAATAAGCAATTAAAAACTGATTTAATTCATGTTCCATAGGAATGAAATAGATCGGTTTGAGTTTGCAATTGTTAAGTATGCTCTGAAGGTTTAATCACTTAAGATGCATTTGATTTATAAAACAGTAAGTATTGAATAGATGATACTTCTTAAATCTTATGTAGTGTATATTTGGACTCACAAAAAATGATTGAAGAACAAAATTATGGTTTTCGCAATGAAGATGCCCTAAGCTGTCTGTCCCCTCCATTCAAAACAAAAAAAGTTGTCCCCTACTATTCGATAATAATTATCGGATCACTCATTGTTATGCATGTTCTTCATGCTTGTGTTGCTCAGGGGCGTCCCTGAGGGGGTGCAAACAGCTCAAACGAGCTGGGCCTCCCTCAAGGATGGGCCTCAAATTTTTTTATACCCAGTAGTAATAGTATCTCCAATAAAAAATAGTATTGCTTTTTAGGCCCCCTTAATATCTCCATTCCAGCAACTTCCATTCCAATCATAGATGGCTGGAAAAGGACTTCTAGGCAACGGAACCTCTCAGCCCCAATTATGATAACTTGTCCATTAGGAAGTTCATAGTTTTTCTACTCTAGAAGATTAGTTTTGCCACATTATCTACTCTAGATAATTATCACCAAATTGATCTCTTAATAATCTTACATGTCTAACCTCACCAAATATACAATACGAAGAGTTGATTGATGAATTTGCTTCAGTAAATACACGTAGGAAGTCTCGTTTTGGTGCGAATGAAGACTCTTTTTGAAGGTATTCGCCTAAACTCGTTTTATATTATCTATTGCTCTTTTAAAAAAATACGTTATGATTTTATCACTGGCCTCTTTTCATTCCCTGAGCCGAGCCTCCGAATTCTCAGGGACGGCCCTGGTGTTGCTGCATGTAAGACATCAAATATGGCCAGTCTATATCACAACAAGAGTAAGACACCAATGGTGCTATTGATTGATCATTATCTTCATCGCACGGCACACCACACATTTATAGTACAATCAGCTCCACTGATATTTTTTCCTTTTGTGGCCGGAGATGAAGATAAGGTTTTGCTTGAGCAGCTTAGTGTGGCCTACCATGGGGCATGGGCTTGTTTTTTATAAGATCAACTTAAAGTAATTCAAGCAGGGATGATTACGGTTCGGTTTAGAGATAAAAATTATTGATTAAAAGTACCATTTGATTCAGTTTAGCCCAATTAATTATCTATTTACCAGAGAGATGAACGTAAGTGATAGTTTAGTGGAATATATTAAATCACTAATTTATTTCTTGTGTCTTTTTTTTTGAGCAATTATTTCTTGTGTTTTTTTTAGGAAAAAAAAAACAAGAAATAATTGCTCAAAGTAAAACAATAATAAATGAACAATAAATAAAACAAAGTAAATGGAGCAAACTCAAACTCGTGTGATAGTTTGTTGATTTTATTTAGTTTGGTCTTGTTGTTAATTGTGTTGTAGAATTGCACTCTTTTTTCCTTCACCGGATTTTAGTTCACTAGATTTTAATAGCAAAATTTTTAATGGGGCATTTGTCCAAACTCTTTGTTGTCTTCTTAGATTTTGGTCTAGTTCTCCCAAGATATTTTCTGTATTTTGCTACTTTTTGTTTACTAAAAAGGTTATTATATGATACATTAGATCCGTTAAAAGATAAGTACTGGATAGAACAACATAAAACATGACAACATAACATGAGACATGACAGCACAAGACACGTTTTTATGGTATTGAACAATTTTTGTATTATACCATGTTTGTCATACTAACACAAGACAACACAAGGCTATATTGGTATTTTAGTTAACGTGTACTTAAGACAAAATGTGATGTAGTTTAGTGAATGACAAAAATTTAAGTTTTTGTCATCTCCCTTGTCCACCAGTTTGTCATGCTCGTAGAACAGTTTAACAATGTCGTTTATTTTTTAGCAGATGAAATACACCCATAGTGTTGTAAATGATAGAAGATAAATTTGAGGTGTCAATATAGTTGAGATGTCAAATTCATTTTTTTTTTAAGAAATGTCAAGTTCATCTTATGATCCTCAACACTCTAATTTTTGCTTAAAAAGGTATATAAATGGTCATATGATAAATAACGCAAGTGATTGAATTTAAATGGTGAATGAATTTCATTTAACAATAAATCATGAAAAGATAATGAAGTTTCAATTACTTAATGAAATAATCATCGATAAGATTATAATTAAATGGTCCTATATATTTTTGCAAAAGCCTAAAAAAGAAATTGCATTAAAACACGTACAAGAGGCTTCGAGTAGTACATTATTATTCATCAGTGATGTAGCATGTAGCTATTCAAATAAGAAATGTTTCCGTGGTATACTATAACTGCACATAGCAAATTGAACACAAAATTCACACATTTTAGTTGTCAATCTCATGTCTATATATATTCGTTAATCTTCGAAGAGAAAGCTAATATCGAAACACTTCGCATTTGGATTATATTGTTGTTTGAAAGAAAGAAAGAAAAAATATATTTGTACAATTATTGTAACAACTTTTGAAACAACTTTTTTATTTCATACTTTCATTGTGTTCTTCTTTTCTCTCTATTCTTTTGATTTCTATATCAATATCTGTATTTCTTTATATATCTTTCGTTGTTTTATAAGTTATCTCAAAAATAGTTGTTCGAATAACATATCTCTTTAAAAATTGAAAGGATCATCATTGCATGAACGACTAAGAAGGATATAACGAAACAAGTTACATGAATTTTTTTACGCGGATTGATGTGATTGTATCGTGTGGGGTCTAGATGGGTCAAATAAGTGTGAAAAGTCCTATTTTGAAATGGAAATATTATTTGTTTAGATACTAGTTAATAGAAAAACATCATGTAAAATTTACGACTAAAATTGTGATTCGTTGAGGAAAGTAAATACTTACCTTTTAAAAAATTACACACTCACCATCAAAACAAGAAGAAAAATGGAAAAGGATTGACGAATATATGTCTGATAAACAAGTTTGGCTAAGTCGCCATCATAAGTCGATTAATGTTATAGATGGGATAGCTGATGTGATAAACAAGTTTGGTGTTATAATAATATACCAGTTATAATATAAAAAAGAAGTAAAAAACCTTTAAGCAAAACAAGGCGCAATTTATTTCTTTTTCTTCTTTGAGAAAGATATAGTGAAATGCTAATATCAGCCTCAGTATGAGTTTTAGTATCAGTCTCAAAAAATTAGGCGTGCATTAGACTTACTTATGGGTTTATTTTAAAAAGAATAAGGAAAATGCTAACATGGATTCTTTGGAGCACTTTGGTAAGTCTAGATATTTTAATATTGATGAAGTACCATTATCTTATACATATCCTATATCGATATGTGTCTGATATGTATTGAGATACGCGGGAGATACTTTAAAACCTTTAAATACATTCGAGATACGCGAGGGATACGGCGGTGGGAGCCGAAACTCGTAGGATACGAGATTTTTATATTATTTTGTTATGTTTTTTCTTTGTAAAAAAAAGAAAAAAGAAAACATGAAACCTGATTTTTCTAAATGAAAAACATTATAATATACTAGCGTTAAGACGGGCACTCTGTGTCTGTCTTTCTGTCCATTCTTTTATATATATATTGCGCTTACGTTAGTAAATTATAGACAATTATTTTATGAAATTTTGATTAAAATTATAACTATAGATAATAGATATTTTGCATTTTCATATTATAACAAACTATAGTTTTCTAATTCAATGATACCAATATAACAAATATAATATCTTTAAAAAAAATATAACAAATTCTTATCTTTTTGAATGACACCAACAAAATAGCATTCTTATAATCAAATTTGTTTAATGGTGTAATTGGAATGAGAAAAAATCAGCCCAAAACGGATTATGTTTTTTATATATAGTATAGATATAGCCTAACAATTATTACACAGATGTGGAGTTCCGTTGATTTTTATATGTATCATTTTGTCTTCTTAAAAAAATTGAATAATAGGTGAAAAAACTTTTTGTCTTCATTTTTGAAGGGAGATTTATTTTATTACTCTTAGTAATTTATTATTCTATTAAATGTTATATTAATTTAATAAATATGATTTTTCAAATTTTATCTATATGAGAGTGTAAGATGAGGAAACCCAATTTAGGCAATTAACTACCAGGAATGGGGAGGGGGACCCAAATTCCAATCTCTATTGAGAATGGGCGCATGATTTCTGCAGAGATGAGGAAGGTAGGCCCCACCCTATGTCTTGTGTAGTGATCGCTTCTTTTTTTTAAGTAGTTGATGGTTAAAAATTCACATTTTATAAGGTGAATAAGTGGACGTTTGTGGTTCGAACCTCAGCCTTGTAAATATTATGCAATGTTCTATCAACTGAACTAAATTTACGATAACAAAAATATGTTATTATTGCTTGCATAAATTATGTTGATATCAAAACAAAAATATTATTGCTTGCATATATATTATCATTGTTATTTCTTCAAAAAAAAAATAGTATTATTATTGTTATTATTTTGCGAATTTATGTTGTTATCAAATCAAAAATATCATATTTGTTATAACACAACATGTACATGGTGGCCTGAAACACGAAATTAATAATTAGAGGTCAACTATACAACAACCATGTGTTCAATTTCACACACATTTAGTACTATCAAAGCAACTTCCTTGGTATACTATAACTTCCACATACAAGTTTCACTGCATCTTCTTAGTCACTAAATTAATGGTCCCACCCTCTTCACATATAACGTGGCCTTCAATTTTGGTCCCAATCACATGAAATTTTTTATATAAATGACCCCCCTAATCTCATTCTTAACCACAACACAAAATTTCTCATTTTTTTCCCTCTCACTTAGGTAACTACAACTAATTCCAATGGATAACCTACCAAAATGTCGAGCAAACTATACCATACTCACTCCTTTAACTTTCTTGATGAGAGCTTCTGCATCTTATGCAAACCGAACCTCAGTCATCCATGAAGGAACCCGTTTCACTTGGTCACAAACTTATGACCGGTGTCGCCGCCTCGCTTCCTCCCTCCGTGCTCTCAATATTGCAAAGAATGATGTTGTAAGTTCGTCACTAAATCGTGTTTTTCAAGTAGTACACAAACATCAAAGTATATAAGTATTCAAATCTCAATAAAAATTCATGCATTCATATATCTTGTATTTGATTGCAATTTTTTTGCATTATCGAGTATTGTGACTTAAACGAGATTGCAATTTAAAACGTTACATGTTCATTTCCTAGATCAGCGACCGCAATCTAGGATATGATATCAAGTAAAATTGTATTGCCAATATTTGATACTGCATTTTGTCCGCAATATCAAATATTGTAATAATACACTAACTCAACGTGACTACAATTCAAAATGTTACATACTATTATGATTAAGATTCGCGCGATTTATAAAAACTAAATTGGTTTTTGTTTAATAAAACAGGTATCAGTTTTGGCACCAAACATTCCAGCAATGTATGAGATGCATTTTGCAGTACCTATGGCCGGTGCTGTCCTAAACACCATCAACCACCGTCTCAATGCGGCCAACATAGCCACCATTCTTCGACACTCTGAGGCGAAAGTCTTCTTCGTAGACTACGAATTCGTATCAAAAGCAAAAGAGGCCTTAAGATTACTCATGGAGGAAAAGGATCAAAAAGAACAATACTCATCACTCCCACTAGTGATTGTGATAGATGACATAAACACTCCCACCGGAATCCGGCTAGGAGAGCTCGAATACGAGCAAATGGTTCATCATGGTAATCCAAATTACCTTCCTGAAGAAATTCAAGATGAATGGTCACCAATTACATTGAATTACACATCAGGTACAACTTCAGAACCAAAAGGTGTTGTTTATAGCCACAGAGGAGCTTATTTAAGTACTTTGAGTTTAATCCTTGGTTGGGAAATGGGTAGTGAACCAGTTTATCTATGGACATTACCTATGTTCCATTGTAATGGTTGGACATTCACTTGGGGTGTAGCTGCAAGAGGAGGTACTAATATTTGTATCAGAAACACTGCAGCATCTGATATATATAGAGCCATAAATCTCTATAATGTGACACACATGTGTTGCGCACCCATCATTTTCAATATTATTTTAGGCGCGAAACCAAGCGAAAAGAGAGTCATAAAATCTCCGGTGAATATACTAACTGGTGGAGCACCACCCCCGGCGTCCCTACTTGAGAAAATCGAGCCACTTGGTTTTAATGTAACACATGCTTATGGACTAACTGAAGCAACAGGGCCAGCACTTGTTTGTGAGTGGCAGAAGAAATGGAATGTGTTACCGAAAAGAGAGCAATCGATGCTTAAAGCGCGACAAGGGGTTAGTGTTTTGACACTTGCTGATGTTGATGTGAAGAATCTTGAAACAATGGAGAGTGTGGTAAGAGATGGGAAAACAATGGGGGAGATTATGTTGAAGGGAAGTGGAATCATGATGGGGTATTTTAAAGATAAAGAAGCGACGGCGAAAGCTTTCGGGGATGGTTGGTTTAGAACTGGTGATGTTGGTGTTATACATAAAGATGGTTATTTGGAAATTAAAGATAGGTCTAAAGATGTGATTATTTCAGGAGGTGAAAATATTAGTAGTGTTGAAGTTGAAAATGTTCTTTATAGTCATCCTAAGGTTTTAGAAGCTGCTGTTGTTGCAATGCCACATCCAAAATGGGGTGAAAGTCCTTGTGCTTTTGTGACACTAAGGAAGAATGAGGAGGAAAAAAGTGATTTTTGTTGTGTTACTGAGGATGAGATAATTACCTATTGTAGGAAGAATTTACCACACTTTATGGTACCTAAGATGGTTGTTTTTATGGAGGATTTACCAAAGACTTTAACAGGTAAGATTCAGAAATTTGAATTAAGAGCCAAAGCTAAGTGTTTTGTGGTAAATGATGAGAAGAATAAGAAGAAGCCTAATAATCAAGTCAATCATAATAATGACCAGATTATGGCTCTATCTCGTCTTTGAAAGTTTTCTATAAGTCTTTGTTTATTTGAATGAAAAAGAAAGAATAGTGTGTGCTGTGTTGTGTACATATATTTAAATAGTTCACACTTCAACAATTTGAGGGTTTAGTTTAATTTTTATGCATGTATTTATCTGCTTCAGCTTGTTATGTGGAAGAGTGTGCCACAATATATAAAGAACTTTTTGTATTCCAACTTTCTTGTTAGTTGTTTCCACTTAGTAGGTTGAGCAGTCCTAGTTATATCTTCCATAATTTAATTTGAGTCATTTTCAATCTCTTTCTGCTTACTCCAAATTTTGTGTTTGCCTCATGAAAATGGGCTTCCTCATGCACAAAACGCTATTTTTAACCTGGCTATAAGTAGTATACCAAGATTATCATAGCCCTGTTTGGATAAATAATTTTAGTACAGGCGTTTATCATGATAAACACTTACGTATAAGCTCACATAAGCTATTTATGTAGCAAAGGATAAAATAAAGTTAAATTGTCTTTGTATATGATACAAGTTGTTTCTATAAGTTATATTAGAAAACTCATTAAAATAAACTGAAAAAGCTTTTGAAAATTGTCATAAGTTCTCTCAAACAGTCTCACAAAACTTATGTCAGTAAACAAGCTCAAATTAGTCGATACTAATAATATGTTGATTTGAGCGGAATCAAACTTGGATCTCTTGAAGAAGATTAAGGGTTCAAATCTTTTATGTTGGATAAAAAGTGTATATGGAAAGAGGTAATTCACTTAATATAGTTAGCCAAAAAATTTAACCAAAATTATCGATCGACAAAACCAAAATTATTTGAAAGACTAGGAACTTGTTTGGATTAACTTAGTTTTGAGCTTATAAAAAATAGTTTAGCAAATTAATAAGTTTTTGTGTTAATTTATAAATTCTCATTAACAAAAATTATATCTTTATAAGTTTTTTTTTATTTCATAAATTACCTTGGTAAGTTTATGAATAATACAAAAGTTTATTTATTTGCATAAATTGTTTTGTATAACCTCAAAAATAGGTCAATCCAAATGAACTCTATATTTTCAAGCTTGATAGGACTACAATGTTCTCTCTCAAGAGTTTAAACGTCGTATAATCTCAAAGTTAAATTTGAATCATCTCATCTAAACACTCTTACGTTTAACATATATTTTACTTTTATGAAATGATGAAAAACAAAACAAAAAAAAATCTTTAAAATACATTAACCAATTATTAAGAATATTTTTTATACATAGATGACCATACCATAATTTGTCCACGTGCATCATATTATTCTTAAGTAGAGTCTACGAAATGAAAAATGAAAAATAACACAAAATATAATCTGCAGCGTAGACATATTTTGTTTATAACTGGAAAAGTCAATTCAGTCTTTTATAGCATATAAACGACACCAAGTCACCAACTATACATTTGTTTTATTAGTGGACAATTTTATTGAAAGTCTATTCAAAGTCTTTTTCTATGAGCACTTGTGAACTGGGCAATTCCCAGCTATCATACCATTATTACTCCATGGTGGTCCTCATTCAAAAAAACAAAAACAATGACCTTATTTTTGCGTAACAATTTAGAGATGTTTTTTTTAAGTAGTTTAGTGGATGAAACTAACACGTTTTAAATGTGGAGAAATATGATGTCCGAAATTTGAACTTTGGTCCGATCCCTGTATATATTATACAATGTCCCTACTAATTGATCTAAGTTCACGGGACATAAATGTTTTTTATTTTGGTAGAAAAATATTTTAGTTGAAATTTGGGTCAGTAAAGAAATTAAACTCTTTTTATGGAAAAAGACTGACCTGTGGCGTTTGATAACTGCAAAGCCTTTTCTTATCTTTGCACCATTTACTACTATTTTTACTTTATGGTTTTGTTTTAGCTGGAATTAATTTGGACTCATTTTTTACAAAATCAATAATTTATACTAATTTGATCGATTTTATGGTTAATTTTTATTTCAACCTCTATTATTTTTCTTAATTGCAAATATAAGTAGTTAGAAATATTCTCCTCATCAACTCCTTATTTTTCCAACTTTCACAAACCACCAAACCTCTTTATGATTATTCCATTCTGGTGTAAGAAAAGAAAATCCTTTTGATGGAGTATCAACTATTTGGCTTTAATGAGAAAAGTTCTCTACAAGAAAATGAATTAATGAGATTATTGAACCTATAAGCATTCGAGTTGGTAATAATGTTAGGGAAGGAAGGTTGGAGCATTAAGAGTGGTGGCCCATAACAATTTTAGAGGCACCAAATATTGTATACCTCTAAGTAGAAAACTTGAGCATTAAGGAAGGCTGATGTATTTTTGAATTTTTACTTCTCATCAAAAGATTTAGTTCATTCTCTATCAATTATTTGAAATTATGTGACATTTATATGTTTTTTTGGTCACAATGTGACATTACCTAAAACATGAAAATTATTCCTTTAAAAAGAATATGAAAATTATTATAATCTTGATTGTGAATATCTATTTGAAGTATTAAAAGTTATTGAGATTTTTATAGTTAAATTAAAATCAAGTTTTATAATTTTGATTTTGTTTAAAGATATTTAATAGTTTCTTATACGCATACTAATATTAACAATGATAAATATTTTTTGTCTCAATATCAGGAAAAATATGCTGTCTTTACTTTTTGTGCTTTGTTCTCTCATACTTTATTTATCACTCTTACATCTTCAATATCTTTCTTCTACTGCATTTTTACGCATTGATAATGAAAATGTTATACAATTTTGTTGTGTGCGCCTTCAATTCTCACCCTGCAAAGGTTGAAGTTTACAAAAACATGGATACAAGGCTGAATTGCATAAATTTTTGAAGTTTCTTGCTAGCCATTTCTGCGCGCAAGGCGCCTAATGTGGAGTAATACTTACTTGGACACAAGCCTAAATAGAAATATTTGGAAATACACTCAAAGCTTCAAAAAAATTAAAAGATGATAAAATTAAATAATGTTAAATGATCTGATTAAATTATTTTTGCTTAACTTTATTTATTTCATGTAAGTGTCCTCAAATAATAATGACTTGAGGTTTTCTATTAGGAAGACTTGCTCCCAAATGTATCTTTGGGAAACCATAAAACACTGAATTGCTTGCTTGGGTGCAAATCGCCCGCGTCAACACAACATCTCTATTTAAAGTTTTATTTATTATTTTGTTGTATAATTTTATGAAACCGAATGAGATAACTTTTAGAAACAGAAATGATATATTGACCACCTAAGTTGTCAATCCACCGTATCCATATACAACTCTTCCAATTTTTTATTTTTAATCATTTTCTATGTGCCTTGATTTGCGCATCACACTTGATTTTGAAGCATTAAATTTACGGTGTGCATACTAACAACTTATCATTCAGGGGTGTTGTCAAAATATCATAGCTCTTATAGAAAATTTAGAGCACCACTATCTTGTATTTTAGTTTTGTTGGACAACCGTATGTCAGAGGAAAGACACGTTCTCTTGGATAAGTCGTGATATTTAAATTCGCGATAACTAGCATTATTGTTTAATAAAGCTGTTCCAAGAGAAATATTTAGTTGGTCATGGGACCAACAGATTGCAATTTGGTCACAGCCAATCAACATGTGACACCTGTCCAAGGCCTTATTTTTAATAAAAAAAAATAATAGCTGATTAAATGTGGAACACAGGCGCCTTCCTCTCTTTCTTTCTTCTTTCTTTCTTCTTTATATCCACACTGTGTTTTTTCACCTTCCCCACTTTCTCTTACTTCAACCTCAATTCAACCCACCACCTCCGTCTGCCAAACCTGCTTCAGCGCCATCAACCATATTTCCACCATTGGCCGCCGTCGTTTATAATGATTACCCAACCAAGGAAAAAAAACGAATTTGGAAAAAGAAGAAAAAAGAATAATTAAAAATAAGGTCCTGGACAGGTGTCACATGTTGATTGGCTGTGACAAACTGCAAACTGTTGGTCCTGTGACCAACTAAGAATTTCTCATGTTCCAATTCATTTTGGTCGATGTAAAATATAATGGGACCCATTTTATATTGATGTAAAATATAAATTTAGAGTATATTTTGAGTTTAGTGAGTCCCGTTTTAGAGTTTTTGAAGGATGGTATGAATACTCAGAAAATGTGATTAAGTTGTTGAAATAATAGGGAAATGTGAAATAATAGTATATTAAGTGGAGTCAAATTATACTGCTCAATTTGGTGGTATGGATGCGGTTATTTTTTGAGGTTAAGTGTTTGTTTTTTTAAGAAGACAAACTAACCCATCGAATTTGATATCGGAGATAATCGAACTTGAGGTCTTGAGAAGAGTACTCATAGATGTTAAGAGTTGATTGTCTTAGAGTCGGATTTTTGAATTGTGAAACATTATAAACACCTTAGATGAGTGAAAAAAGTTTAATCTCTTGTTTATGAAAAGAAAAATGAAATGAGTGTATGAATTCACTATGGACTTCTACAATTCACGAGTTCACAATTTCACACATAAGTTATTTGGACATCACATTGTATGGTTTATGTATTGTTCAACTAACACCAATGTTGAACATTTATTTTTTTGTAATAAAAGAGAGCTACCACTCAAAAACAAAAAAGAACTTTAGGGTTACATGAATGTTTCTAGGCTTGCAAGCCCTAGAAATGTCATCACGAATGAGACTAGAGACTTCACCGGAGGGTGTTCCATAAACATGAATGTTAAAAAATTTCATAGAGAAGTTAAGATTAGCTAGTCAATTAACACTCATATTTCCCTCTCGCAATGTATGGTTGAAAGGGTCCTCGTGAGCTTAGCTCAGTTGGATGGACAATGCATAATATATGCAAGGTCCGCGGTTCAAACATCGGCGACCGCCAAAAAGGTATGGTTGAAAGGAACCTTTTAATTCAACTTTAAGATCTCGTGAATACGGCGCACTAAGGTGGTGGATAATCATTGATTTTGACTTTCTTTATGATCATGTCAATGAGAGTTTTGAATCGCTTTCCACTTAAAGATAGTAAAAACCCAATCTCCAAACAAGTTAGATTTCTAAATACATTCTCCACATTTCATCATAAAACGTATAACATTTTCCAATTTTACCAGAGTATATAATGTCAGACATCAAATTCACGTTAATGCAATTTTCATAAGCTTAGGTATTATGGATTATTACTTTTTCATAAATGGAAATATCATAGACTATTTTTTGTTCCAGCGAAGTAAATAAAAAGCTAGTTTGTTATTGAATGAAACCAATAAGAATACTATGTGGGCATATTAGTTCCTTTTATCCAGAGTGTTATTGCAGAGCTTCCCTATCTCTTAGTCTGCAGTGTCACTACGACTCGTCTTTGGTTTTTTTTTTTTCCCTTTCCTTTCGTTACCGAAATAATAATAAAGGTTAAACATGTTTTTAGTTCTTATAAAATTACATGTATTTTTTTTAGGGAAAAATTACAAGTTTTTTATTCAGTCTTTAAAAATATTTGGGTTAAATATATTTCTTGTCCCTATAAATATGTCAACTTTTCGTTTTAGTCTCTCTAAAAAATTTCTTCAACTTTTAGTCCCTAAAAAAATTTCCATCTTCACTTTTGATCCCTCCTTTAAAAGTAAACTCATATGTAGAAATCATATTTTTGAATAAACTTTTGCAGAAAAATTCATAATATTATAAGAATCTCGCCCAAAAAAAAATTAATTTTTTTATTAACAAAACATGAATTTAATATGAATTTTTATATTTTTTACAGTTAAAAATTTATATCTAATTTTTGTTTGTTAAAAACTTCTAATTTTTTTACAATATTCTACACATTTCATTAAAAAATACAAAAATTAACTTAAAAATAGGGACCAAAAGTAGTGATTGAAAATTTTATATGGATTAAAAATTGAAGGAAAATTTTAGAAGGACTAAAACGAAAAGTTTGTATATTTATAGGGACCCAAAATATTTTACTCATCTTTAGTCCCTATTTGTATTTTATAAGGACTATTTCTGAGGACTAAACATATCTATTTTTTTTTGTAAAAAGTTTTTAAATTAGGAACTATTATTACAAACTACAATACTATGGAGGACTAAAACTACGATTAAAGTTTTATAGGAACTAAACTTGAAAACTCTAGATTTTGTGGGGACTAAAAGCACATTTAACCTTAATAAGAATGCATTTCAATTTTTTTAAGAAGCAAAGAGAATCTTTTATATAGATTCTTCACGGTCTGTCTTGCTTGATAGAAATTAGGGTTCAAGTTCAGACCTTTTCTTATCCTTCCATGGAACGCGCCTTAGTAGCTGCTTTTGCTTATGGGAAATATGTATCTGCTGCTGTCCCCCAGAGACTTATGGTGGGTTTCAATAGATCTCTTTTCCACCTAGGTCAAAGGGGTATCTTTATGCTCCTATGGAACCTAGGTCTAAAAAATGGAGAAATAGAACCGTCTGATTTTAAAAGCGTATCTGAGGTAGAGCGAGTAAGTCGACCGTCCTAGGCCCCAAAAAATAAGTACGAAATTTAGGCCCAACAAAAGAATTAGGGGTTCATTAGGCCTTAAATCAATTACTTAATTTCTAAATAGAGGTGTGATTGTTAGTACGTAGTGGGCTTAGTTCTTTGTTGACTCATTTATAATTTGTTGTGAGGTTATAATGAGAAATCAAATCCCTAGCCTTCCACCATCCCATCTCTCAAAATCAAAAGAAACCATCCACATCCTTCTAAGGTTGCGTTTTCACGTAAGGATTTATCGGATGTTGATGCAAATTATCTTTTTTCTAAAGTGTTGCAATGTCTTTGCCAAATATATCAATGTCAGCATTTGAAATTCTCAAGTTTGTCAAAGTCGTAGATTGTTATTTGAATGTTTCAATTGCTTATTGAATTCTCGAAGTTAAAATTATTGAAAAATTACTTGAGATCAAAAGTGTCACAAGAAAGATTGAATGGTCTAACCATTTTATGTATTGAGAAAGATGTGATAAATAATATTGATGTTGACACAATTATTAGTGAATTGCATCTAGAAATGTTTGTAGAAATTTTTGCGTTTGAACATTTGAATATTAAATAAAAAACTCAGTTTTTTTTTTATGAATTTTATGTTTTTTTAGATAATTTCTTAACATAGTACTCCCTCCGTTTCAAAACGAGTGTCGCTTTAGCCAAAAAAAATTGTTTCAAAATGAATGTCACTTTCGGTTTTCATGCAATAATAACTTTTTCTTTTCAATTGTACCCTTCAATTAATTCTATGTTACACTACTTCCAAAGTATTATTTTTTCTTGGGGTAATAGTCACTTTGGTCCCTGAATGTGTAGCAAGTGGTCACAATAGTCCTTCAATGTATCAAAATTCCAAAATAGTCTCTGATTGTCCACTTTGTTAGTCAAAATAGTCCCTAAAGCTTAAATAACCCCTTAATACTCATAATAACTCTTTTGATATAAGGAATAAAATGATAATAACTAAGTACGTATAAGGACTAATATGACAATAAGTAAGTCTATTGAAGTACTAATATGAATATTAATGAAATATTTTAATATCAAGGACTATTATGACTAACAAAGTGCACAATCAGGGACTATTTTGCTATTTCGATACATTGAGGGACTATTGAGACTACTCGTCACTCATTCAAGGACCAAATTGACTATTTCCTCTTTTTTCTTTAATGAAAAACAAACCAATAGTTGATTAGGATAATTTGGTAAAATTGCTATGACATTTGACTACTTTATTTCATTCCTTAATCTTTGTGCAATTGGCTAAAGCGACACTCATTTTGAAACGGAAGGAGTAAAAACTATCTTTTTTCAAATAAATTATTTTCACATTTTAGAAATTTAAATTTTTTTATTTTCTCATTTTTGTGATCCAAATTGTAGGCTCGCTCCGGCCTATCAAAATCTCAGACACAGACCCTGATTAAAAGTTTCAATTAATGTTATGTTAGTTATTGTTACAAGATCAATAACAGCATGTCATCATTTTCTTGATGTTGCTTTCGGAACCTCAGAAAGTCGTCTCTAATATGCCTATAATTAACTCCATGTTGGTGGCAGATACTACACCATCCGGTCACTATTATAAGCAAAAATTTACTTTTTAGGTTCATTCAATAAATGATGTATGTGGTCTATTTAATGGACCACATACATCATTTATTGAATGAATCTAAAAAGTAGATTTTTGCTTATAATAGTGACCGGAGGGTGTACTCCTCACGCATTAAATCAACCAGAGACAAAGTACTCCCTCCGTTCTTATATGTAACCACCCATTTGATTTTATATTTGTCCCTAAATGTAAACTCCTTTTCAAATTACTAGATGCATTTATTATTTTTTTCCTAAACATGCCCCTAATTAATACTACTAACTTGTCTTGAAATATGTAAAGTCAAATTTAATACACATACAAACAAAGGACAATTTGGTAATATTAACACAAAAAATAGACACATTAATTACACTAAAAAATTTTCTTAAGAAATGTGAAAAAGGCAAATGGGGTTTACATATAGGGACGGAGGGAGTACAATATTAGGTAGGTAGCGAAATTTGGATTGAAATTTAGGGGATTAAAATTATCTCATTTTAAAAGTTATATAATGATGATGATAAAAAAAAAATTAAATTTATGAAATTGTTAAGTGCGAGTGCTTTTAGGTTAATCATACATCGCCTGAGAATTGGTTAAATATAGATATATAAGATGATTTTATATACGTGTCTTAAAAAAAATTATGGAGATATGTGTCTCCCACACTTGTGGTGATTTCTTCTCTTTCACTTTTTGTGGAAGAAAAGAAATGAGATCCTAGTGTTTGGATTAAGAATAGGATGTGAAACAGTGAAAGACTTGTCTTTTAACACTCATATTTCCCTCTCGCAATGTATGGTTGAAAGGGTCCTCGTGAGCTTAGCTCAGTTGGATGGACAATGCATAATATATGCAAGGTCCGCGGTTCAAACATCGGCGACCGCCAAAAAGATATGGTTGAAAGGAACCTTTTAATTCAACTTTAAGATCTCGTGAATACGGCGCACTAAGGTGGTGGATAATCATTGATTTTGACTTTCTTTATGATCATGTCAATGAGAGTTTTGAATCGCTTTCCACTTAAAGATAGTAAAAACCCAATCTCCAAACAAGTTAGATTTCTAAATACATTCTCCACATTTCATCATAAAACGTATAACATTTTCCAATTTTACCAGAGTATATAATGTCAGACATCAAATTCACGTTAATGCAATTTTCATAAGCTTAGGTATTATGGATTATTACTTTTTCATAAATGGAAATATCATAGACTATTTTTTGTTCCAGCGAAGTAAATAAAAAGCTAGTTTGTTATTGAATGAAACCAATAAGAATACTATGTGGGCATATTAGTTCCTTTTATCCAGAGTGTTATTGCAGAGCTTCCCTATCTCTTAGTCTGCAGTGTCACTACGACACATAACCCCTATATTAATTGATTGTATTACTCGTCTTTGGTTTTTTTTTTTTCCCTTTCCTTTCGTTACCGAAATAATAATAAAGGTTAAACATGTTTTTAGTTCTTATAAAATTACATGTATTTTTTTTAGGGAAAAATTACAAGTTTTTTATTCAGTCTTTAAAAATATTTGGGTTAAATATATTTCTTGTCCCTATAAATATGTCAACTTTTCGTTTTAGTCTCTCTAAAAAATTTCTTCAACTTTTAGTCCCTAAAAAAATTTCCATCTTCACTTTTGATCCCTCCTTTAAAAGTAAACTCATATGTAGAAATCATATTTTTGAATAAACTTTTGCAGAAAAATTCATAATATTATAAGAATCTCGCCCAAAAAAAAATTAATTTTTTTATTAACAAAACATGAATTTAATATGAATTTTTATATTTTTTACAGTTAAAAATTTATATCTAATTTTTGTTTGTTAAAAACTTCTAATTTTTTTACAATATTCTACACATTTCATTAAAAAATACAAAAATTAACTTAAAAATAGGGACCAAAAGTAGTGATTGAAAATTTTATATGGATTAAAAATTGAAGGAAAATTTTAGAAGGACTAAAACGAAAAGTTTGTATATTTATAGGGACCCAAAATATTTTACTCATCTTTAGTCCCTATTTGTATTTTATAAGGACTATTTCTGAGGACTAAACATATCTATTTTTTTTTGTAAAAAGTTTTTAAATTAGGAACTATTATTACAAACTACAATACTATGGAGGACTAAAACTACGATTAAAGTTTTATAGGAACTAAACTTGAAAACTCTAGATTTTGTGGGGACTAAAAGCACATTTAACCTTAATAAGAATGCATTTCAATTTTTTTAAGAAGCAAAGAGAATCTTTTATATAGATTCTTCACGGTCTGTCTTGCTTGATAGAAATTAGGGTTCAAGTTCAGACCTTTTCTTATCCTTCCATGGAACGCGCCTTAGTAGCTGCTTTTGCTTATGGGAAATATGTATCTGCTGCTGTCCCCCAGAGACTTATGGTGGGTTTCAATAGATCTCTTTTCCACCTAGGTCAAAGGGGTATCTTTATGCTCCTATGGAACCTAGGTCTAAAAAATGGAGAAATAGAACCGTCTGATTTTAAAAGCGTATCTGAGGTAGAGCGAGTAAGTCGACCGTCCTAGGCCCCAAAAAATAAGTACGAAATTTAGGCCCAACAAAAGAATTAGGGGTTCATTAGGCCTTAAATCAATTACTTAATTTCTAAATAGAGGTGTGATTGTTAGTACGTAGTGGGCTTAGTTCTTTGTTGACTCATTTATAATTTGTTGTGAGGTTATAATGAGAAATCAAATCCCTAGCCTTCCACCATCCCATCTCTCAAAATCAAAAGAAACCATCCACATCCTTCTAAGGTTGCGTTTTCACGTAAGGATTTATCGGATGTTGATGCAAATTATCTTTTTTCTAAAGTGTTGCAATGTCTTTGCCAAATATATCAATGTCAGCATTTGAAATTCTCAAGTTTGTCAAAGTCGTAGATTGTTATTTGAATGTTTCAATTGCTTATTGAATTCTCGAAGTTAAAATTATTGAAAAATTACTTGAGATCAAAAGTGTCACAAGAAAGATTGAATGGTCTAACCATTTTATGTATTGAGAAAGATGTGATAAATAATATTGATGTTGACACAATTATTAGTGAATTGCATCTAGAAATGTTTGTAGAAATTTTTGCGTTTGAACATTTGAATATTAAATAAAAAACTCAGTTTTTTTTTTATGAATTTTATGTTTTTTTAGATAATTTCTTAACATAGTACTCCCTCCGTTTCAAAACGAGTGTCGCTTTAGCCAAAAAAAATTGTTTCAAAATGAATGTCACTTTCGGTTTTCATGCAATAATAACTTTTTCTTTTCAATTGTACCCTTCAATTAATTCTATGTTACACTACTTCCAAAGTATTATTTTTTCTTGGGGTAATAGTCACTTTGGTCCCTGAATGTGTAGCAAGTGGTCACAATAGTCCTTCAATGTATCAAAATTCCAAAATAGTCTCTGATTGTCCACTTTGTTAGTCAAAATAGTCCCTAAAGCTTAAATAACCCCTTAATACTCATAATAACTCTTTTGATATAAGGAATAAAATGATAATAACTAAGTACGTATAAGGACTAATATGACAATAAGTAAGTCTATTGAAGTACTAATATGAATATTAATGAAATATTTTAATATCAAGGACTATTATGACTAACAAAGTGCACAATCAGGGACTATTTTGCTATTTCGATACATTGAGGGACTATTGAGACTACTCGTCACTCATTCAAGGACCAAATTGACTATTTCCTCTTTTTTCTTTAATGAAAAACAAACCAATAGTTGATTAGGATAATTTGGTAAAATTGCTATGACATTTGACTACTTTATTTCATTCCTTAATCTTTGTGCAATTGGCTAAAGCGACACTCATTTTGAAACGGAAGGAGTAAAAACTATCTTTTTTCAAATAAATTATTTTCACATTTTAGAAATTTAAATTTTTTTATTTTCTCATTTTTGTGATCCAAATTGTAGGCTCGCTCCGGCCTATCAAAATCTCAGACACAGACCCTGATTAAAAGTTTCAATTAATGTTATGTTAGTTATTGTTACAAGATCAATAACAGCATGTCATCATTTTCTTGATGTTGCTTTCGGAACCTCAGAAAGTCGTCTCTAATATGCCTATAATTAACTCCATGTTGGTGGCAGATACTACACCATCCGGTCACTATTATAAGCAAAAATTTACTTTTTAGGTTCATTCAATAAATGATGTATGTGGTCTATTTAATGGACCACATACATCATTTATTGAATGAATCTAAAAAGTAGATTTTTGCTTATAATAGTGACCGGAGGGTGTACTCCTCACGCATTAAATCAACCAGAGACAAAGTACTCCCTCCGTTCTTATATGTAACCACCCATTTGATTTTATATTTGTCCCTAAATGTAAACTCCTTTTCAAATTACTAGATGCATTTATTATTTTTTTCCTAAACATGCCCCTAATTAATACTACTAACTTGTCTTGAAATATGTAAAGTCAAATTTAATACACATACAAACAAAGGACAATTTGGTAATATTAACACAAAAAATAGACACATTAATTACACTAAAAAATTTTCTTAAGAAATGTGAAAAAGGCAAATGGGGTTTACATATAGGGACGGAGGGAGTACAATATTAGGTAGGTAGCGAAATTTGGATTGAAATTTAGGGGATTAAAATTATCTCATTTTAAAAGTTATATAATGATGATGATAAAAAAAAAATTAAATTTATGAAATTGTTAAGTGCGAGTGCTTTTAGGTTAATCATACATCGCCTGAGAATTGGTTAAATATAGATATATAAGATGATTTTATATACGTGTCTTAAAAAAAATTATGGAGATATGTGTCTCCCACACTTGTGGTGATTTCTTCTCTTTCACTTTTTGTGGAAGAAAAGAAATGAGATCCTAGTGTTTGGATTAAGAATAGGATGTGAAACAGTGAAAGACTTGTCTTTTAACACTCATATTTCCCTCTCGCAATGTATGGTTGAAAGGGTCCTCGTGAGCTTAGCTCAGTTGGATGGACAATGCATAATATATGCAAGGTCCGCGGTTCAAACATCGGCGACCGCCAAAAAGGTATGGTTGAAAGGAACCTTTTAATTCAACTTTAAGATCTCGTGAATACGGCGCACTAAGGTGGTGGATAATCATTGATTTTGACTTTCTTTATGATCATGTCAATGAGAGTTTTGAATCGCTTTCCACTTACAGATAGTAAAAACCCAATCTCCAAACAAGTTAGATTTCTAAATACATTCTCCACATTTCATCATAAAACGTATAACATTTTCCAATTTTACCAGAGTATATAATGTCAGACATCAAATTCACGTTAATGCAATTTTCATAAGCTTAGGTATTATGGATTATTACTTTTTCATAAATGGAAATATCATAGACTATTTTTTGTTCCAGCGAAGTAAATAAAAAGCTAGTTTGTTATTGAATGAAACCAATAAGAATACTATGTGGGCATATTAGTTCCTTTTATCCAGAGTGTTATTGCAGAGCTTCCCTATCTCTTAGTCTGCAGTGTCACTACGACACATAACCCCTATATTAATTGATTGTATTACTCGTCTTTGGTTTTTTTTTTTTCCCTTTCCTTTCGTTACCGAAATAATAATAAAGGTTAAACATGTTTTTAGTTCTTATAAAATTACATGTATTTTTTTTAGGGAAAAATTACAAGTTTTTTATTCAGTCTTTAAAAATATTTGGGTTAAATATATTTCTTGTCCCTATAAATATGTCAACTTTTCGTTTTAGTCTCTCTAAAAAATTTCTTCAACTTTTAGTCCCTAAAAAAATTTCCATCTTCACTTTTGATCCCTCCTTTAAAAGTAAACTCATATGTAGAAATCATATTTTTGAATAAACTTTTGCAGAAAAATTCATAATATTATAAGAATCTCGCCCAAAAAAAAATTAATTTTTTTATTAACAAAACATGAATTTAATATGAATTTTTATATTTTTTACAGTTAAAAATTTATATCTAATTTTTGTTTGTTAAAAACTTCTAATTTTTTTACAATATTCTACACATTTCATTAAAAAATACAAAAATTAACTTAAAAATAGGGACCAAAAGTAGTGATTGAAAATTTTATATGGATTAAAAATTGAAGGAAAATTTTAGAAGGACTAAAACGAAAAGTTTGTATATTTATAGGGACCCAAAATATTTTACTCATCTTTAGTCCCTATTTGTATTTTATAAGGACTATTTCTGAGGACTAAACATATCTATTTTTTTTTGTAAAAAGTTTTTAAATTAGGAACTATTATTACAAACTACAATACTATGGAGGACTAAAACTACGATTAAAGTTTTATAGGAACTAAACTTGAAAACTCTAGATTTTGTGGGGACTAAAAGCACATTTAACCTACTAACTCTAGATTTTGTGGGTATAGAAGAGAGAATAATATAATATGACCAATGGAAAGAGAGAATAACAAGGTTGTCCCAAAAGTTATCTCAAAAAGGTTGTACAAATATCATTGCTCATTTAGTTAGGTGAGGATCCTTCAACTTTAGGGAATATACAGCTGCATGACATATAACGATGCTCTCTTATTTGGACTTCATGATACATTGTTTTCAAAAATTCATATTATTAGCTTTTGAAAATTGAGATGACTTGTGCCTTCACAATATGAGAGCATTATGACATTGATTTGTCTAGTGATATGGGATCCATTCCACCACATTATTTTTCTACACAAGATATTTACATTACATCTCTCTTTTGCTAGAGGTTTTAGCCCCTCTAGAATTTCAAAAACTTCATTGTATATGTGTATGCACAAATAATCAAAACTAAGCAATATTTCAACATCAACTAAGCAATATTTTAGAAGTTTAGAAGAAAAGAAATAATTTCCATTTGTTAACCGTTAAGTTCGTGATAAAATTTTATTTCTACTTATGTCATCGCTATATTAAATATTGGTCAAAAAATCATATCTATCTACTAACTTTGCAACCAATAACCTCCTCTGCCCACTTTAGAGTTATGATTTATGAGCTAGGAGATAATGTGTCTTTTTCCATCCTTTATAATGGGTTCCCTTTATTTTGTTTTGACAGGAAATGGGTTCCCTTTATTTGTGTGTTGTATTTAATATAATGGGGCCTCTTGAATTTAATGTGTAATCGATCCCCCTACGTATTTTATGTTAGGGTGTAATTTAGATGTTTTATGTCATTGTTTTTGAATATGTTTTATGTCATTTGTTTATTTATACGAAATGAAATAATATATGGTTCGTATGATTGGAACAAAGGATCAATAAACAATTTTTTTTCTTCTATAATGAACAAACTTAGTTACGTCTCTGTAAACTTAACTCAATAGGTAGAATCAATGTATTAGAATATTTAAGGGCCAAAATTTAAACATCGGATTCCTCGTTTATTCACTTTTAAGATAAATATTTAGCTATTACTAAACCAATAAAAAAAAAAAAACTTATTTACCGAAGGTGCAACAAAACAAAAAACTTATTTCGATTATAACATATATGATTCATACTTATAATCGAAATAGGGTTATCTGGCAAGAGTTTTCTCTCATGAATTTTATAGTGTGTTAATTGTTACTCCCGCTTTTTCAATATCTCAGCCATGTGAGAATTGTGATCCATTGACTACCCTCACTAATATAAAAAAGACAATATTAAATAAGGGTTAAAAAAAATTAATTAAAAAATATACTCGATAGTGTTTTTCTACGAGTTTTGCTTAAAATGTCTCTTATAAGAAATAAACGGGATATGTCTAGATTAAATACAAAACCATTCAAGTAAGGTGTTTTATTTTGTCCATGTTGATTATTTTTTGTTTCATAGTATGAGTTGAGAATATCTAGATTATCTTCCGGGCAAAATCTCATTTTATTATTTCAATCAATAATAACCAGCAGATATTTTAGACTATAGATTTATAGCAAGGACCCAAATATGCATCCAAGGGATATTTTTGAACCAACAAGTTCTGTGTCGCAAATTGCATTCATATACTGTTGGAGCTCCATATAACAGTGATAACCCAAGTTCTGTGCAGTACATACAAACCACTGAAAACAATACAAATTAAAAAGAGAAGGCCGGTAAAACTTATGAACAACACGATGCAGCCCTAGATCCTTCGGCAGGTCTATCAACAAGAACCATCCCTGCTGGGTTTTGAGCTGGTTGAGCCCTTGGTAATCTTTTAGCTGTTTGCACAAGCAATTGTAAGTTAGGCAATGTAATCAAAGTTCGCAGTTTATGGAAGAACACTATTTAAAAGCATTGTATGATCATAAAATGTACACCCTCCGGTCACTAATATAAGCAAAAATCTACTTTTTAGATACATTCAATTAATGATGTATGTGACATATAATAAAGACTACATACAACATTAATTGAATGTATCTAAAAAATGAATTTTTGCTTATATTAGTGACCGGAGGGTGTAGATCAATAGGCAAGATTTCTAGAACATGAGATTTAACAGAAATTAGGAATATGTCCCATATATGTGGGACATATTTATGTCCCACATATATAGTCCAATTGGTGAGCCAAGAGACACCAAATGAGTTTTAAGGAGGTTCAAGATTCCAACCCTGAAAACTAACATTACTACCGACTTACTAACATTTTGCCTATGAAAAAACAGAAATTAGGATATAGAGCGTGATAACTGAATAAATAATATTCGATACGCCAATAACATAAAGTGGAAGCCTGCTAGGAACAGAAGGAAAATAATCCACGAATGTTGCAATAAAGTGTAATAAGGACAAAAGGGAAAAAAATCGTGGCAACATTAAAGTGACCAAAAAGGGTACATATAATATGGACTGAAGACAAGTTTCAAGAACAAAGCATGTCATGAGAAGGTTTGGATAACTGTGCCATGGCCAATAACCAATTAGAGAAGACTTTATGAATTATGAGAAGGTTCGGATTCAGACAACTGTGCGCCATGGCTTATAACCAATTAGAGAAGATTTGATGAATTATGAATTTAACTTCAATCGCTAATGAATATGATAGCAATGTCTTGGAATGTAAAGTGGAGACCGATATTTTCTCACTTCCCTCGAAAGAAAGCTTCCCCGCTCCTCCGGCTAATAATAATCCCCTAAACTTTCTTTTTATATAAGGGATTCAACCAAGAATAAAATAAGACCATTTTCTGCAGATTAAAGTATATATAATGGAATTGACTCACCTATTTCATAAAATACGTCATTAACATTGGCTGCAGATTTGGCAGAGGTCTCCATGAAAAACAGACCATTTTCCTCGGCATACACACGAGCTTCCTGCAATATCAATGAATCGAAAGTGATAAACCAGTAGGTCCAGGAAAGGTGATTATTGATCATAAGTATATTGGTTCTATAATGTCAAAATTGAAGTTTTATGATGACACACACGCAATTGAATTATTGACCAATTAGTGAAATCTGACAATGGAGACATCGAGTGTTATGCCTGTGATTAACTTCTTTGCCAAAAACTGATGTGTAAATATCAACTCCTGATGCTATGTTATTCATCATTTAGGATAGATATGTGCATAACATGTGACATTGTTCTTTTTCTATACTCTCTGCACACAACCCGTACTAACATGGTACAAAAAGCAATATTGGAGAATAATGACACTTACTTCGGCAGTCACTTTTCTTTTATCTTCCAAGTCAGATTTGTTACCAGCAAGAGCCATGACCATGTTTGGATTGCCTGCAAGCAACAACATGAAAATTAGAGCATTATTTGACAATCTAGTTAAGCAACTAGTACAGCTATCATAAACCAAATATTGCTAGAGAAAGGAAAATCCAAAGCAGACAATGTTTCATTGATACATATATCAGGACAAAGTCTTAAATTTTCAACACAATGTACCTATTGTATGTTGATTAAGAATGTACATCATTGATACCTGAGTCCTTCTAGCAAGATGTATAGTAAAAAAATAACTAGATATTTATTCAAATCATTTAATATCATATGTAACTCATTGCACTCAAAAGTTAAATGTGTTTCTGGATCTCTGTACATGGAATCTTGAATCACTCCCTAACTGTTCACAATACTTTCATGCACATAATCTTTCTGATATCATCTCAAGTGCAATTCATTCATATATGTGCCATTCTGTTCTATTATAAAACATGACTTCAGAATTTCCTCAAATGATTAATAAGTTATTCCAAAATTGATATCTAGTAAAACATAAAAGATAACATGAGCGACATTGACATCGGCAGATGTGGAAAATGCTTTACTAGAAGGTAGCATCCAGAAGTTTGGAAATGGTTTTATACAAAGCTTAAACTCCTTTTGCAATATATCAATTCTATTCTTTTTTAGAAAAAACAAAAATTCCTGAACCAATAAGTTAATACCTTGCTTTTGAAGCTCTTGGACCCACTTCTTAGCTCGTGAGAAGGAATCCTGTGAATAGAAGATGGAAGTAATCATATTAAACCCTATTTAGAAATTAGACGAATAAAATGCTAAAAGAAAAGTACCAGATCCAGCCCAACCACAAGACAAAAGAAAGAACCCCGTTAGCATATTTGATATCTTCCACGTTTAGGGAAAAAATGATGTTTTAGTAATATAAATTCAAAATATGTTGTTGATGCATATGCAATACTCAATTTTCCAAATTTTGTATCAATTATAGTTGGAACAAGTGGACCCTGTGCGGCTGTGCATACAATAGTAATGAGGGTTTTTCTGGAATATAATGTTAATCCCTGATGAGGAGCTGATAATATGTTATCAAATAATAAGTATCATTCTGGATTCTACAATGCATACTTATTAAACTTCCAGGTCTGAGTTGTGACTCATATTCCATTTTAAGTTATACCTCGCACATATATTTGCACCCAGTCAGAATCAGAACATATTCAACATATCAATTTTGAAATAGGCAGTACAAACAGGAAGCAATTTTTTCCTATGTCTGTTAACTAACCATCATGGTAAATATTAAAGATAACACAGAAACAAGAAAAAAATAACAGCACGAAATTACAAGTCAAAAACTGGCAAAGATTGCTCAATGAATTAGGTATTAAAAAATATACAAAGGCAAAGATATCATACTGAGCTAGTGATGTCATAGACAATTATAGCAGCAGCTGCGCCTCTGTAATACATAGGAGCCAAGCTATGGTATCTCTCTTGTCCTGCTGTGTCCCAAATCTCAAATTTAACCGTTGCGTCATTTACTGCTAATGTCTGCGAGAAAAATGCTGCCCCTATTGTTGATTCCTGCAGCACAAAAGACCATATAAACTCATGAACAAAATCCACATGTTTCCATACATTTAAAGCACATTGTCAAAATCCACATGTTTCCATACATTTAAAGCACATTGTCAGCCACAAAATAACAGGGCTCAAAATCAGAACCCAGAAGCATCATTAACATAATCAGTGTACACAACCTCAGAGAAAAGAAAGAAGAAAAAGTATTTTCCCCCACCCCACTACAATTATTTAAAGCTCCAAAATTTTAACTTATACTTACTAGCTACGAAGCAGACACCGACACGACACTGACACGGATACTTCGACACAGGTGATAATTAGAGAAAATGAATTAATTGAATGTAAATTTATGTGTAGGTGCTGTGTCAGTGTCAGACACTGGCGCGTGTCGGACACAGGAAACACCTAATCTAAGAGACGTCCGTGCTTCAGAACTTACTAGTAGCAACTCACTACCTATGAAACACTGACATTGACACCACTAATAATTTAAGAAAATGGAAGTAACTGAATGTAACCAAACGCTGACATGGGTTGGACACTAAACACGTCTTCAATGAGTGGTGTCAATGCTACACGGCTCACTACAACCTCCATAACCATCACGAAGTTATTTATTGTAATTATTACCACAGTAGTGCAAGTGTTAGACACCAGACACCTCCTTAATCCAAAGCATCGGTAAGTGCTACATAGCTCACTACTACCTCCACTGTGGGACATCAGACAAAACTTGAATCCGAAGTATGGGTAAATGGCTCACTACTAATAACTACCTCGATAACCATCATGATCAGTTCATTACAGTGACACATGTCGGACACGAGACACGTTTTTAATCAGAAGTCTTACAACTACATAGCTTACTACTACCTCAATAACTTTCAAGATTAGTTATTTATTGTAATTAATACGAAACACTTGATAAAAAACAACAAAACCCAGCTTCTAATTAGCCAAATCAGAATAAACTAGCTCAATTCAGCACATGTCTATGATACATCGTAAACCCATTGAACTTAAACAACTTCCTAATCAAATAAAAAATGATGAAAATAACCTGAAATTCGAGAAATTGACCCTTGACAAATCTTAAAACAAGACTAGATTTTCCAGCACCCATATCACCAAGAAGAACCTGATTAAAAAACGAAGTTAGAGGGTATAATCGGAATTAAAAAAAGATGAAGGAAGAGAAACAGAGGAAATAAATACCAATTTAGCATTGAGATTGTTGTGTCCGATCGTAGCCATGAGAAGAGAATTGGATCGATCGGAAGTGAAGAGAGAAAGGAGAACCCAAAAAGCGAAAGATTTAAGCTTTGAAGTTAGGGATTAAGAAGAATTTGATCAATTTGAAGAGACAGAAAAATAGTCTCTGTCGAAATTCTATTGCTTTTTGCTTACGGTGAGTTTGAGTTTTCTAGCGTCTGCGTCAAAACGCTTTCGTTTTGTTTGTTTTTAGTGTCGTTTTTGTTTTCTCTTGTTTTACTTTTACTTTTGTTTTTTAGCTTTTTATTTTGTTGGTTTTATTATTGTTATTGGTGGCTTGACTTTGACACATGCAGTGCAATTGCAAATTGGTTTTGGTTACAAAGTTGGCTAGTCAAGAAAGAATATAATAATACGTTCCCATGGAAGGAACATTTGCATACAAATTTGATTTCTTTCACTTTGTTGGCAAGGCTAATATGAATAATAATGCATCAAGTGTTTTCATCTATCATTGACTGTTCTAATCTAATGTCTCCTCTTACGGGGTAGATATGATGTTCAAATTCTTCTTTTTACTCTTTTTTTTACTTTCATTCTAAGTCATTATGATTTTAACGGCAAATATTAGCTAGTTTATTATATTTTTTTTTTTGGGGAATAGTTTATTACATTTGTTAGTTTCTTAACATTCAAACTTTATCCCCATATATTTTGTAAATTGTGTTTAAGTTATATATTTACTTACCTTTTTCTTTTTCAGGAAATATATACTAACCTTTTCGAAAATTGAAATACATTGACCTTTATAATTTTCTAACATATAGGAACTTCTGCATCAAAAAAACTAATTGAGATGCTACCATATAATGTAGTATTTGATGCTCTAAAAGTTAGATCGGAGCTCAAAATGATTTATATCATACAAATAGATTGTGATCTTGATTTGTTAGCACGTTAGTCTATGTAAAATAAATAAGATAATTTATTTATAAATGTTGAAAGTGACTTCAGTTCGCTAGTTTAGACTCAACTCCTTGTTTTACATCAGTAGATAATAATAATAAAGATTTAATTAGCAGGATAACAAGTAATACTAGTCGCTTAGAAACCTATAGCAAGTCACATAGCAAGCTTAAGCCTTACATTTTTAAGTTTAACTGACTAATCATTCTTAAAAAAAATATATATAACTAACCTATCATATCATATCATACTTATTTTTAACCCTACTTAACATTGCAACCCTTTTTGCATACATAGTCTAAATTTAGGGTTCATGATTTAAAAAGTTAAAACTAATTGGATTTGCATCCACTTATTTTGGTTGGCTTGTCATAATGTGGTACCAATTTTATCTCTGCTGAATCATAGGAATATAGCTCCTTCTGCTATATGCTCTCGTTGTGGTCTTCATAACGAGACATTTCTACATTGTGTTTGTGATTGTACTTTCTCCGTTATGTTATGGCACCACATAGGCTTCACCAATTCTGAATTCTTCTTCTATTGATGCTTATGATTTGCTTAGAGAGGGATCTAAGGGTCCTCAAGCTATCACTTTTTATGTTGGAGTTTGGTGGTCATGGCGGCATCAGAATCTTATGTGTTTGGGTGGTGAAACTTGGTCTTTACAAGGCCTAAATTACAACATTCAAGAATTCGATTGAGAGCATTGTTCTTAGCTTTTCCCCTTCTTTTTCTGTTGTTACAGCTAACAGATACATCAGATGGAGTAATAATAATTATTTGGGTGGTATTCTTAATGTGGATGGTAACTGCGATGGCAACCCTATTAGGACCGGGATTGACGGAGTCTTGCGTAATGAAATAGGTTTGTTTCTTGCGGTCTTCTCTGATTTCATTCCAAGTTCAGATTACATCTTGCTGACTGAACTTTCTGCTATCTATCATGGACTGGTCATGGCGAAGGATTTGGGTTATGCAGAGATTGCTTGCTATTCTGATTCTCTTGTTTGCATTAATCTTATTAATGGCCCCATTGAGAGATATCATATCTATGTTGTTCTCATCCAAGATATAAAACAATTGCTTCACCACACCAATGTTACGGTTTCACACACTCTTAGAGAGGGGAATCAATGTGAAGATTTCGGCTCTGTTTGGTAAAATTAGCTGATAGCTGATAAGCTAGCTGATAGCTTTTAGCTGATAGCTTTTAGCTGATAAGCTAGTTGAAGTGTTTGGTAAAATTAGCTGATAGCTTTTGCTTTGAATAATAAGGGTAAATATGGAAGAAAAAATGAGAAGCTAAAAGCTATAAGCTCAAAAGCTACTTGAAGTAGCTTCTGAAAAATAGATTATAAGCTCCTGAAATAAGCTATAAGCTCGTTGTACCAAACAGAGCTTTTGTGTTACCAAACAGAGCTTGTTTTGTCAAATGAGCTTATAAGCTAAAAGCTAAGAGCTAAAAGCTCTTTTCTTGGGTTTACCAAACAGAGCCTTCATGGCAAAGCTTGAAGCTTCTTCTGATACTAATCCTCTTCTTCACAAGTCGACCCCTGTTGATCTTGTCAATCTTCTCAGAAGTGATGCCGCTGACACTTTATTCCTTAGGGAATAGTTAGTTTTTTTTGTCCGTTTGTTCTTTTTTCTTCTTGCGTTTATCTTTGTAACAAAACTAAAAACTTATTTATAAACCCTTTAGTCTTTAATTAGTTGTGACTTTAGTATATAAGGTCCAACTCAACTGCTAATGCTAATATTGCTAAAACACAAGAAATAAGTCATGACTTAAGTTCCTTAAAAAAAAATCGTGAATTGAGTACACAAGATGAAACGGCTTATAAAAAAAAAGTATAAGCGACGAATGCGGTACAGAGTACTTAATAGATTCCTTAAAAAAACTAGAGTACTTAATAGGTTAATGTAGTTGGACCTGAGAGGGAGAGTCGAAATAAAGTCAGCCTTACATTGATTAAAATAGCAAAGACTAAATGATTTATAAGTAAGGTGAAGTGTAGTTCAACTGAGAAATTAAAAACTCTCACTATTGATAGGAATTAAAAGTGTTAAAAATATTCAATTGTGAGTAATTACCTACTATTTTTACCGACATTTCATTTTGAGGATAAGGTGTGTTTGAAAGGATGGGAAATGATTTATCTTCTTCGTTAAATGAAGAATTTTGTCACCAAATAGAGTTGCACTTGATTACATTCCGTTATTTCTCTTTTATAATTTTCCGGTTCAATTTATTTCCTTTCCTAACTTAATGATTCTGTTATTTCCCTTTCTTTAGATTGTGCAAGTTGTTATGCTAAGATTGGTTATATATGATGAACCCTTTATTATAAAAGCTAGACTTGGTTAGCAAACATGTTGCCCTAATTCCTAGCATTTTTCCCTCCTAAACATGCTAATCTAATCTCACCCGTTGATTCGATCTCTATTCTCAAACTTCTCATTATCTCTCATATAACTTAGTTAATGCTAATTGAAAACGAATAACACACTTTTAATGCAATTGAAAACGAATAACACACTTTTAATGGGAATTGAAAACAAATAACACACTTTTAATGGCAATTGAAAACATAGTTAATGCCAATTCGATTAACAACCCCCTACAAACTTTTAAACCATATCCTTTCCTCATTTTAACTTGAGAAACTTTCATCAAAAACACACACCAACCCTTCATCTTCTACCTTCATTTTGATCATTTTCCGTCCTTCTCCCACTAAAGTAAAAGCATCAATATCTTCATCTCTTCATCCACTACAAAACCCACTCACTTTCCACCACACCGGAGTTGAACCACCGCCGTTGACCACCGCGTCGGAATTTGCTCTTCATTGCGTCGGGGTCGCTCTCGGAAGCTTCTTTTACTTTGCAAGGTTAATTGTTAATTTCGGCTTTTGTATTTCTCATTTCTAATACTGAATAATTCATTGTTATTCATTTTGTTCTTTGTTTGGTTTTTTGCATTCAATGAATTTGTCGTAAACGCGATCAAGGGGTTATTGACATGTATGATGCAGATGTGATATTCATCAACGACTCATTTTTAATTGCTTTTTTTTTCTGCATTTTTCTATTTAGTTTGAGTATTTATGTTCTGTGTTGATGGTTTTGTAATCCAAACAACATCTATGGATAAAATTTATAATTCTGCACTTATGGAATCAAGTATTCTGTTTCAAGATCTATTTGATAATTTTTTCGAGTAATATGTGTGATCTGTTCTGAAGTCAACAATGGCTAATCACATGTGTATTTACAATTAGGCTAAAACTCTGAAAAACAATATTATTCGAAACTTATTTCAGTGGTTATTTCGACTCGACAACTAAGGCTTTGTATGTACTTTCACTTCTTAGATGTGCCTGAATTTTAACATTTTTAATTTAAATATACTATCAACGTATTAGCATGTCAAAAAATTTATGTCAACATAAAACAGTTTACACATGACAGTCACTTTTAATTGAAATAGCATATAACAATTAAGTATGGTTAGGAAAGAATAATTAGTTTATTTCCATACATATGTTGTTCATCAAGTCTAACATTTTTCAAATATCATTTACAAGTACTAAACCTTCTTCAATCACGTCATTCATATGAAACTTAATGATATTAGTTATAGCTTATAGGCGACACCAGTCGAATTTGAAAACACATTTAAAGACCTACAATTCAAATTTCAAATATTTATGGAACTTAATGATATGCAATTTATGGAACTTAATGATATGCAATTGTGAATAAAAGATAAATTAATACTTATTATTGCAGAGGTCAAATTATTTCAATCAATAGATAGTTCATTAATGTTATCCAATGACCACACCAAATGTCTACTATTGGTATTTATGATTGACACTAACAGCTTCTGGAATTGAAAACGTCATAATGCATTACAAAGCATTTGACAATAATTGCTTTTATGCCTGCAATGAATAGGAATTATTACTGCAAGAAGTGAATGGTCACTCACATGTAATACTTTCTATATATTTGTGTCGTTTCCTTATAATTTAGTTGCAGATTTTCAAATCAAAATACTAAACAGTCAGAAGATCCTGTAAATCAATCATGTTAGATCTGAAGTCAACTATTATAGTTTACGATATTGTGACTAAACTTCTATCTTATTAATGCAAGCCATTATTCTTCCTTCTTTTTTCTTAACACAAACAACATGCCTGCAGAATGTTTTTTTTAAGCTTCATAGAATGGTGTCCTTAATATAGTGACAATACATCCGCAATAAGAAAAGTCATAATATTGCTACCTTATTGATGCAACTTATTATTCTACCTTTTTTTTAACATAGAGTTTATGCCTACAATTTTTTTTAAAAATTCTAGGAATGGTTTCCTTAATATAGTGAGAATGCAACCGCAATAACAAAAGTTGTAATATATTTCAAGGTGTTATCCTTCTTTTTTTCTCGATATTCACCTGAATTTCAAAAAGTGATGTTGCGTTGCCAATTATAATGTACGGGTCTATTTGAGCACGGATCTTTTAAATTTTTATAAAACTTCTAGTAACTATATAAGTTTACATTGTTGCGACTTATTCAATTAAATTCTAAGCGGTAGGACCCGTGCGGTAGCACGGGTCAAGAGTCTAGTAATAATAAAGTTTTCACTTTCTTCCCTAATTTCTCATCATTTTTTATCGTTCCCATTTAGCTAATCGTACCCATTTTAACAACTCTCGATGGAAATATCCTATGTAGAGTTATGGGTAGAGCAATTTAAAAGAGAAACAAAAAAAACTTAACAATTCAATTAATCTCCAATTGAGGACATGACATGTGTATCAATGGCGGTTCTAGGAGAAAATGTTATACATAGGTCAGGGCCGGCCTAAGGGGGATGCCACTAAAGAAAGGGCTTTAAGCCCCCGGTTTTTTTAGGCATCATATTCTTATCAATCTAATTCGATGTTGATTGTTTTAAATATATTAAGACGTAGTGTGTAATCAAAGTTTGTAAAAGTAAAATATTTATTTATATTTGTATTATTTAAATATTATTTTTTTATTTTAAGATTTCTAACAATTGGTAAATAATGTCTATATTAAATATTATTTTCAACACACACGCGCGCGCGCACGCGCTCGCACACACATATATTAAGAAGGTCACGCACTAACGAAGTTGATTATAGCAAAAGAGGATATACTCTCACAATGTGACAAACCAAAGTTTGATTTCTAGCTGATAAAATATTCATTTATTTAGTGTCTGACACACATCATATAGAATTACTTTCGGTTGAAGGAACTTATGAAATTATATTTGTGAAGACTTAATAACTCTTTATCTATCAGTAAGATGTTATCATCGGCCCACCCACGTAATAGTCTTTATGCTTTGATGTTATCCCACTTCACATTAAAGTTTGACTACATATGTTTTAAGAATAGTGTCCTTGTGTTTAATGATGTCTCACGATTAAGTCATACTTAATGTTCCGTTTAAACGAACTAACTATTTTAGGGACTTTATTATTTTAACACACAAACATAGTAAAGATATGTTTTAATTTATTAATAAATAAATATTCAATACAAGTAACAAGTTTAAATATAACTATTAGCCTATAAGGCTTACCCCAATACAAGGGACACTCTAACTTGCAAAGTAGATAAGGATTAACACATTACAAAAATATTAATTGTATCATTATACAAATAATGACCAGATTGAACATACAACCTGGATGAAAGTAAACAAAAGCAGCAATACAACAGTAATAATAGAAGCTATTTTCCAAAGAGTGTTGAAGTACTCATGTACAAAGATAGCCTTATATTTATTTCTGGGGTTTTCATAGAAACCATTTAACCCATCGCATATAGATAGATATTTTGAATTGAGTCTAGTCATTGGGACATTTTTGCAAAGATTATTAACCATTGTGGCCACTACATTAGCATCACCCATCAAATTCACAATAATTTTCTTATCAACTAAAATGCTCACATCCTTTTCTGTATTAATAAGAAAATCTAAGATAGCTAAGTACTGAGAAATATAGTCTTGACCTGAAATGTGACATTCTTCAAATGCCACAATACTCCTCATGTATATCTTTGTTGTATCATAGACATGAATGCATGGCATTTTCAACAATCCCTTATCAAATTCCAAGTCAAGTAAGCATTTACTTCCACTTACTTCAAATACTAATCATGCTTCTCATAATTGACTCGCACCGTATAAATGTCCAATGTCATCTCCCTCTTGTACAAAATCAAATGATGATGGTAGCAAAAATGTTCTTAGAAGATATGTGAAATGTTTTGGACACTGTGCTCATTCTGAGTTTATGTTCTGTGGGTTGAAATGTTGAAAATAATACATAGTAATTGTCACGGCCGGCCTAAGGGGAATGCCACTAAAGCAAGGGCTTTAGGCCTCCGATTTTTTTAGGCCTCATATTCCTATCAATTTAATTCGATGTTGGTTGTTTTAAATATATTAAGACAAGTAGTGTGTAACCAAAGTTTGTAAAAGTAACAAATTAGTTTATATTTGTATTATTTCAATATTATTTTGTTATTTTAAGATTTCAAACAAGTGGTAAATAATGTCTATATTAAATATTATTTTCAACACACACGCACGCACACGCGCGCACACACATATATTAAGAAGGTCACGCACTAACGAAGTTGATTATAGCGAAAGATATACTCTCACAATGTGACAAACCAAAGTTTGATTTCTAGCTGACAAAATACTCTTTATTTAGTGTGTGACACACATCATATAGAATTACTTTCGATTGAAGGAACTTATGGAATTCTTTTCTTAATTTTGTCTTATTCTATCTAAACGCATATAAAAGGCCTCTGTTTAAATTTCGCTTTAGGCCTGAAAATACATTAGGTCGGCCCTGACATAGGCTCGTGAGATTAAGGATATGAGGTGGAATAAAAAAAACCTAACCTAATTATGAGAATTATTAGTCATTAATCATAACCATTGATTAATATAAAAATCAAAGGTCTACATTTAGAGTAAGTTTAAGTACTTTTAATTTAGGGTCAATATATCTCTCGTGTGTGTACGTGCGTGCGTGTATGCATGTGCGTGTGTGTTTTTTCTTTCTTTCTATCTTCTTCCCATTAAAAAATAATAATTTACATGTGTTTTTTCAAGAATTTTATTGAATTCTAATAATCATAATATGTAATATACTTAACTTTTTTTTGACAAATATAATATACTTAACTTGTAGACTTTTTTTTTTGACAAAACTTAACTTGTAGACTTGAGAAGCAAACTTTGTTTGGAATATATATTTTTCCTTTTTCACTTTATATTGTTACCGATGAAAAATAATCAATTATAAAAATAGTTGAAATTAGAGACCAGATAATACTCTACTATATGATAAACAAATCATATAATTTATTTCTAATTTCGCCGCTAAATACTATAAAAGAATACATCAATAATAAGCGATGGTAACTATTCTTATTCTAAAGATCTTATTCGAAGCAATGGGATAGTATCTTCAGTGTGCAATCCGGAGAGAATTTTTTGGTAATTATCAAGCTTTTAATTAAATTGCATGTTTTGCTTCATATTATGAATTTTGCATTCGGTGATTGTTAGGAATCCGAATTCATGAATTTCTATGTCGGTTTTCTAATGCGTGCAATGTTTGGACTTGATATGAATATCTAATTACATTTTCTAAAATAAAAATGAATATTTAATTACTCACATTTTGGTTTATTAATAAATTGCATGAAAATGAGTGTTAAGGGATTGGATATGATTTGTGAAGAATGGATTGAATATGATTTGAGAAGAAGAATATCTAATTACATTTCCTAAAATAAAAATGAATACTTAATTACCCACTTTTTGGTTTAATTGCATTTCCTAAAATAAAAATGAACACTTAATTACTCACTTTTTGGTTTATTATTAAATTGCATGGAAATGAGCGTTAAGGGATTGGATTGGATATGGTTTGTGAAGAAGGGATTGGATATGGTTTGTGAAGAACCAATACCTTATTACTGTAGATTAAAAGTTGAATATGTTGGGAGGTGTACTGGTGTGTGCGTGCGTGCGTGTGGAAGAACGTAAGAGCAACAACAAACCAATGCTTTAAGACTGGAAGAGAGTGAGACGCTACATCTCCACTCAAAATCTTAAGTCATCATACATAAGTCGTCTCTTTTATACATCCAATATTTTACTGAATTATAAGCGATGTGGGACTTAACCGTTCACACTTGAAACCCAACAATATCTCCATCAAGTGTGAGTTTCCACCTTGTATAACATGATCCAACTCTTGCTCCTCCACCAAATCGAACCAAGACTCTGATACCACTTGTTGAGAAGTTCAGACGTCACGAGAGCAACAACATGTTAATGTTTCAAGACCGCAAGAGATGAAGACGCTCCATCTCCATCCAAAATCGCAAGGCCTCAAGTATATGAGTCACTCTCTTATATAATATTTTACACATTCATTAACAGTGTGTGACTTAACCACTCACATTTAAAACCCAACAGAATATTCTCTACTTTTTATAATGCTCAAATAAGCTAATGGTCTGTTTAACAACCTTAGGGAATTTAGAAAGAAAAATGCAATTAAAAAAAGTCCAGGAAGAAAAATTGTTTCTATTATAGTAAAAAAACAAAACTCATTCTAAATTACTAATATTTGGGCACTAGTTCATGCAAAGGGTGAGTAATCACATAATACAAGGCTTCACCCGAAAGAAACGACAGCGTACCCAATTTCTATAGCAATTGGTTACTGCTTAGGAACATTTTTTTTCAACTAAAAAAGATGCATCATCTGTTTATCTTGAGAATTTTGTTTAGTTCATATCTTGAAGGTGCAGCATCACTTTTGATAGGATCAAAACATCTCTTCTACTAATATGGATTTCCTTTTTTCCCTTTTCGAGCTAATTCTGCTGGGATTATATTATTATTGAAGTTTATTTATAAATGTTATTCTCAAATAAAAATTTGACTTTGAGGACTCGAATCAAATGTATATTCATATATGGATAGTACTTTTTAGTACCTAATTAATATTGACTTGACGAGGACTCGAGTAAAGAATATTTGAAAAAGTAGATGCCAAGCAGATAGTGTGTTAAGAACTCAAAAATTAAAATAGATTACTATCCAAAACAGTAATTAATTATTATATCCAAATGGCCAACATTTTGCCTTTGCCATTGTGATATGCAAATTCAGATAAAAGCTTTCATTTTCAAAAGCAAATGAAAACAAGTCATATCCTCGAAATTTGAAGAGGAAAGTTTGTTCCTAATGTTTCATGTCTAGCAGAAACTTGAGACAGGCTTTCTAAGTTGCCTTGTTTTTCCCAAAGATATCTTTGACAGTTTTCAGCAGCCATAACCCCAGCAGAATAAGCTCCATGCACAGATCCCTGATTGTCTAAGCTCATAGCTTCCCCGCCAAAGAATATATTACCTAAGGGTGCACGAAGCTTGTCATACACATCCATTGATTTTCCAACCAAATCATAAGAGTAACAACCAAGAGAGTTTGGATCTGTTCCCCAATGTGACACAAGATACTGAACCTGCATTAGTCCAATACAAAAAGAAAAGGTCAAGTTCCCGAAGTTGGATGTATACACACATGAGAAAGCAAACTTTTAAGATACAGGAAGAAAGGTCAAGATACTCTCTACACTTCTCAAAAGAAATAGAGGACTCCATTTGCGAGAGAGATAGACGCAGATGAAATATTGGTAGAACCCATTTTTAACAACATTTTGCAAATGGGCCTCACCAATCTTTCATTTGTTTTATCTCTCTCGTAAATGGTAAATGAAACATCAATTTCTTTTGAAAAACTGAGGATCTCAACTCGAGCAATGAGGACAGTATGGAAAAGTTAGTCCCCCTGTAAACTCTAGTCAGAAATCCACTACATTCACACAGTCAGCACCTCAGCACCGCTGATCTTTGAAAAGATGGCTTGGATTTCGAAAGTTTCCAAATATTTTTTAGATCAATTTAGTCGGTTCAAAATTAGAGAAGTCGGATCAAAATCAAATGATACTGAACTGCAGATTGTGTGAATGTAAGGAATCTCTTACTACAGGGACTATGGATCCGGACAACATGAGAGGTTAACTTACTGGCTCACAAGCATCAGGAAACATCTTCTTAAGCTGTAACATCACGAAATTTGCTGCTGCCTCATCAGATAACTTCTCAAGGTCATAAGCAAACCTGCCAGCTGCCATATAAACAAGAACCGGATTGCCTGTTGCTTTATGGAGATTGAGAAAATAGCCACATGCATAAGAGGTAGGAGCAACAACACCCATAAGTTCTACGTCAGGCCAAAACACTTTGTCGAATTTCAGTGCAATTTTATTTTCATTGCCTACACCAAGATCTGAAATTGCAGAAACCTTCCAATCAGGAAGTCTTGGTTCAAACTCAATTAAATTTGCTTTTAGGATTCCAATAGGAACAGTTATGATAGCAGCATCAGCAACAAAGTTTCTGCCATCCTCCAAGGTAACCATTACCTTATTGTAGCCACTGGATATCTTGGTCACCCTGCATAGTGAGGTTTTACAAAATGGTCAAAATCTAGCACCCTAAGTATGTAACCATAAAGAGGGGATAAAGGAAAAATCATTGAAGCATTCTTATTAAAAACTAACAATAAATCAAATGAATCGTTATCTTTAATCAATAAAGAAAATATTTCAGATTCAATCAAGTGACATAAACCTAAGTGATGTTTATCTATATCTTCAAAATATCTGTTTCTTTTTAAGTTTTGTTTTAAAATAAAGAATCTCTTCCAATTTAACTGTATCTTTAAAAGATCAAGACAGCATTGATTATTATTTTCCCAATCATACATCTATGATTTATCTTCATCTAATTAACCAATAAGAGATGTGTTTATTACTCTGTTGGCTTCAAACATGGCATCAATATATTTTCTTCTTTCTTTCTGTATTTATTGCACGTTCTGTCATAAATCATGAAAAATGACCAAGTAGTTAAGTCGTGAACATTATTTTGCAAGCATACCTGTGGTTCAAGCGTATATCAATATCTTTTGCAAGAGCATTTATAACTGGCTTATATCCTTGCACCATGAGCCCATGACCACCAGAGAGTACATGTTCCTATAATTAGAAAGTATAACAGTGTAAGCAATACTTCAGGTATTAATTATAAATAATGTTAAGTTGATCTTCTATATATTGGCATAATATAACAATAATAACTAATAGGCGTGTAAGACCTCGTTTTGTTAACTTAAACGAGGGGAAATGAGGAATATAAACTAAGGAATACAAAAAAATCCTTCTCCTGGTAACGACGTTTGAAAAAATTATCATAGGAAGCTCACAGGTGATCTCAAGGAAACAAAATTTCAGTTGCCAGTTTTTTATACATCATTTATCTCGCTTCATTATTTTCATTTTTAGAAAGAAAAAAAAATCTCAGCATGCAAATTATATAATGAACAGAATGAAACAAATTATCCAACCATTATGAAAAAACTAAAGTTTTAGATTTATGTTTATTGTACTCCAACTCACAAGATTCATCATTTATTCATTTATATCAACAATTATCTTAAATGAAGGATTCGTCTGCAAATTAAGATTTATGAATAAAACCATGTAAAAAGTATAAATAAAAAAGAAACAGTTTATATAAGTTCAGAGACCAAAAGATATTTTCTATACATCAAATAATACAATGGCACTTGCCTGATCCCAGGTTTTCAGTGAAATCATATCTGCATCAGCAGCAAACCAAGCTTCCATTCTGCATATATACCATTGCAGCACTTCATGGGAAAGTCCTTGTTGCCTGCAATTAACATAGTCAATTACAATGATAGATTGGAACGTAAAGCCTAAATGGTTGTACATTTATTCTCTTCTTAATCTCTACCTTAGTTGTGGATGCCTATCCAGCACAATTGAAATCGCTTCAGAAACTGAAATGTCTTCAGGATGCTCATCCCTCACTTTCCCTGTCTGCAGTTATCAGAAGGGTATTAAATTCAACATCAAATTAATAATATTAATAATGGTATTGATGATTAAAAACATCACTAGCCATTTGCTGCACTGTGACAATATCAAGAGCTTAATTCTAAGAAAAATGGAATTTCCACGACACTGGCAAAACCCTCTGATATTATTTGAGAATAAAAATTCTTATTATAGCCCCAAAATGGATTTTTGTTAGAATCATTAGCCGAAATGATTAAATGATTATGTTGATACATTCGAGTAATTAAATGTTTTACAATTAGTAAACTATATTTACTGTCAGAACCTACCTAGCTATTAAATTGCGAATCCTACATTGTATAAAATCTCAAGATTCAGAATCAAAATAAAAAATAGTTTAAATATATCATGTAAATGTTAATGAGGTATGGTCCTTACTCTAATTGTGTAATAATTGAAAACTGAGTAATTGACAAAACATTTTAACCATGAGCCTAACAGAATAAAATCTGAGTTCTGTTTCATATTTCAAATTCAATATGAAAAGAGTAAATGTATAGTCAAAGGAGTGTCTAATGCAAGTAACTGTATGAAGCCCGTGTATGAGCAAGTGATTGAATGGCTATATAAAGCAATAAACAATTAAATGTATTTAATAGCAACCCTGTAGTTTTGTTTTTCATTTATCAGTTTAATCTTGTCCGACTTTTGAATATATTTGATGGGAATTGGTTCAAGAAAAGTGTGGGAGAAAAGAAAACTACAAAATATTGAATCATATAATTCATGTTGTGATACTAATAGCACTGGTTCATACATAAATGGCACTAACTAATCAAAGCCATTTGTGAGAAAAGAAAACTAAAAAACATTCAATCATATAATTCATATTGTGATACTAATAGCACTGGTTCATACATAAATAGCGCTAACTAGTCAAATCCATTTGTGAGTCATCGTATGATATTAATCGTTGAATTATTGACTTATTGACTCATCAAACCAAGTAAATCTATTTGTGAATTGTAAAAATTCTAATAAATATGCAACTTACCTCCTCCAAAATTCTCTTGAAAGTTTCTCCAACTTCAATGACCGTCTGTTGTGGAACTTGATGGCCATCAATGTCAAAAAGCATACAACTGGAAACACAAAATGCAAAAGATTGAGTATAAAAAAAACTACTACTGGAATTGCAAAAAATTGAGTAGTTTTATTGTTTCAAACATAACAGTTAATGATATACAGGTCAGTGGAAATATTAATATTAATGTATTTATTTAAAAAAACTGCATTATAAACCTTCAGATATAACAATTGAAATTGAATTGCAGAAACATGATGGATAATTACCTTTCCAGATCATGGTCATATAAGACAGAGTCGTCACCGCTTGTACGATATAGTGTAAGCCCCAGGCAACGTATCAATGGAGCCAAGGGATTCTCATTACAAACTCCATGTAGCCTGGAAAGTAATCGACAAAGAAATAATCAATATAAAAAATCATCAATTCCTTACTTGTTCCACTTACTCCAAAGTTCATGATTACAATGCACAAATTCTGCTATGATCATCTATGTTTGCAATAAATACAAATTCAATAGAGCAAATTGAACTTGCCACGAGGCTCCCATGTCAACTGGACAACCAAACGAGTAGTCAGTATGAATGCGACCACCAAGCCTATCTCGTGACTCCAATAGGGTGACCTGACCAAATGATGAATGAAATAAATTACAGAAAGCAAGACAAAATATTTCCACTAACATAATACACGTAAAAAGAAAGACTAAATAAATAGGAAAGCTGATCATAATGATATGACACCTTAAAAGATGCATCGTGGAGAATACGTGCTGCAGCAATCCCTGAGATTCCAGCACCAATAACTATAACTGACGGAGCTGATCTTTGTTGGCTATCAATGAGTGATGTAATAGTGCCTGACCATTATACACAAAAATCAGAAGTGGAACTATCCCAACACACGATGAGAAACAAACCATATAATGAAAAATCTCTCCTGTTTTTCAGTATACAAAATCATAACTACTGGAATAACCAAACACTAAGATGTCAATTGCGGATTGTGGGGAAAAGCGGCTTGTTCAAATAACGATATGCTACAGTGCTATGGCGGCGCTACAGCCACTATTTGACAACATTTAGTCTTTTCCAATTAAAATGCTATTAATTCCTTATAACTAACAAACACTCACTTAATCATTCAGCACTCATGAGCTTCAGAAAAATAATATAAAATATTCAAGTCTATAGGTAAAAACAATCAGTGCCATTCAGATTCCAGATCACTAAAGAAAAGAAATCCAGCAAATACCACAACTGCAATAATATTATAATCCTAAAACATGGACCATGGACAGTGTACTTAAATTAATAATAGTGCTAGGCTGCTAGTACAACAAGTTGACAACAAAAACCTTGTCTTGTCCCACCAGATGGGGTCAGCTACATAAATAAAACCAAACTAAAACATCCCACCAGAAACAAGTTCAATAAACTTATAAAAGAAATCAATTTTTATGCAGTAATTGACATAAAATTCACTTTTTGATTATACCACAATTAATCAAAAACCATTTAGAAAACATGTCTTAACGGATGTTCTTGTACAATCACTGACATGACACAATCATTGTTATTGAGAAACACCATTACCCAAACACAGCATTAGAGTCACATCAACAATAAAAAATAAAAAAAAAACTAACAAATTCCTAAATCCCAGTCATAAATCAACAAAATCAGAAAGCAACAAAAAAACCAAAATGTTCAACCCAATAAAGAACAAAGTGACAAAAAAACAATTATGTAATAAAATGAAAAAGGGAAAGGAGCATATAGGTAGAGAAGAACTAACCATCGAGAAAATTATTTGAGAAAAAGAGCTTAGGGTCCATTGCAGAGGAAGGAGGAATGTGAGAATGAAATGAAATGAATTGAATTGAAATTGAGAATGAAAGAATGAACAGAGAGATGAAATTGAATCAAAAAGGGTGGTGGTGTATAGGATTAGGGAAATTGGAAACTAATTGAAAGGAATTACAAAAGATTAAAAGAAGGATGCCGGCAATGAAGCGGCTGAGGTAAGAAGAGAAGCTCAATTTCTCGAACAATATCATAAGGATTGGATAATTGGATCAAAATCGCCGAAGAAGAAGAAGAAGAAGAAGATTCGACGATTTCTGCATGTGGTTCTTGTTATACAATTTGTTTTGTATATCAAAAACAAGAATAAGAAGAAATGAAATTCTCTCTCTAAATCTCGTTGTTTCTCTCTCCACCGCTTATGCAAATAATAATAATGAAGGAATAGTAAGGTAACGATCTATATTTGCATAAGACTCTATTTATACTACTTCTTAGGAGAGAGAGTGGACCTACCTTTTACTATTACTTTATCATTTTTTATATCAAAATATCTTCTCAACAACTTACTCCAAGTCCAAGTAGTAGTACTACTCCTCTTCACGGAATCAATTCTTATTTAATTTAATTATTAGTTTGTTTTTTTTGGTGTTGTGTATATAAACGCGATAGCCATCGGGGCATGTCTTCACTCACACGTTAAGACAAGTTGCCTTTGTAAGTGCAAGGTAAGTGCAACTAAGTTGGTACTAGCATGTAGGGCTTGGATGTTCTAATTCTGGTCTCTTTATTTTTTTTAAATACTTTTTTTACAAAAATAAACAATATTTATGAATTAAAATTGATGTAGTGCATTGATACAATAAAAATATGACAATATTCAAGAAGTTAATATAGTGCATAATTTGGCTACACGTGTGAGTGCGCAATGTTCAAAACATAAACTACTAGTTTAACGTCATAATTCTCCTATTTTAAAATATAACTAATGAAGTACACAATCAAAAAATATTTTAAAATTTTGATACATTGTTTGAGCATCGTAACTACTCGTTACATATTCATATATCTTTAACTTCTTTTCCATTTAGTGACATGACTATTATAATGCTTGTAGGTACCATCCTTCATACATAAACATAATTATCTCCCTAAAAAATATCTTCTGAATCTGATTCAGATCAAATAATTTTAATATTTTTTTTAAGTAAAAAATCATTTCTAATCAAAAGAGTAACAAACAAAAAAAAATCTTAGTTTTGATGAGTTGCCAAATAAATCTCCTTTTGGATAAAAAAAAAACTGAAGTATGAATCATTTTATATTAAAGTTTATCCAAAAAAGAACTTCAAATTAATTTATAAATGCTTATCTATTTAAGAAAAAAATTGTGGATAGCGGATAAGAGATAACATATGAGTTAGCTTATAACGACTTGTGTGTTGATTGATGAACCTTTAGCTATTTTGAATATCGTTTTCTATGAAGCAACTTCGTTAAAAGGTTTCTTTGTTTGTCCATTGGTCCTTGAATAATAGGATTTTTACTAAGTGCATTTTTGGTACGATGTGCGATTCTTCATTTTGAATCTTTTATTTTTTGTCAAGTATTCTAAATCTTTCTTATGCACAAGAAAATGTGGAAAAGACGAAATTGTTAATCTTTCATATGGTGTTGGACGACCAAAAAGTTGTCAACGTCAGGTTTTTCTTCTTCTTTTGATCATGCAGTCTAAGTTTGGTGGTTTATTTTATTCTCTAAAAAGATTCGGTCTAGTTTGTAACTTATTTGGCTGGCTTATGTCTTGATCATTTGGAATGAGCAAAACTCTTGCATTTTTTGTAATAAGGAGTTACTGTTATAACATGTGTTGGATGAAGTGAAAATTTAAGTTTTTCTTTAAGTGAAAGAAATTAGATTAAATAAAAAGGAGATACAAAGTAAATCCACACAAAAATGTAGTCAACCATAAAAGGTTATATAGACCAACTCAGCAAACCCACGTACGGACACGAAACCAGACTGCCAAAAAAGTGGTTGTGAACGTTTACAGTCACCAAACCATAGATTATCTCAGTCGAGCCTGAATCCGATCTTGAAAATTGGCGAATGAACCCGTCCACCAACACATAAGCACATCCACTAACCAACAATTAGTTGCGACGAAAATGGCAACAACAGACATCAACGACCATCAAGAAAATTTGAAACACAAACACAGCTTCTAGAGTGCGAAACCAAAGCCCATTTTGAGCCAAAGAGTACAAAAGCCAATTTAAAGGAAGGAATCCAACAATTGTTGTGACGAATTTAACAACAAAACTACAACAACATGACCTAAAAACAACCAGATCATGAAGCTTACAAACCCAGCAAACAACGCCGTAGAGGATGGTGGCGTGAGCAGTGGCTCAAACCCTTAACAACTTATGAAGCATTTTAAATTGATCAAACCCCAATATAAAAAAACATACTAGAGTCATGTCACAAAATGGGAAAATCAAACTAGATCAAGGAGAAGAAGAGAGACCCATAATCAAAGCTTCACAATCTCACCACCATATAATCAAATATGCCAGCAAAGAGGTTGAGACGACGCAAATCCCAAACCTAACACCGAACAACTTTATTTAAACTTGTTGTAGTGAAACCCAACGAAGGAGAAAACAATCATAACTTAGAGATAGAACAATCTCACAACGACGAAAAATGACAACAACAAGGGTAAGAAACAACTAGTCAAGAAACGTGGGCCACCAAAGAACCATCAGCAGACATCACCGCTGGAGCAAAGGGGAAGATTTCACCTTAAGAGACAATGCAAATAAAATAGGAAACACAATAACTGTCATTGTATGTTGAGGCGGCGGCAAAGACAGAGTTGATCCTCACATGTTAAAGGAAACGCGAGGTAACACATTGAGAGACCCTAACCAGGGTTTGACGGAGCTGTTGTCACATAGGCACCACCAACCTACAAGGCTGCATCATTTTCTCTTCCCACAACCGAGCTTAAATAAACACGTGAAAAACACATATTCCAACACTCATTTGGATTACACCACCATTGACTCCCGGTCTCGAAGCAAAAGAGATCGGCCCACCATACTCCATAAACAAATCACTAAGGCACTCCCAAACAAAAAAAAATTATAAATACTTATCTAAGCAAACACCTGGATTAATTCTTTCCTTTCAAATTATATGGTTGTTTACTTTATATTATAACACTTCTATTGGGGCAGTTCAGGTACAATCAACACAGGTTGAAGTGGCGACAAAAAAAAGTGAAGATCAACAGAGCAACTAAGTTCTTGATATATGTATTGTTGGTCAACAGAGTGATGTCATGACAGACTTGGACTATATTTAAGTACCCCGTCTTGGTATGTTTTGAGTTCTTCCAATGTGATTGTTACTAAAGATGTCTTAAATCACAACGTCACCCATAATTTGGAGATTTTACAGTCGTATTGGAAAGGCAATGATGTTAATGAGCCTCAGGTTTATACCAATGAGGAAGAAAGAGCTGCAACTATCAACTACTTCAAGAATTGTTCTGCTGCTAGAGAAAAACATTTCATTGATGTGTCCAAGACTAGGAAAAAGAATGTGCAAAAAGGTTTCCGCATTCATAATACCCATTTTAGGGCAGACTTCTAAATTGAGTTAAGTTATATATGTCAGTTTCATTTCTTTCCTTGCTATTTGTCTTGGTTTTTGTTTTGCTTTTTATTTCCCTTTGTTTTATTTTTCTTGTTTCTTTTTTTTCTTGTTTGAGAAGGTTATGGTCCATGTCCCCCTTCGCATTTTATTCTTGTTTTCTTTTATCCATATGTTTTTAAGTTGTTGCAGTTGGTTCACCATCTTCACCTTTTTCTTAAAAAAATTGCACTAATTTGATCTCTTCTCATATATAGTTGACAAAATCCTTTTTTTTTTATAGCAAAAGTTTACCAATTTCATTCTTTAAAAAAAAATGAATTCACATTTACAAAACTCACACAAGCACACACTAAACGACCATCAAATTTTCCTTTCATCTCTTACCATTTTTTAGATCAAACATAAAATAAAAACATGTTTTGTACTTTTTTTTATTCAAAAGAGGCGTGCCTGCTTTTTCTTATTAAAAGAACAAATTGGTGTCCCTCATTTCACTCGTTCTAGTTCTAATTAAACGTGATAACATCGCAATCTTTTATAGTATTTGGTAATAAACGTGATAACATTGCAATCTTTTTATAGTATTTGGTAAAGTAGAATGGGGATTACATCTCAACTAAAGAGGAAAAAATGGCTATTAAAACTTCTCACGCGTCCAACGAGCATTATAGTAATATTTAGTGGATTGAACTCTTGAGGTATAAAGAAGTTTGGTTGAGTATTTGTATCATGTAGACAAGATTCAATCAAAAAATTTATTTCTACGTTACAAGAATTTATATAAAAATATAACACGATATTGGATGATTAAATGATAAATACAAATTCTATAAAGAGGTACGGAGTGTTTATCATTTTACTTTTGTAGGGAGAGCTTTTGCTGGGGCAGTAACCTAACTAGTAGGGAGAGCTTTTGCTGGGGCAGTAACCTAACTAAATCGTCCATTTCCTTCCTACACACTTGCCTCGTCACATGCTAGGGACAGATTTGGTATTTAAAAAGGAATATTCTTCCTTTTTTGTTTTTATATAATAACACAATATATGTAAAGACAAATGCAGAAAAGATGAAATCAAGTTTACTTGAAGAAATAGAGGAAAAACACCATACACCACACTAACTTATGCAGCAAGTTATCGCAAGCTTTTAAATGATTGTAATTGTTTCGTTAATCTTAGGAGAATTAGTTATGATCACACAGTTAAATACACCACACTAACTTATGCAGCAAGTTATCGCAAGCTTTTAAATGATTGTAATTGTTTCGTTAATCTTAGGAGAATTAGTTATGATCACACAGTTAAATCATAGATTAAGTATAAATACTTTGCAAGCTTCTTCATTATTCTATCATGTGAAAATTAAATACAATTTACAGTATCATTTTTCTCATTTTTTCTTGTTTTCTATCATTTTCTGATTTGCTCAACAAATATCAATGATAATAAATAAATATCATAAAAACTTAAAACGTGTAATTTTTGTGTTACATCGACCACAAGGAATGTGAGGATATTGAAAGTTGAAACAATAAAGAAAAACTATTGTCAAATAAGGATAATCTTAATTTATCTATGGAATGAATCTATGATCACTTTCCACCATATAAATTTTAAAAAATCAGTCAAAAGTCTATGGTGCACAAAAGACACAAATTTTGAACCATGAACAAAACCATTTTTTTTTTGGTACAATGAACAAAACCATTTTTACTTGGATTAATAAATTTGATTATTCAATTAAATGTATTATGATGACTTATTCATTCAATGTTAACTTGTGCATGATGTAAAATCAATTTACTTGTACATGTTAGACAAAGATTATAAGATCACGTCATTTCTTTTCATATCACTTTGCCTCTTAAGATGATTAGATGAATAAGTGAGATGTTCGGGGTTTGAATCTCAGCTCTACAAACGTTATACAATGTCTCTATCAACTGATTTAAGTTTATGGAATTGTTGGTTCTATTTATAAATTTTGAATCGTTACTTTTAATAATAACATCAACTTATTAAGCCATGTACACATTTTTTTTAATAATTTTTTTTTAGTTTGGTAGATAAAATTTTCACCATGACTTGTATTGTTGGACGTTGGCAAAAGAACAATATCACCTCATCATAGCATGAGTTCCTTTGCTTTCTATAAACAAAATTTTTAGAAGAAGTTGTAACCAATCAAGATTCAAAATACTTTGAACCTTGTAAAAAAAAATCATCAGATTCCTATATACTATAAACCAATTCTATCAAAGAAAATACTTTTCCTTTAACCTGAATATGAACTCCCAACTATGGTATTGTGACCTAATTTTTAGCTTTCTTTTTCTTGTCCTTTTGTGACAATTCTTCTAATAATGGTTACTGTTTAATCATCGGTTAGGACACGCTTTTTCCTAGTGACCGACCCACTGATTTTGCTTATGTTAGTTTTATTTTTTTTATAATGTTCTTTTTTTAGGGGATGTTTTTGATAATGATGTTTGGTCGTTTTCTTTTAAATGAAATAGTATCATATATTTTGCTCAACTTGTATCATGTGCTCCACCCTGGAAAAAATAATGGTGTACGTCCTTTCTTTGTATTGCTAATGCCTAATGGCTAATGCTGACCCTACCACCAACACCAACTGGTCCAGCTTTGATTTTCTGTCTCTTTTGGTCCCGAATCTTTGTTGGACCAAACCAATGTGCTATGCTACTGGCTATGATTCCATGCATAGTTGAGGAGTACCGTTGTGTCCATCAAGTCTATATGTATTTTCTCTTGTCAAAACTATGACACGTTACATTTATACTCATCTTATTTATTTTATTTTTTAAAAACAAGTTAAAAACATTCATATTGGCATATTGCGAAGTGCAAATAATTATATTGTAGAGTACATTAAGGACTTGTAAAACCATTCAGGTCGTAGCAAAACTTGTTGGATTTGGAAGACCGTTCATGTTAGAATTGAACATTATACTTATGATCTTGTTCAAGGGACAATCATCATAACCACTTATCCGGCTATCCGTATGATAGCAATCATCATCGTACTCATAGTCATACGTGAGTAGTTAGCCCTTTTGAGGGGTTCAACAGAATCCCTTGAACTCTTAAAAGATGCAAATATACCCCTATATATTTTGCATTTTTAGCACCTGAATTTTCTTTTTCACCACTAGCTCAAGAACTCAAAAGTTCAACGGTAACATGTGCCCCAAGGGCACATGCTAAGAAATTTAAAATATAAATAATTGTCTTAAAAGTTGTGCATTCAACTTTTTAAAGTCAATATTTTATTTTTTTCCTATAAAAAACTTCTAATTTTGGATTCGTAGACCAAGGTTTGGGATCTGTCACTACCTAATGTTCCTCAAATTTTGACGATGATGTTAATGTATTATAAAATTGTGTTCCATTAATAGATTTTGTTGTTCATTTTAAATTATATCATTTTAATAAATTTAATCGAATCTGGATAAATACAGTATGAATTTTATAATTCAAAAAACGTCAAATATGTTTCGGAATATAAAATTCAAACCGGATAAAATGGACTAAATGGATATCGAGAGAAATATGGAGGATGTGAAAAGAAATTCTCAATTTTTTTTTGAGAAGCCTGGTGGACGTTGTTAGGCCTGATCCAGTTTGAAAGAAACTAAAGTTGAGATATGCCTAACAATGCATGAGTAACATGATCTCGTGAATATTAAATGCACCACCATTGTATGAAAACACTATTATTTCCATAGAAAAAAAAAAAAACTGAATACTTTTAAAGGTAAAAACAAAACAAAAAAGTCAATATTTAGTACTATTTTTTATAGAATAATCTAACTTTTATTTTTCCAGTTATAGAAAAGGTTAAGTAAGTAATTGGTCCTTATAATATTTTTTCGTTTTTAGTCCTTTAATGAAGAAATAAATGTCTTAGGAAAATCGAAGTATTAATTGACATGCTAATTACAGTTTGTCTTTATATTCATATGGTTGTTTTGTGGTGGAGTCTTCTCCAAGTTATCTCCATAACTTTTTAGTTTTGCCTTTTTTTTTAGGCCTAGGTCCTCTTTTGTGCAAAAAAAAAGGTCAATAAATATAGCAGTGACCTTCCTCTTCTTTTACCATCTTGAATGAGGCCAGACTTGTCTCAAGATGTTTCAATCCACTTCACCAATAACAATTTAGAAGAATTGCCGTATCTACTCTATCATAAAGAATATATTTCACTTGAACTTAAATTACTCCGAAAATTTCATCACTCATAAAAATGATGGTGCAATTTTCATGTTAGCTTTTTAGGAAGTTCTTCTATCTTTGATATAAATCTCACAACACACCTTATATTAATGTCCATCAATATCATGTGTTGTTAAACGTCTTGCATAAACTTGTTTCAACACATCATTGACTTCTATCCTCCACAAAGCAAAACTTGACATTGTTCTTCCATAAATTTCTGTGTTATAATTCACGACATTTGAAAAACTTGACATTGCACTTGGTCACAATAACACACTTAAGTATCAAGTACTAGGCAGTGAACATTCTCAAAAACAACACTTTCACAATATCATTACATAACATACGAAGAAGTTAATATCGGACAAATAGTTATTTTCGTTCTTGAATGTATAATGAATAGGTATAATAGTCCCTTAACACATCAAAATTTTAAAATAGTCACTAATTGTATAATCTGTTAGTCGAAATAGTCTATGACGTTAAAATATTATGTTAATATTGTCATATAAGTTCCTCAATAAATTTACTTACTATCGTATATATCATATTTATTTATTGACATATCAATCCTTATAAAAAAAGGTTACTGTCAATATTAAGAGACTATTTTAACTAACGTAACGCACAATCATAATCTATTTTAAAATTTTGATATATTTAAGAACTATTGTGACTACTCATTACACAACTACTCATAAATGATTATTTACCAAAACTTTAACACTAATTGCTAGAAAGTCCAACGGGGCACCAAAAGCAACAACGGTACAATCCAAGACTAACAAGAACGGGTATATCTAACAATGAACTCATTTAACTTATTTATAATCTATACTTTTTTTTTTTCAAATATTTATAATCTATGTTATATTACTATTCATACTTAAATAATATATGTTATATTACTTTTTTATTTCAAATATTTATAATCTATGTTATATTACTATACATTTGTCCAATAATATATCTAAATTTATATCTATGTTATTTTTTTTGTCAAAAAAAATATATCTTATTATTTGATATAATTTTCATGATATTTATCAAAATTTCCGAGATCCCTACAAATCCAGAAGCATACTTCCTAGAAACTATGCTAAATTCAATGAAGAATGTTATTCACACATTTGGCTGATAAACGTTTGGCTAAAAACACGAGTAATTTATCAATATAACCCCATCGGTAGTTAACTGTCGATGAATTTTTACCAACGGCATTTAATTGTCGATGAACATTTACGTATTTTTCTTTCTTATGTGTTTCAGCTTTGTTAGTAGTGTATAACACAATTTTCAAATTCAATCCCACCAAGGCATTAAGCTCAAAAGATACAGTAATTCCTATCCTATCAATAGTCTTTAGAAGAAAAAAATAATGAAAAGTTTGTAGCAACCATGGCGGTGTGTAAAGGGATCACTCCTAACCAAAGTCTTTTGGCATGTAAGCTAAGTTCATTCGCCAAATTTTGGCTGATGTTGATTTCTTTCGAATTTTAACATGAAGCATATATGTCTATTCCAATTTAAAAAACTAATTTCATTTTCTTTTCATTTCATTTCCCTCTCTCCAACACTTTTCATTCATCAAAACTAATTAGTGATTTCATTCATCAAAACTAATTAGTGATTAACCTTACACTACAAGATATCCGCAAATCACAGCTCCATAAATTAACAACATCCAAAAATTTGATTAAACAAAAAACATCACATAATCCCTTTCAAGCAAACAAAGCAGTTTGATTAGAGATATTGTTGGTGCTAGTAGATGATCTATTATGAGGATGAATTGGTGGCCTACTACCCATAAAGTTACTTCCACTTCCCTTTCTTGCATTCAAAGAAGAACATGAACCCCTTGAACTTGCTGAATTCACCCCCCTCTTAGAAACAAGCCTTGACATAGATTTAAAACTTGATTCTCGGCTCTCATAAAACCCTCCATAGCTTCTACATGACTTCAACCTCTTGTTGTAAGGACTCTCTGGCTTTGCAAGATCCTCCAAACTCTTCACATTTGTTAATGAAGTAAAAGATTGTGATTTTCCTTGGTAGAATTTTGAAAGTCCCCTCCTATAGAAAAGACACAAACTTTAGCATACTCATAAGAAAATAGAATAGCCCAAAAACAAATATGAAAAGAAAAAGCAAAACCCATTAAAAAAAGCTATAAAAATTGATGGACAAAAAAACTTACTTGATTGGAAGTTGTTGAAACAAAGAAGACATATCACTTAATGGATCAGCTGCTTCAAGTTGATGAGTAGATGAGGATGAAGAAGATGAAGTAGGTGAAGTAACATCTTCAAATGAATCAGATTCTGATAATTCTGATGATGAATTACCATTTGAAACTTCAGAATCAGAAGAGAAGAAAGAACCATCTATAATATCATCATAGTCTTCATGAAATGGTCTTTTCTTTGGTGATTCAATCATAGGATTGTTCATTTTTTGTTCCATCTCTAATTAGATATCTTCAAGATAACAATAACTATAATTCCACAAGCAACAATTACAAACACATGCACTTTAATTTGTCTAGGAAAATAAAATGAGGTGATATAGTTTGGGGAATGTCTGGAATGTAAATTGTGTATATATAAGAAAAAAAAGAAGGTATGAGGTGGTGGATAAGACTAACATTTATTTTCAATTTAGTATTATCACATACTTTAATGTTGATATTCTTCTTTGGAAAGAAATAGTAAGATTCGGCTTTATCCGAATATATGATTTATCTTGTCTCTCTTGAGACCCACCCAATTAGTGTTATCCCTTTATTTTGGGTAACTATTTAGTGTTATCCTTTTACCTAGCTAAATATGGTGCCCCCTTTATTTATTTTTTGACTCACCCTTTATGTTTATGCTTATTCTTGACTTGTAACTTGACACGTCCCTCTACCCACTACCAAGTTATTATCGTACCATCAAAACATTCTTTTTTGAAGAAAAAAGTTGTAAAGTTTAATCTAATCTAATCTTATCTTATTAGTTTTAATGGTAGAATTTCGCTTACATAATTCCTCATTTAAATTCTACTATGTAAGTAAGAATCAAAATACCATTAGAGGACAAAAATTATTATGCATCTTTAAAAAAAAATATTATACTTCATTAACGTATCAGATCTCATGCAAGATTGCATAGTTGTTGAAAAAAATTATGGAAAATAGAGGTGAGAAAGTTGAAGTTCATTAACATTTTCCAATTCCATGATCATTTTAGGATTATGTATTTTTTTTACGCAGGTCTTTTCAAGATACTGAGAATGTAAGATAATTGATTGATATGGTTTTGCAACATCAGCAACCACGTTTGTACTTAAGAAATGAGAAGTTGTGTGGACGGTCTCTTTTCAACATTTTTTTAAATACTCATTAATATATAAGTCATGTTAACCAATGTCATCAAAGAGTAGTTAAAGAAGTTAAAAGAGAAAATTTAAAATTGAAAATGACACTTTTTAATTTTTAATAATTGACTGCACAATTTTCATTTAATACCTATTACATTTGTTTCTTTAACCTGTGTCTCAGGATATTGGTTAACATTTTCCTTAATATATATATTAAATAAAAGTTGAAAATGCATAGTTATTTGATATATATATTAAGGAAAATGTTAACCAATATCCTGAGACACATAAAAATGCATGGTTTAGCTGTTTATTGGAAATGCATGGAATAAAAGTTGACTATATTCTATGTAGTTTTTTTAAGGCAAAATGCATGGTTTAATGAATTTATTTTTATCTTAAAGAAATTAAGCCTAAGTCTAACTATGCATATTGCTTAAAAGAACTATGTAGAATATATTTAGAAAGATGTCGACCAGTGCTCCTGGAGCATTGGTTAAGCAGTTAAAAGAAGTACAAGATTTTATTAAAAAATAGTGTAATAATTAATTGGTCAAAAGTAACAATTTACTCCCTTCGGTCCTTATTATAAGAAAAAATTGACTTTTTAGGTTCATATAATAATTAATGTATCTTAGTGTAAATATAGACTAGATACATCACTTATACAATGAACCAAAAAAATCAATTGTTTCTTATAATAAGGACCAGAGGGAGTATATTTCTAAGACAATTTTTTTACTTTTGAATTCCTTAAACAGTGCCCCCAAGAACACTGGTTTGGTTACCAAGATCCATATATACTCCCTCCGGTCCTTATTATAAGAAACAGTTGACTTTTTTGGTTCATAGAATAATTAATGTATCTTGTTATAAATATAGACTAGATACATCACTTATACAATGAACCTAAAAAGTCAACTTTTTCTTATAATAAGGACCGGAGAGAGTATTAAAAAAGGGAAATGTTAACTTGTGCCCTTAAGGACGTGTGTGAGAGGATGATACAAGTGGGCAATGGAAGAGCGCGTGGGAGAGGGAAGGTCCCAAGGAGTGTGGATGGATGGATGGATAAGGTCGAAAAGTGTTGACAAGGAAATGTGCAACCTTAGCTGTTTGTGGCTCAATTCATTTTCATCATCGTAACCAATTCCAATCCAATTGGGTGGATGGATATTCAACCAACCAACTGTATTCATGCATGCTTCGCGGCGCCCACTGAGTAGAGTTGAACTAATTTCTTTCCAATTTTGAATAATCCAACGGACAAACAAACCATTAAACACGCTTTATCCTCCTTTTCATGGCAATAACAGCCCCACACACGTCCTTTTTGTTCCCATGTTTTCTTCCCACCATCTTCTTCTAAACCAAAATTCCATTACATGCACTTTTAAGTGGCAAACTCGTACTTATGTAAACAAACTAAGTCCCCTTTATTTTCTAAATAACGTGTTTTAGAATTTGTACCAAAATTTTGTGTTGAGGCTTTTAAAACAACATTCGGCCAACATCTAAAACGATCAATAGGCCAATAAACAATTTGAATTTTGTGTTGACTTTATTATTTTTTATCAGTTTGGTAAAAAAATACTGCTGATAAGCTAGCTTATAACGAATGAAGTTATAATGGATAGATAATAAACTATAGTAGATTAACTATCTGATTAAATTTGTAGTGTTTGTTAAATTTAACGCTTAAATTAACTTATAAATATGAAAACATACATAGGTAGGCGTTGATTGTTTGAATACTAAAGAAACAAATTGTTTGATTTATTCAAGAAAATATTCTTTAGAGAATTTTTTGGGTGTTAACTCTTATGTTCTCTGGCGAAAGAAACTTGATAATCCGAGGTTCGATAGGAAGATAAGTAAAGTTGATTAATAATTGTTTCATCTATAAGCCAAACTCAAATTCTCTAAACAATTCGTCTTTGGTTAAACTCGTTAATTACTTGAGCTCAATTGTTTGGTTAAAACTTCTGTGTTATAGAGATTAAATTGTCTCTTTTTTTTCTTTAAGAACTTCAAATCGTCTCCTTTCAATTATTGTTAAGAGACTTAACTGTATTTTTTTCGATGATAGTTCAAATTGAAGTTAGTTTGTTGAATTTTTTTTTTGCTAAAAAATACTTTTATCTTTTAAACAAATAAGACTAAAGAAGCTAAAACTCTAATTATTTAATGAATGGAACATCACCAACTTTATTGAGAAAGCGAAATAAAGTTGTTTGTTGATATCTCCAGCGGTAAATTATAAGTCAGCATTGATCATCCATTAGGTTTAGGTATTAATGCTTTTTGTCCACACACGTCGGTCGATAGATGGGTCCAGAACTCGTTACTCATCATCCATCATCCATATATGCAAATGCAAAGGATTAATGCGAATCTGTCGATAATGATTTACGTGTTGGGGATAATATATTGGTTTTTTAGCACATTGGGACGTCCTACGTAGGAGGAATTTGGACCATAATTTGCTATTGTAAAATAAAGACAAAGTTACACAGTTTTTCAAGTCAACCATTGGATTTTTAATGAATGGACTTGATTGCAACTTTGATAAATCACATCCTATAATATAAATTGAATCCATTTTTTAGGAATTCTTGGCACAAGGATTTAGACATTTTATTTGGTCTCACACACAAAAAATAAAAAAAGTAAAATTTATAATTAACTAATGCACCATTATAAAAACTAATATATCATTTTTAAATATGTTTTTGTTCTCTAAATTTTTCTTTTAATTCTTATCAAATTATCAATTATCACTTTTGATCCCTATTTTTAAGTCAACTCATGTGCAATCTTTGTATTTTTTAATGAAATTGTGCAAAAAATGTGTAGAATATTATTAAAATCCCTCTAAAAAAATTAGAATTTTTTAACAAAATGCGAATTTTTAACTGCAAAAAATATAAAAATTCATATTTAATTCATGTTTTTTTAATTCTAATTTTTTTGAGAGATTCTTATGATACTATAAACTTTTAGGCAAAATTTGATTAAAAATATAAATTCTACATGCGAGTTTACTTGAAAAGAGAGACCAAAAGTGGAAATGTAAAACTTTTGGGGGACTAAAAATCAAAAAAAAAAAAAATAGAGGGACTAAAACGAACAGTTGATATATTTATAGGGACTAAAAACGTATTTAATCCTGTTTTTTGTGTGTTATAAAATGAAGTATCTTGATCTTTGTGTTGGTTCAAAAAATATTCTCTATGTAAAATCAATTATGGAAATATCTTATGACACTTTAAATAACTCATTATGTAGTATGCTCATGATGAGTAAATGCAATAACAAATATGTTGGAACAAAATGTGTTTAACAATGAACCTTAAAGAGTTTTGATGATAACAAGGTATTAAAAATTGTAAATTGGACTAGCTAATATTTGTTCAAGTGTACAGGACCATAATTATAAAGTTACATCATCATTGGTTCTGAATGAGCAAATAAAGAGCAAAGGAAACAACAAAAATTTGAAGCTTGGACGCTCCTGAAGGCAACTTGTTACTGAAGGGAAAAAGCGCTCCTGAAGTTAAGTCGCTTCTGAAGTAAGGATAGTGCTCCTGAAGTTAAGACGCTTCTGAAGTAAGAATAGTGCTCCTGAAGACAAGAAGTCCAGAAGTCATATCATCAGAAGCTGCATCATCAGAAGCTGCAGAAGTCATATCATCAGAAGCTGTATCATCAGAAGCTGCATCATCAGAAGCTGCCTCATCAGAAGCTATTTCACCAGAAGCTGAATCTCAACTGGATTTGCAAAAGATTCAAGAATTGAAGAATTATCAATGCAAAAGCTGTCTATTGGATTCGAAAACACAAACAAAGGATTAGTGGAATTTTGCAACGGTCATTTCAAAGGTGTTTGAAGGCTTGTGCTTGCAATTTGGACGAAAGCGTTGACATTGTACTTTGTACGAATTGTACAACCACGTTCTCCACCACTCTGTTTTTTGTCCACGCTACAAGACAAGAAAACAGCTCCAGAATACGGTCTCGCCTGCATATATGTTCCTTTGGATAAGGAATGGATTTCAAATTGGTTCTTCATAGGACAACAACCAAATCAGGCAAAAGATCATTGGTGAAAGATCAAGCTTCAACAACGACTCTTTGGTGTGCTGGCAATTTCACAACGTCTCTTTCACACCTCTATATAAAGGAGTGAAGAATTAGAGTTTTGGTAATGCATGAACGCTGAACGAAAGACTCATAACATTTTTACAAGTGCCAAATCTCTGCTGAAATTGTTCTGCATTCACTTAGAATTTCTGTGTCTAAAAGTCATATCTTAGAAATTCTTAAGTCATTTGAGTCTGTATCTGATTTGTATTGTGAGCACCTCTGATTGTATATCAAGTGTTCAACCTTAAACAATTTTCTGTGTAATTTTGTTTAGTTAGGAAGTCTCTTGCAGTTGTGCTTGAGCAGGAAGTCTCTTGATTGTGTTCTTGAGCAAAGGAAGTCTCTTGCTTGTGTGCTTGAGCATTGGAAGTCTCTTGCTTGTGTGCTTGAGCATTTGTAATCAGATATTACTCATAGTGAAATCTCCTTGGAAGTGCAAGGGGGACTGGACTACTTCCGGATTGTGGAAGGAACCAGTATAATTGCTTTGTGTCGTTCTTCTTCTCTCTCTCTCTGTTTTATTCCGCTGCATTTAGATTCTGATTATCACTTCAGAAGCTGTCTCACTTAGCTTCTGATCAGTGTGTTCAGTTTTTAGGAGAAACGAAGAATTTTTCAAAACACAATTCAACCCCCCTTCTTGTGTTTTTTCTCACCTTCAATTGGTATCTAGAGCCTTGGTCTTTTGTGTAACACTTAACCGTGCAACAGTCAAAGATCTGAGAAAAACATGTCTACTCCTCCTCCTACTGGTCCTAGTGATACTAGTTATAAGAATGTCTCACATGATTATAGTGATAGTAAGAAAACCAGCGTTGGAAAAGTTCCAAAGTTCAATGGAGATGCTGAAGAGTTCTCTTGGTGGAAGACCAACTTTTACAGTTACATCATGAGCCTAGATGAAGAATTATGGGATATTCTGGAAGATGGTGTTGGTGATTTAGTCCTTGATGAAGAAGGAGCTGCTGTGGATAGAAAGAAACATACTCCAGAACTGAGGAAACTCTACAAGAAGCATCATATTATCAGAGGAGCTCTTGTCACTGCCATACCCAAAGCAGAGTACATGAAAATGAGTGACAAATCCACTACTAAAGCTATGTTTGCTTCTCTCTGTTCAAATTATGAAGGGAGCAAGAAGGTCAAAGAAGCAAAGGCTCTTCTGCTTGTACATCAGTATGAGTTATTCAAGATGAAGGATGATGAAACTATTGAGGAGATGTACTCAAGGTTTCAAACCTTAGTTTCTGGGCTACAGATTCTAAAGAAGAGCTATGTTGCTTCTGATCATGTAAGCAAGATACTCAGAAGCTTACCTGCAAGATGGAGACCAAAAGTGACTGCCATTGAGGAAGCTAAAGATTTAAACACTTTAAGTGTCGAAGATCTTGTTAGTTCTCTCAAAGTTCATGAGTTAAGTCTTAATGAACATGAGACTACTAAGAAGAGTAAATCAATAGCTCTTCCATCCAAAGGCAAGTCATCAAAAGCTCTCAAAGTAGTTGAATCTGAAGAGGAAGAACAGTCAAGTTCAGATTCTGAACCAGATGCTGCTGAAATGGCCATGCTCTCAAACAGACTTCAATATCTGGCCAAGAAGAACAGAAAGTTTCTCTCCAGAAGGGGTAACTCCAGAAGCTCAAAGAAAGAAGATCAGAAGGGATGCTTCAACTGTAAGAAGCCTGGACACTTCATTGCTGAATGCCCTGATCTTCAAAGAGAAAAGTCAAAGGATAAGTCAAAGAGGTCTACATTCAAACCAAGCAAACTCAAGAAGCAGATTAAGCAGAGTTTAATGGCAACCTGGGATGATTTGGGTAGTGAATCTGGATCTGATAAAGAGGAAGCTGATGAAGATGCAAAGGTAGCTGTTGGGTTGGTAGCAACAGCAACTTCAGAAGCTGGATCAGATTCAGACTCAGAAGATGAAAACGAGGTATATTCCAAAATTCCCAGAGATGAACTTGTTGAGTCTCTTAAAGAACTTCTTACACATTTTGAAGTAAGAACCAATGAGTTGAAGGATTTAAAAGAAAAATATGCTGATTTGGTACAACAGCAAAAATCAACTCTATTGGATCTGAAAGCATCTGAACAAGGACTTAGGGGCTTTGACTTCATGTGTAAAACATATGAAGACCAGCTCAGGTTCTTATGTCAGAAGCTACAAGAAAAGTGTAATGAAAAACCTTTAAGTAACCATGAAATTGCTCTTGAAGATTTCATTATATCTGGCATTGACAGAAGCAGAGTGGCTTCTATGATTTATAGCATTTACAAGAACAATGGCAGAGGAATTGGTTTTCCAGAGGTGAAACTTGAGAAAACCAATCTAAAATCTTGTTGTGAATGCATCAAGGAAGGTCTGAAAACATTCTTTGTACCAGAAGGGGCTGAGTTGGAAACTGTTGTTCAATCAGAACCTGAAGCTTCTAGTCCTAAGGCTAAGATTACTTCAAAGCCAAAGAACTCTAAGTCAAAGGCTATGATCAAATCTGATTCCAAGACTTCAAAGGTCAGGATCCTGAAAAGATCAGAACCTATTCCTCAGAGTCTGGTGAAACCAAAATCTGGGGCTCTGAAGTCTAAGTTTCAGAAGAAGACAGTTACTGCTTCTGAAGTACCAAAACCTAAGGTGATGGTTAATCAGAAGCAACCCAACTCACAGCACAAGGTACAAGAAGTGAAGAGTAAAGCCTTAAGTACTAACCTTCCAGGACCCATAGAACAATGGGTACCTAAATCTAAAAATGTCAATGATGCAGGTATGTCTAAGAGCAGTGCCAAAGCAAAGATCATGGTACCTAGACAGTGGTTGCTCAAGACACATGACAGGAGACAAGTCCATGTTCCTCAGCCTAACAATGAAAGAGGGAGGAAATGTGAAATTTGGAGGCAACCAGTCAGGCAAGATCATAGGTACAGGAACTATTGGTAATTCCTCTACCTCAATTAATAATGTATGGTTGGTAGATGGTCTTGAACATAACCTTTTGAGCATTAGTCAATTTTGTGATAATGGTTATGATGTGCTTTTTGAAAAACCCAACTGTACAGTAATCAACAAGGAAGACAAATCCATTGTGTTCAAAGGAAAGAGAGTTGACAATGTCTATAAAATCAATTTTTCTGAACTGGCTGATCAGAAGGTGATGTGCCTACTATCAGTGAATGATAAGAAATGGATGTGGCACAGAAGGTTGGGACATGCTAACTGGAGGTTAATCTCTAAGCTTAGTAAGTTACAACTTGTGAAAGGGCTACCAGACATTGACTATCATTCAGATGCACTCTGTGGTGCATGTCAGAGAGGGAAAATTGTGAAATCATCTTTTAAAACCAAAGACATTGTTTCAACCTCAAGACCTTTAGAATTACTCCATATTGATTTATTTGGACCAGTAAGTACTGCATCCTTATATGGAAGTAGATATGGATTAGTCATTGTTGATGATTACAGCAGATGGACTTGGGTGAAATTCATAAAGAGTAAAGATGTTGCGTGTGATGTATTCAGTAGCTTCTGCACTCAAATTCAATCTGAAAAAGAATCAAAAATTTTGAAAATCAGAAGTGATCATGGTGGAGAATTTGAAAATGAGCCATTTGAAGCTTTTTGTGAAAAACATGGAATTTTCCATGAATTCTCTTCTCCTAGAACACCACAACAAAATGGGGTTGTAGAGAGAAAGAATAGAACTTTACAAGAAATGGCCAGAACCATGATTCATGAAAACAATTTACCAAAACATTTTTGGGCAGAAGCAGTGAATACAGCTTGCTATGTTCAAAACAGGATCTATATTAGACCTATTTTTGGAGAAAACAGCATATGAACTCTTTAAAGGAAGAAAACCCAATATCTCTTACTTTCATCAATTTGGATGTACATGTTACATTCTGAACAACAAGCTCTACCTAAAGAAATTTGATGCCAAGGCCCAAAGAGGAATCTTTTTAGGTTACTCTGAAAGGTCAAAGGCATACAGAGTGTATAATTCAGAAACACTTTGTGTTGAAGAATCTATGCACGTTAAATTTGATGACAAGGAGCTTGAAGATAAAACTTCAAAGCAAGGTGAAAGTTTTGCAGAGATACAGGTTCTTGAGGCTACTCCAGAACCTGATCAGATAGCTGAGTCTGAAGATAGTCCAGAAGCTGAACCCACATCAGAAGCGCAAGATGAAACTGCTTCTGATGAAGCACAAGATGGCTCACATCAAGAAGATCCTCCCAGAAACACATTCAAACACAAGTCTTCACATCCTGAGGAGCTAATCATTGGAAACAAAGATAGTTCAAGAAGAACAAGATCACATTTCAGACAAGAAGAGTCAATGATTGGACTAATCTCAATGATTGAACCTACAACAGTTGATGAAGCACTTTCAGATGATGGATGGATCCTAGCTATGCAAGAAGAGTTGAATCAATTTCAAAGAAATGATGTGTGGGATCTGGTACCCAAACCTCAGCACAAGAACATTATTGGAACAAAATGGGTATTCAGAAACAAGCTGAATGAGCAAGGTGAAGTAACAAGAAACAAAGCCAGGCTTGTTGCACAAGGGTATAGTCAACAAGAAGGCATTGATTACACTGAAACGTTTGCTCCAGTTGCAAGATTGGAAGCAATCAGGTTACTTCTTTCCTATGCAGTTAATCATGGCATAATATTATATCAAATGGATGTCAAGAGTGCATTTCTAAATGGTGTCATAGAAGAAGAAGTGTATGTCAAACAACCTCCTGGATTTGAGGATATTAAATATCCTGACCATGTTTTTAAACTGAAGAAATCACTATATGGCTTGAAACAAGCTCCCAGAGCTTGGTATGATAGACTAAGTAATTTCTTAATCAAGAATGATTTTAAAAGAGGACAGGTTGATACTACACTCTTCAGAAGGACCCTTGGGAAAGATATTCTTGTTGTGCAAATATATGTTGATGATATAATATTTGGTTCTACTAATGCATCTCTTTGCAAGGAATTTTCTGAGTTAATGCAGGATGAATTTGAAATGAGCATGATGGGAGAGCTGAAGTTCTTCCTTGGCATTCAAATCAATCAATGCAAAGATGGAGTCTATGTTCATCAATCAAAGTACACAAAGGAGCTTCTGAAGAAGTTCAAACTTGAAGATTGTAAAGTGATGAACACTCCAATGCACCCTACGTGTAACTTAAGCAAAGAAGATGAAGGAGCTAAAGTAGATCAGAAGCTGTATAGAGGTATGATTGGTTCTTTGTTATACCTCACTGCATCTAGGCCAGATATTTTATTCAGTGTATGCTTGTGTGCAAGATTCCAATCAGATCCTAGAGAATCTCATATGACTGCTGTCAAGAGAATCTTCAGGTATTTGAAAGGAACAACTAATCTTGGACTCCTTTATAGGAAATCCTTAGATTATAAGCTAATTGGATTCTGTGATGTTGATTATGCTGGTGATAGGATTGAAAGAAAGTCAACCAGTGGCAATTGTCAATTTTTGGGTGATAATCTTATATCCTGGGCTAGCAAAAGACAAACAACTATTGCTATGTCTACAGCAGAAGCAGAATACATTTCAGCTGCAAGTTGTTGTACACAACTACTTTGGATGAAACATTAGTTGGAAGATTATCAGATAACTGCTAACAGTATTCCCATTTATTGTGATAATACTGCTGCTATTTGCTTGTCTAAAAATCCAATTTTGCATTCAAGAGCTAAGCACATTGAAATCAAACACCATTTTATCAGAGATTATGTTCAGAAAGGAATTTTAGATATACAATTCATTGATACTGAAAATCAATGGGCTGATATATTTACTAAGCCTTTAACTGTTGAAAGATTTGATTTTATAAAGAAAAATTTGAACATGCACTTTGTATCTGATTAAATGCTTGCTTGCTCCTGAATAGGATTTTAGGTTCTGAAGTTAGTTCAGAAGCGGTAGTCCATCAGAAGCTCTTTATTGAGGTTCTGAGGAAAACTCGCTTCTGATGATGACGTCAGCATCTGAAGTCCAGAAGCTGGATTTATTGCTTCTGAATAGTTGAATTAGTGGAAACGTTGGAAGTCACCTTTTAAAAAGTAACTTCTGGCCCACTAACTTGGTAGTTACTCTGTGAACTTCTTACGTGGCCTGTATGTGTTGGTGTATAACTAAAAGGGCAATGATGATTTAAAAACTTTGAAAGTACTTTTCACGCGCCCCCAATTTTGTCATTAATGTTATGTTTGTTTGTCTCTTTTGAATTGCAATCGTTTTACTTTTAACACTTTGACAATTCACACACTCTCACTCACAACAAACACATTTGCTCTCAAACCTCTTGCGAAGTAAGCGCATTCTCTCAACCTTAGAACCCTAAAATCTTCATCTTCTTCAAATCTTCGTCAATCATCAAATGGCATCATCAAGCTCGAAACGAGAAGTTTCAGTATCTACTTCACGGATGGTCCCTGAATTTGACTACAAAGGAAGAAGCATGAAATTGGAAGAATGGGAACTACAGGTTCAAATAGAAAATCCGGTGGATTTTGAATCACTCGCCTTCCATGAGTGTTGGATCAGAAGCTACTATGAAAAGCAGGAACTTACGCATTACTTCAAGATGTTGAATGGACCAACATACGAAGCATTGGTAAGACACTTCTGGGTGAGGGCTAAGGTTTATGACAAAGCTGCGTCTATAACTGAAGAAAGTCAGATGGTGTTGATTTATCCCGAACTGGAAGGGAAGACCAGAGAAGAAATGAGACTTGAGCCATTTACAGGAATTGAAATCAGGTCAAGTATTTGTGGTATTCCAGTAAGAATTGCGGAATGACAGATAGAAGCTGTACTCTGTAGAGAGGCCTCTGGAAAATACTCTGGAATTGATCTCTCAAGTACAGCTGAAGAACGCTTCTGGAAAGAGAAAGTAAACTTGGCCCTGTACAACTCAACGCAAGCAGGAAAGTATGCTGATCTATGCATGGATAAGAAGCTGCTTCTGAAGATTCAGAATGAGGACTTACTTCCATGTGGTGGTAGTGAGAAACCCAATTTGGCACAAAAGGTCTTTCTTCAACACTTCATTAAGAAGGAGAAAGTGAACGTGCCAAAATATATGTTCAAATACTTGATAGAGTGTCTGAAACAGAGTCAGCTGCAGAATAGAACCTGGGTACCTTATGGAAGACTCTTGTCAGAAATATTCTATCAAGGAGGAGTCTTGGACAAGCTAAGCAGTGCTGAAGCCTTCACAGATGAGCTGCTTGATACTAAAACTGGAAAGTTCATTAATGCACAAACCCTCAAGAATATGAAGTTGATCCCTGCTGTCACCAAGCTTCATACAGATTTGAGTGAATCACTTGTTAAGTCTGATCTTATGAAGGACTTTCCACCCATCTGCAAGAAGGATCCCATTGAAGTGCAGATGTACTATATCAAGGAACATTTTGAGGCAACCAATGAGAGAATCAGATTGGAAGATATTCCAGAGGAAATGTATGGTGGTGCTCTGCCACGAGCCAGAGGCAGAAAGTCAAAAAGGAAGATGACTGCAGAGCAATATCTAGAGGTTGAACAATCTGCTAAAAAGGCAAAAGTTGCTACTGACAAGCTCAAGATTGGTAGTTCATCAGTACCTTCAATTGAAGAAGCCATTAAAGACATGGATTCCAGGATGATCATGGATGTTGGCATTACTCTTGATCAACCTGCTATACCAAATAAGAAAAGAAAGCAAGCAGTAAGGAGAACCAAGAACTTTCCTCATGTTCCTAAGAAAACTGAAGCTGCTACTAATGTGTCAGAAGCTATTGGAAAAGCTATGGAGATTGCTTCTGAGCTTCAAGAGAGGGTAATAACAGAAGCATCACAACTTCTTAAAATCCCTGACACTACTAAAGATGATTGCTCAGAACCCTCTACTACAGGTAATATTTTCACACACTCAGAACCTGTAGTACATGAGATATCCAGTGACTCTCCTTCACCTTCTTCAAAATCCTCATCATCATCTTCAGATTCTGATGATGATATACCCTTAGCCCAACTTTTTCAAAAACCAGTAAAAAGCCAGTCAACATCAACCAAAACCAACACAAAGCCCTCTCAGTCAACTACTTATGAACCAGTTGGTCACATAATTAATGAGAAGTTGGCTGAAATGGCTGAGCAGAGAGAAAGAGTCATTGATACTATCTTTCGCATTAACCCTCAACCCCTTAACATTCAACCTCTCAACATGATTCCTCCAGAAAATGTTGAATTTAACTCAGAAAAGGCCTCTGAAACAACTCCAGAAGCAGCTGCTTCTGAAAATGTTGTTTCAGAAAACCCCCATCAACAAACACCTAAACCCACAACACCCCCACAATCACCAATAGCTACCATTGACCCCCAACTCAACACTCATATATCAACTTCACCACAACAACCATCAACTGAAATTGAACACTCCCCACAACCAACTCCCATGGATATTGACAACTCTCAAGTCAATGTCCAAGCCTCAACCTCTACCGCACACATTGCTTCTGACCAGCCTTCATCTTCAAACACACAAACACACTTTACCATTCCAGTTCCTAACCCTGTTCAAGATTTGGAAATCAGTGATTCTGATCTTGAAACTCTTGAACAACCACCCACAAACATCTTGGAATCTGGATATATAAATGCTGAGCTTCTGACAATCCTTAGTCAAATGCATAATCTGGTGAATCAAATAAGGTCAATTGATCTCACCAATGCATATGAAGACTCCTGGGTATCTCTTCAGAACCGGGCAAATGAGCTCATTGAAAACATAAAGGCTAAGTGCATCAGAGTCAAGCAAGCTTCAGTCAGAAGGCTTATGGAAAAACTGAATCAGAGTCTCAGAGTAAGAAGTTCTACACTGCTTCTGGCAAACCAGCCTTTCTTCTTAGAAACGGACTACTTGATCAGAGAAGCAAGGTTGTGTAAGCTTCTAAAGAAACAGATGGCACAGCAGCAGCAAGAGGCTAGAGAAAGGGAACAAGCTCTTCTCCAGAGGCAACAACAGCTTGAAGAACTGTTGCAGAAGAAAATTGAAGAAATGGAGGAGATGAAGAAACAACAAAAACCAACCATTAGTTGCACACCTTAGTGTTATCTTTTGTTTGCTGTGTGTTTTAAATTTTTTAGTCCTTGCTTCTGAAACCATCCTGTTTTATTTTTCTATGCTTCTGAATGCTTAAATGATTCTGACTGCTTAGTTGCTTCTGATATTTGGATATTCATGTTCATATACTTTGGTGTGATTTATTTAGTTAATTTCTTAGTATACTCTCTCATGTTTAAGTTTTTCTCAAATCTTTTTGTCTTTTATGCTTATTTTTTATATCATTTTTTTTGATAATGACAAAAGGGGGAGTATATGTGACAAGTATTTAAAGGCTCTGAGCCCCATTAACATTAATGGCACTTGAAATTTTTGAAAAACTTCTATCATTTTTTTTTTACCTTATTGGTATAAGCTATGAACGAACGAAGAAGTATCAAAATTCAAGTAAAATTAATTGAACCATTCTTCTTATCTATAAGTTAATTCTTTCAATGATTCAATTTTTTAAAGCTCTGATATTTTTATTGTGCGAAAAATGAATTTAATTAACCTGGATAGAACTTAGGGGGAGCTTACAAACCTCACCTTAAAGACTATCAGACTCAGGGGGAGTTTGAGCTTACAAACCTCAGATTCTGAGCTTACAAACCTCAGAACCCCAAAGTCAACTTGTTAATTAGATTAACAACAATTGATCAATTTTAAATACTTTTGTTTGTCATCATCAAAAAGGGGGAGATTGTTGGAACAAAATGTGTTTAACAATGAACCTTAAAGAGTTTTGATGATAACAAGGTATTAAAAATTGTAAATTGGACTAGCTAATATTTGTTCAAGTGTGCAGGACCATAATTATAAAGTTACATCATCATTGGTTCTGAATGAGCAAATAAAGAGCAAAGGAAGCAACAAAAATTTGAAGCTTGGACGCTCCTGAAGGCAACTTGTTACTGAAGGGAAAAAGCGTTCCTGAAGTTAAGTCGCTTCTAAAGTAAGGATAGTGCTCCTGAAGACAAGAAGTCCAGAAGTCATATCATCAGAAGCTGCATCATCAGAAGCTGCAGAAGTCATATCATCAGAAGCTGCATCATCAGAAGCTGCCTCATCAGAAGCTATTTCACCAGAAGCTGAATCTCAATTGGATTTGCAAAAGATTCAAGAATTGAAGAATTATCAATGCAAAAGCTGTCTATTGGATTCGAAAACACAAACAAAGGATTAGTGGAATTTTGCAACGGTCATTTCAAAGGTGTTTGAAGGCTTGTGCTTGCAATTTGGACGAAAGCGTTGACATTGTACTTTGTACGAATTGTACAACCACGTTCTCCACCACTCTGTTTTTTGTCCACGCTACAAGACAAGAAAACAGCTCCAGAATACGGTCTCGCCTGCATATATGTTCCTTTGGATAAGGAATGGATTTCAAATTGGTTCTTCATAGGACAACAACCAAATCAGGCAAAAGATCATTGGTGAAAGATCAAGCTTCAACAACGACTCTTTGGTGTGCTGGCAATTTCACAACGTCTCTTTCACACCTCTATATAAAGGAGTGAAGAATTAGAGTTTTGGTAATGCATGAACGCTGAACGAAAGACTCATAACATTTTTACAAGTGCCAAATCTCTGCTGAAATTGTTCTGCATTCACTTAGAATTTCTGTGTCTAAAAGTCATATCTTAGAAATTCTTAAGTCATTTGAGTCTGTATCTGATTTGTATTGTGAGCACCTCTGATTGTATATCAAGTGTTCAACCTTAAACAATTTTCTGTGTAATTTTGTTTAGTTAGGAAGTCTCTTGCAGTTGTGCTTGAGCAGGAAGTCTCTTGATTGTGTTCTTGAGCAAAGGAAGTCTCTTGCTTGTGTGCTTGAGCATTGGAAGTCTCTTGCTTGTGTGCTTGAGCATTTGTAATCAGATATTACTCATAGTGAAATCTCCTTGGAAGTGCAAGGGGGACTGGACTACTTCCGGATTGTGGAAGGAACCAGTATAATTGCTTTGTGTCGTTCTTCTTCTCTCTCTCTCTGTTTTATTCCGCTGCATTTAGATTCTGATTATCACTTCAGAAGCTGTCTCACTTAGCTTCTGATCAGTGTGTTCAGTTTTTAGGAGAAACGAAGAATTTTTCAAAACACAATTCAACCCCCCTTCTTGTGTTTTTTCTCACCTTCAAAATATTACTCCTAATGTGTATATAACTCTTTATCAATGATCAATGAGATGTGGTTATCAGTATATCCACATAATAGTCTAATTGTGTCACTACTTTATCACTTTATAGTAAAGCTTTTGACTATGAATACCTTAAGAATAATGTCGTCTCACTATTGAGTCATATTTTATGTTCCATTAAACAAATTCTACAACAGACAATTGGTTTTGGAAAAATGATCTAGAACATGATTATATAGTCAAATGAGTCTATAAGTTGTTGACTCTCAACGAGAGCCTTATTCATTCTCATTTCAAGGACATCATTTAGAACAAAGAAATGCCTCTCAAAGTTTCTATCTTCGCGTGGAGGTTGCTGAATTAAAGGATACTTACTAAAGACAACTTGGCTCGTGGTGGAGTTCTTTATTCAAGATCTTTGATCTTCGATGGCGGTTGTGGGTCACAAGAATCGATTAATCGTCAATTTGTGGAGTGTGATTGTCTCTATATGACTATTTTGGGGGTGCACATCTTTTTATGAAGGATACTCATTATAATTTACAAGTTATTTGGTTGGCTTGTAGTTGGAACTTGAAAGGACCGTAACATGCAGATTTTTCAAAATAAACATTCATCAATTGATCGTATGGTTGATGATTTATTCTTGGTGGTGTTTGAAGGCTCATCGACCTAGTGTCTTTTTTGATTTTCATGATTTGTGGACTAATTCCTTTGTTTGTTTAGGATTCCACACTTAATTTGTAATGTGGGTGTTTACCTTTAGCTTCTTTTTTCTCTTTTGTTTTTTTGTCCATGTTGAGACTTTGTATCGAGCCATTTTTAAACACACTTGTGCTTAACTTCGTTTCCTTTTTTAGCACGCACACACAAAATACATTATTGAGTCTAGACTCTAAATTTTGTCATGAGTTACATTAAAAATTTACAAGTATGTTCATTTTAAATTTCCTTCAACATCAACAAGTATTTAATATTTGTAAAATGTTATCAAAATTTGGTTCCATGTTTACTATTGTTAGTCTATTGAGAATTGAGATGCATGCATTCATTCCATTTGGAAAAATATGGTTCAATATTATATCGCTTTGTGGTGTGGTGGGACTCGGGGAGTAGAACGAGGCAAAGAGTAATAAAATACTTAAATTAATATTTTAAGTTGAAATAAAATTATATATTTGGATAAAATAATCATATGAGATAAAGTTGTGAGATTCAACAAGTTCTCTAGAGCCGCACCCTTTAGAGCAAAAAATAAGTAAGTTGTTTTAAGAGTATAGTATGACTTAGCGAGACTTAAAATAAATGTTAGGCAAAGATCATCACTAGAGTTAGGTAAAGATCATCACTAGAATTGCGCAAATAATAATTTGGTGGATGATGTAAAAAAAAATAAGCAGTGATAAGGGGGTCAAAAGTTCGACCATCATCCTCACTCAACATAAAAAACTAACATTATTAAGCATTGATTGATTTTCATTACATAGATACAAAGTGAAAAAGTAAATAATTATAAAAACATAATTACAACTAAATTTAAAACTAAAAACGTTTTGTCAAAAAAAAAAAAACTAAAAACGTCAATTTTGTAAGAAAAATCGTTTTTGCAAATATGATAAATTTTTTAGGTAGAATGTAGGCCCTTGTATCACTCTCTCTATTTATTTTTAAGTCTCATTTTATAGTTTTCACACTAGACAAATATTAATACTTTTAATATTATATTTATATTTTACATATATTGTCCTTAATCATTTTATCTTAGATCAACTATTACTTCAGTCCCTATTTGTAGTAGTACCTTTTTAGCAACCAAAAAAAATGAATGTTGTATATAATTGACAAACAACAATTAATTAATGTTGTATTATTATAATTTTAAAATGATAAAAATATGAACAGAACTTTTTTTCAAATGTGAATAGACTTACAAGGAATGAATAAGATTTGTGTGTGAGAGGTGTTTTGTGAAAGAGTAAAATAAAAACACTAAACTTTTAATCACGGGTCTTGCTAACTTGTTTCCTTAGAGCATAAGTTAAAGAACTATAAAAGGAGATAAAAAATACATTTTATATTGAAAATATAGAGTAATTTTTACATAGGCACAAACTCAAATCAAAATTATTTAAATCTTTTCTCTTTTAATTTTTTCTCATTTATGAGTGCGTGTCAAAATAAAATTGATTTGGGTTGTGTCCTAGTTAGAATTTTCCAAACTTTACTATTTAATACACAATTTCAAAAAATAATAATTTATCTTTAATTTATTAACTTTTGTCTTTAAACACAAGTTATCATTTCTTTTTAGGAAAATGTTAATAAGTGTCATAAAGCCATTGTTTAAACATTTAAATGTATCAACTTTTACATTGTAAATTATGCGACTTTAACAAGTGTTTGACTTGTATTTTCAAGACATAATTCATTTTGTGGGTTTCTTAAATAATACCCTTAGGACGCTCGTTAGCAAAACACTTTTTTTTTGGTTACAAAAACACTTCTTTTTAATCATTTACCCTCGTATTAAATGCTTACATAAATTGAAGACCACAAAAAAAAAAAAATACTTAACAGTAACTGAGGTGTTGTTGGTTGATGAATGGGGGGAAAATGAAAGCATAGAAAGAGGGAAAATGAAAAAGGCATAGGTGTATGAAATTGTCTTGGGAATATGTGGCCTGCCATAATGACATTGAATGCTAATTCAGTTTCTCCATACCTAACTTATCTCTACCATTTTCCACTCTTTACTCTCTTCTTAACTTCACTCAATTAATTTCTCACATACCTTTACCCTCCAAAGCTCAAACATTACTAGTTCCTCTAGCACATGCACACTTCTCTGCTTTTATCAAAACCGAGCAAAAAACAATACACAATATAGTGATGATGATGGAGAAAGGTACTGGTACTGTAGTTTCAGCTACAAGGTCTCCAATGCAGGTTATGATGGCACCTGCTGCTGCTACAACTGGAGAGGAGTTGGAAGGAAACACAACTTCCTTCCTACGCACTGCTGAGACATTCCTGCGTCTTCTTCCAATTGGTCTCTGTGTAGCAGCACTTGTTCTTATGCTTAAGAATTCCGAAGAAAATGATTATGGTTCTGTTTCCTACAATGACCTTGGAGCTTTCAGGTATATATAACGTATCACCTACTCAAACAAGTAAAGAAAAATAAATGAAAAAGAATTTAGTCATATCATTCAATTTTTTTTTTAATTTTGTTTAATTGTGTGTGTGTCTAAACACTTTTTACTTGTGTTTGTGACCAAGAAAGAAATTCTCTTTAGTTTTGTAGATTGTAACAATGGTTTTGTCGCATGCGCACAAGTAAATTAATTTTGCAATATCCGTAAGTTTGTTTTCCACTCGTGAAGTAATAATTCTCATCGCATCTGATTTGATTCAATTGTGAAAATTGTGCGTGGTGCAAGATTTATCTTACTTATGTACTATAAACTGCATGTAACGATCTATCAATTTACTCTCTAAAATTTACGAAATAACAATTCATTTCCTCCATTAAAATATTTTTTTTAGTAAATATCCATCAAAACCACTAAATTCATTCTTTAATTTAAGAGACTAAATTATTATTTCATATATTTTAAAGACTAATGTACCCAAAAAAATAAAACTAAATTGATCAATTCTTAAAAATAAAATAAAAAAGACTAAATTGATCTATTTACTCATCATAGAATTTAACAATTGAAGATGCATTCTTATGTTTCATACCAATTAATAATAAAGTTAGCCACTGTTTATAAATTATTTTTCCAATACACCTCTCATCATGTCTTACCCTATTGAATTTGGTGGGTAAATATAAATAAGTGATCCAAATCGATAGACACTAATATCATATCAGATTGTTTTTTTTTTTGACAAAATCATATCAGATTTTTGTATTGGACCAAATCAATATTTACAAAATCGATTTGTAAAGTAAAGGAGACTTTTTATATTGGATCTAATCAATGCTTAGAAAATCGATGTGTAAAGTAAAGGAGACATATCTTTATAAGCGAAGATTCACTTTTTATATGCTATTTTTAAGTAGGGGTTATCATGTGCAATCTTGCACATGATAGAAAAAACTCTTTTAAGTTTTCATCTCTTTTTTTATATGCTATTTTTAAGTTTTTATCTCTTTTAATTAAGCTTGATACTTGAGTTAACAATAAAATAATTTCAACAACCACTTGTTGACTCTATTTTAATAACTACTAGTATTTCAGTACATATTGTGCAAATAATGCAATAGACATGTAGTATATATTATGCTTTAGTCATTGATGGTGGCATATGAAATTGGAATTTAGGACATTTAGTAAACGATTAATTCTTGATATTTGACTTGGAATATATATTTTGGTCAAACTAAATAATTTTGGTTAGTGATTGAGTTGTTGGATGCATGTAACGTTGTATTGTAGGTATTTGGTGCATGCAAATGGCATTTGCGCAGGTTACTCCCTACTTTCTGCTGTCGTTGTTGCTGCCCCCCGCCCCACTCTGCTTCGTGCTTGGACTTTCTTTTTCCTTGACCAGGTTCCTCCCTTTTCTGTTCACACACATAATATATTTTTTTTTGAGGCAATATACATAATATATATTATATGAGCTATAGTATAATGTGAATTCAGTCAATTCATTATATTTTGTGCGTGGTACATGACAGGCTAATCAGTAATCTAATTGAATGGAGAAAATGGTACAAAATGGTAAAAGTTAAATTGAAAATGATTACATCTTATCCTATCCTATATATCTAACGCTATTTTATTTGAATTTTGTTGCGAAGATTATGTTACAACTCTTCTCTTTTTATAGTCGAAGAGGTACATTAAAGACAAAGACACAACTATCCATAAACATATCACTAAAAGCGCACCATTGGCATGTTTTATAAATTATGGAAGACATACTTGTGACATTTTTTTACTATCATATCACATTATTTGCACACTTGACACCAAAAACAAAAATACAACTAATCATGCACATGCATTACCATTATGTAAGATCAAATTAGTTATAATATTTGAAATATGATCTACTGATGTCACTACAAATCATCCGATCTTAATCCCACTACTAAAGTTGTAACAAAATATTTTGATTTTTTTTTTGTTGACAAAAACAAAATATTTTGATTGTTGACAACCTAAATTTCAATTAAAAATATGCTTAGTGGATTAGATCGACCGTCAATAATCAACACATTTTTATATCTGTGCAATTTGTGGTGAGAACTTACCAAGTGTTGCTATTTCAATAATTGAACATCTCATACTACATAAGATAGCAAACCCGAAACTGTTTTTTGTCAAGCAAAACCAAACATGAAATGAAACTCAGGATATCTAATTCTCTTAGAAAAATTGAAATATAATATTTTTGTAATGATTTCTTTACAATAGGTACTAACATACATAATTTTGAGCGCCGGAGCTTCATCAATGGAGGTGGTGTACCTAGCTGAGAATGGAGACAGTGCAACAGTATGGAACTCAGCTTGTGGCTCTTTTGGTCAATTTTGTCATAAGGTCACAGCTTCAGTAGCTATAACATTTGTAGCACTTGTTTGCTATGTGATTCTTTCCATAATTTCCTCTTACAAGCTTTTCAGCAATTATGATGTCCCAGCAAGTTGCCCTAATACTACAGGCAATGACCACATTGCTCCAGCTTTCAATGGCTAGCTTACCCTAATGTTTGTTGTGTTATGGGATAATATTATTAATTTTCTATGTTTTATGACTCATAGTAGCCATGGCCAATAATATTGGATGTATGTATGTATAACCAAACCTTTGTTTATTTTATATATAGCGTGCTTCATGGATGACTTTAACCTGTTTAACTGTTTTACCTGTTTTCCATTTCATTTATAGTCTCTAACTATCAAGAACATGTGAAAATTATGTTCATATGAATATCATGGTTACGACTTTTTTATCTTCAAGTTGTGTTTTTTTTTTTTTGGTAATCTTCAAGTTGTGTTTAAGTTATGTCAAACTGTTATGTTCGACCATTGTATGTCCATATTATTATGTTAATAAATGTCAAGAATTAAAATTATGTTTATTAAGAAACAAAAGTGAAACACAATTTTCATCACCACAAAATCAAACATATTATAGATTTGGTAGAGGTATCACCTCATTCACCTCTTTGGGACTGTGGTGGATAGCACATGGATGCACATTGGGTTTGAACTTTGAACCTTGAAATGGTAGCTTTTGCAACAATTCATCGAGGACCGCCATATATTGAATTGATAAACGAATGTGCAACCAAAAGAACGTCAGTCTACGTGTATATAATAAGCAACAAAAGACACACGACCAGAGCCATACTACCATAGTCTTATATATAAGCAACAAAAAAGTAACACACCTTTAGGAAAATTAGTTAGTCTCATTTGTTTCCCTCAAAGTTACTATAAAGAATGTAATTGTAATTTTTAAGAATCTTGCTGAGCAATGTCCTTAGGACAATGTTTAAAGAATCTATAAATAGAAAATTTGTCTTCAAATAATTATATCACTTTTTCCAAGTTTTGGTTACTTAATCAATGCTTTAGAGGTACTCCCTCCGTCACATAATATATGCAACAAAAAAAAAAAACACACTTATCAAGAAATCCAATTATTCTTATTTAAACAAAATAGACGTGTTTCCAAAATTACCCTTGTTAATATTGAATGTTACTAAAAATTTGTTTGCATTACCGTAGCAAGTGTTTTGGAAAAAGCAAAAGCCAAACTTGTTTAATTGCCCTTAGGGCTGGAAATGAGTCGAGTCGAACCGAACCTGTCTGAGCTCGGCTCGACTCGATAAGAATTGGTTCGGCTCGAAACTCGGCTCGAGTTCGACACGAACTATTTTTTCAGCTCGAGTTCAGCTCGTTTAAAGTTCACGAACAGTTCGGTTCGGCTCGTTAGGTTCAGTTCGTTTGCTCAACTCGTCCAAATTTTTTTTATAAAAAAAGTTAATTTATAGATCTTTGATATTATATATATATATATATATATATATATATATATATATATATTAAAAGTAAATATTGAATTAAAATAAAAGTTCCCACAAGCATGCATAGAATAGACATAATTATATAAAGTTAAAGGTCGACGAAAAATATCTGATACAAGTAACAGAGACAAAAAATCCAACAAAATTCAATTAGCTGATAACATAATTCATAATATTCTTCTACTTCTAAACTCCAATTGCTCTTCCCCTCAAGACAAAATTGTATTCAGCCACATTTGCCACAACTTTCAACTTAATCTTTACTCATTTAGAAAGAAACAAACTTCAAACATGATGCAAACTCTAAAACAGCAACGATTCTGAACAACAAACCAGAAAGTGGATCAACATCCTGAAAAATGCTACATATCAATAAACAACTTAATAAAGAAAAAATCGTTTAATGCTAAAAGCATAACAATAAAAGGTCTTGGACTATGCTAAAAATCCTTATACATGCCGTAAATGTCATATCATAGTTGTGTTTAGACACAAAACCTTATGAAGATTCCATAAGCTTACTCAATATATATGCTATATTTCTAATCATTGGCTTTTACCCAATACAAAAATGCTATCTTTACCAACATATATCCGCAAAAGCTTATGCATCACAGTACAGTTATATTCTCATTTATGTCTTGTTGCTTATCAAGTTTTAACAACATACTATCAGTGACTTTTACCCAATGAGAATCCTTACAGTTATATTCTCATTTAATAATTATAATTCTGAAACTTTTCAGCTTACTAGAAATTGTATAATAAAGAAAACTTCCCTTCTTTTCAATACCTATTTAGGTGGTGACAACCATCGAAGCCTTTTTTCCACAAGTTGATTATATGGATCAAATAATCCACAATGTTTTGTTGTCAATCAAGTCTGATGTTTTTTTTTTTTTGGAGATAAATCAAGTCTAATGATATCCCATTTAAATATAAATCTTTTTCAATGATAAAGGTAACTAATTCCCATTGTATATATACCCTATAAATCAATTAAATTAGTAGACTAAATTTACCAGAAATCTCATGATTTCACTATTACTACTTTCTGGATTTGCTTTTGCTTGAAAGAAGACTTCAAACAATCAATATAGGAACACCAAACAATCAGAAATCTCCAAACAAACCCACGTAAATTATACTCTAAATCACTCAATAGTCAACAATCAATATAGGAACGCCACAATAAGAGAAACAAACTAAGAAAAGTAAACATGCACAAAAAATTGATCAAAATTTAGAATCAAATACCTTAAGAGAAATGGAGAGCAACAATTTTCTTCTTTGATGGAACCTATTGCTACCTCTCAATTCTACAGTTATCCACACGTAGAAAGCTTAGTTTTTGAGAGAAGAGGAAACTTAGTTTTTGCCACCCGTAGAAAGAGAAGAGGATGCTTAATTTTTGGTAAATAGTTGGGTAGGAATGTGAAAGATTAAAGGATATGAAAAGTTAATGTTTTGTCTTTTTTAGAGAAAAAGTAAAGTTTGTAATTTCCTAGCTTCATAATCATTCTTGCGGAACCCAAAAATTTCTAACTTTTTTTTTAATATTTAATTATTTTGATAAATAAAAACGTTTTAAAAACTAACTCATATATATATATATATATATATATATATATATATATATATATATATAATCGAGCCATCTCATGAGCCTAACGAGTCGAACTATATGTAGCTCAAGTTCAGCTCATTTAATTAACGAACTTAATTTTCGGCTCAAGTCCAGCTCGTTAGGTTCATGAACCAAGTTCAACGGATTAAATATCGAGTCGAATGTCAAACTATAATCGAGTTGGTTCGGTTCATTGCCAGCCCTAATTGCCCTGTCCAATTAGCTTGTGAGAGAGAGCATTAGTAATTTTGGAAATACCAAATGTAGTTGGACGGTAAAAGGTGTATGAATTTTGGAAAACAAAAACCTAATAAATACTACTAAGGGTATTTTGGGTAAACATGTTTAAATAAGTCAAAGCTGAGTTTTTTTCTTATAATTTGGGACAACAAAATTGTGTTTTTTTTGCTTATATTATAGAACGGAGGGAGTATTGTTTAGCATTCTCCAATTTTTAAATTAAGTTTCATGGAAATTCGTCCTATGAAAAGAAAAACAATAACAATAATTGAAGGGTAATTTAAGAATGATAGCATTAAATAAAATAAAAGTAGTTGAGATGAGCTTATATTCAAGTTCATCGTTTTTTTTTTCTCTTATATTTGAGACTCCATTCCCCCAAGATAATTATTGATCACACATAGTAGAAGAACACTTCTGTGGTCACAATCTCAAATATGATTTATTTAGACATGGTCACAACTTGAAAAATATAAACGAATTTTTAAATTGTTGTGTTTAGATTCTTGAACCGTTGTATTTGGATTTTCAGAGTTTATCTTCAAAAAGAATTTTCATCCATCAAATTTTTTACTGGGTTGAGTCAGGTTGAGGTCGCTCTTTTTAAGATGTTTCGCATCACTACCCAAAATTATACAAGACATAATATCAACCACACCACCGGTAAGATAAAACAAATTAAACTACAACGGTGCGATTAACTAGTACATTATAACTAATTGTTTAAGAACTAAACCTTCAATCTAATATCACAGCCACTCTTATTTTAATACTGAAAACAATCAATTATGATATTATGGCCACTCTATTATAGTAATGTGACCATGTGTTACCATTATTCTAACCTTTAACATCATCAAATATCAATATGGTACCACAACAACTCAAATATGATTCTACCACCATTTCTAACCTCTAAATTCTTTAAAGGCATAATAAAGACCATGTACATCACTAATTAAATGATTCTAAAATAGAAATTTTTACTTTATAATAATGATCGAAGAATATATATAGATAAAAAAATTACACCGAGAGTGTATATCAATTAAACTTTTTTTTCTCCTTCTAATACTATCTTTTTTTCTAATTCTTTAAATTTATCTTTCACATATCATTAATAAATAATAAAATGATAGAATAATTTTACTTTGTGATATAAAATTAATAAGCCTAATGTTAACTTGTGCCTCAAGGCACAAGTTAAGAAGTAAAAATAGAAATGTTTTGTTGTAATTAATGTATTTGAATTTAACTTTTTGACTTTTAACTAATTGAATGCACAAAATTTAAGAAACAATTTCTATCTTTAGGTTGCTTAACATGTGCCCTAAGGGCACAATTTAACATGACCCAATTAATAATGACATTATTTTGAAGATGGTAAATTACATTTCCTAGACAGTGAAGGATATTTATTCGTTTCTGATTCTTTGTTTTCCAAACGGCACACTCTCCACTGACACTCGTCCTCTCAAACAACCAAATTTCTTCTTTTGGTAAACAACCTTTCATTATCATTATCAATCAAACAAACAAATTCATATACATTTTCACCTTATTCCTTGAATCACCTTCACTACAAGGCACGTACCTCTTCCTTCTCTTCATTTTCACTCTGTTTTTCTCTTTTTTTTTGTTTTGTTTTGTTTTTGTTTTTGTTTGTAATAATGTAGTAGTAGTATCTTACAGCTTATTCGATTTTCTTTGTTTCGTTCTTCTTTCTGTATAATCGTCACTGCTATTTTCTCTTATTTTGCTTTTCTTCACCTACTACTACTCTTGATCAACGTACTTGAGTTGAAGCTTTTTTTAAAAAGCTCTCATTTTTATTTTTTACCCCCCTTTTTGCTTCTCCAGGACAAAAATGGGGAAAAGGAACAACAAAAAAAGAAAGGAAGAAATGGCTGAAGATTATTGCTTTTTCTGCAAAGATGGTGGTGAATTGAGACTCTGTGATTTCAGGTACTAGCTTTACTTCTTCTGAAAACATCATTATTCATTGCATGTTATTTTCTTATTTTCTAAAATAATAAATAATCATTTTCACTATTTTACCACATTTTTCTCTGTGTGTGGTCTTAGTTGAAGATTTTCACAAATTTTGGTTTTTGACTTTGTTTTTATGGTTGATTAAAGGAATTGCCTTAAAACCTATCATGCTAAATGTGTGGACCAAGATGATTCCTTTTTGAAGAATGACGATTATTGGTGTTGTGGTAAGTGCTTTAATGTATATTTTTGCCTCTATTATAGGGCATCCAATTACATTTACTTTAATTTGTTCTTGTGGTACATATTTATGCATTTGATACCGCCATGACAATCCACTGTCTTATATGTTTCTGGAAAATATGCTCTTGTCCTAGTATTGCTTTCGAACACTCTATATATTGTTTGAATCTACATGTCCTGAATTTTGATTCTATAAAAAATGCTTGATATGTTGGTGTTTTATCTGTCTTCAATTCTAAGAGATTTCACGATTTATGTGGTATATTTTTTATTTTCGTGGTGTTGCGATAGAACACTGCCCCCAGAATTGACAACCTTGTATAAATTTTTTAACCTGTTTTTGTTGTTGTTAGATATAAAGTTAGTTATATCAGTTAGCTATCCTAGTTGGTTAATTAGATTAGTAGGTTCTCATCACTGGCAATGGGGCGAGCAAATTTGAACATCGACCCCTTAGGCTTCTCATCGCCGATACACTGCTTCCGCTGATAAACCTGGAAGCTGAGGTACGGAGTGGAGTAGTTAATTCAGATGTTGGATCAGGACAGAGTACAGCAATGGATTGGAGACTCTCCTCCTTGACCGTAAGAGCTGCGTTGCCAATTGCACTGGTGGTCTCGTGGCAATGGATACCCTGCTTATTGATCTTGCAGAGCGTTCAAGTATTTGTTGTCATTTGAATTTCTTCTGGCCTAGTTTTCCTTTCTGTTCATTTGATCTGTGCATCTCTTTGATGGTATAAGAGGCGAGGGAGGCAAGAAATTGGTTATCCTTCTTAGGGGCATTCTCAGTTTTGAAGGATTCAGTGGTGGTTTCTTTTCTGTCATGGTTTTCTGAGATGTTGGAAGTTGAGCCAAAACAGTAGCAAGTGATCTACTTTCTTGCTTTAGTATAATTTCAATTGGACTGTTACATTTTTTAAAGATCCTAAATAGCAAGCACGTTCACATCCAGGCAGATGCAGAATAAACAGCGATAAATAAGCTTGAGGCTGTAGTGTCAATAGGACACTTTTGATTTTGACACCTTTTTAATTTTAGAATCTTCGTTTTTCCTTGAAATGGAAATGCTGTTGGTGATGGCATTATTGTAAGAAGCTGTGACTAGTGAACGTTGTGAGTTTTGTTGTGGATGATGGGGTCTCCATTGAAATGAATTAAAGATCAGGCAATATCAATACAGAAAAGGAAAATATAAATCAATGAGAAGTTTCTAAAAAAAATTGAGAAAGAAAGTAGTGGAATAATTATATCTCTGATACCATATTTCTAACTAACCAATTAATATAACTAACTGATATAACTAACTATATCTTATAGCTGCTGTGATTAAATACATTCTTTTTTTTGTTTTCTTTGTCTTTTCATGTTTAAGAGAAAATGGCAAAATGTATTTTAATTATTTTGACGCTGAATGAATTTTGAATAATTTTATATAGGTTCCCACTATTGCTACATATGCCGTAGAAAACCGAAGTTTATGTGCTTGTGCTGCCCAAAAGCTGTTTGTGGAAATTGCTACAATGATGCTGAATTTGCTACTGTCAAAAGAAACAAAGGATTTTGTGGGCACTGCTCAAAGCTTGCATTTCTAATTGAAGAAAATGCTGAGGTTGATTCTGATGGGGTAAGATATTCATTTCAATCATGCCTTATGTTTTGTGCAGCAAAAGAAGGAAACAGAAACCTGGAACAGTATGTGGAATCCTAAATTTGAAAACCTTGCTATTTGTTTAGCATTTATGTATATTTACAATTTAATACTTTTTTGGCTCAAATTGCCGATGTTTTTTTGTTAGAGTTTGCAATTAAAACTATACACGATTGTTATGCTAGGACTATAAATAACACAGATACTTGTTTTCTGTTTTTTTTTTTTTTTTCTGTTCGCTGTTTTAGGAAAATCTTGCAAGTGTTTTGTTTTTATGTGTTTAAACTTTAAAACAGCAAACATGTTCTATTTATCTTTGAAAAAGAATCCTAGATTGGCCAACAGGTTCATCACTGTTATTCTTTGTACAAGTTTAAATCATTTCTGAAAACAGTAACAAGAATCAATTTGGCCCTATATGTTTGACTTCTATTGAATCAGTGCAGAAAATAAAAATACTTTTTGAATGTGGGTTACTTATTGGATTGTGATGAATGGAATGTTTCACTGTACTGAATAAAATTTCAGAATGAGCCTAGTTATAAAATAAAATTTTACCTTATAAAATTGACACTTTAATGGATTGTGATTGGATTGATATTTTTCTCATTGAACTTTAATAATGTTTTATTTCATTCTTTTCTTGGTTGGAAACTCGGAATTGAGTAAAGAAGTTCATCTCTTTATCCAGACGGTATACAATTTTCTTTCTCCATGTATCTTATAATTACATGCTTTTTCATTTGCAGGAAAAGATAGATATGAAAGATCCAGCTACATTTGAAAGTTACTTTTTAGTGTATTATGAATATATCAAAAAGAAAGAAGGGCTGAGTTCTCAGCAAGTTCATATTGCCCGTGACATCATTAAAAATGTAAAAAACAAGTGTGACTTGGATCCATATGAAATAGGTGAGGGGGAAGATGTTGGTGACTCTGATGCGAGTTACTTTTTAGGTTCTGATTGTGATGACCTAGATGACACGGCCGGAGTTAAATCGGTGAGGAGAAAGAAGTGCATGAAATCAATAAAAGGAAAAGCAGTAAAAGAGAAGAACAATGACTTTGTTGGATGGGGTTCAAGAAGTCTCATAGATTTTCTTAAAAATATCGGTAGAGACACGACAAAAGCATTAACTGAAAATGATGTTGCTTCAATAATCATTGATTATTGCAATAAAAACAACCTTTTTGACTCCAAGAAAAAGAGGAAGATAATCTGTGATGCTAAGTTAAGGGTTTTACTACGGAGGAAATCCGTAAACAAAAACAGCATACAAAACCTTCTGGCATCACATTTTGCAGAGAATGTTGAGGGAACGGATGATATCATCTGTGGTTCAGAAGAAATGGATAATAACAAATCATTCAAATTTCCAAAGCAGAGAAATTTGAACTCGGCTACAAAATCTTGTCAGAGTGTAGTTTCTGAAAAACTTCCAAGTGGATATGCAGCTATAACTAGTTCAAACCTAAAGCTTGTCTACTTGAAGAGGAGTTTAATCGAGGAGCTTAGGAAGCAACCAGAAACCTTTGATGACAAAGTGTTGGGATGTTTTGTTAGAACCAAATCCGACCCAAATGACTATTTACAGAAGAATTCCCATCTTCTCTTGCAAGTAATAGGTAATCTTGATCATCACTAGAAGTTACTGGTCTTAAAAAATCAACCATAATTTTTTTATTAGAAGTGTAGCTGTGACTTAAATAAAGAGAAATGGAATATTAAGAACTGAGGATATTGAAACAGACAATTTTATTATAGAATCAAGTTAGAGAAGATGTTGTATAGATTTCTCTATTGTGTGAAATGGCTCAAGTATATGCCCTGACTGTCTTTCTTTTTTCAAATTTGACTCAAAATTGAACTACCATTTTTTATTCTGATTGTGCAGTGTTAAATTTTTCAGTGCAGTATATTTAAGACATAAATTTGATTAAGCACATGACAACTTTGATTTTGCTTCATGATTTTGTATATTCTTTTAAGTAGAAGTGGATCAAATGTGTAATTTTGACAGAAATCTGCTTTAATTGTTAGAAAGAGAATGTTAACTCAAAGCTTTCATTGGTACGTAGGAAGAAAATATTGCACATAACTAAGTCATACATTGTATCCAAAACACCTTGGAAATAGAAAATGAAGTATAAACTTGTAAGGTTAAAGCACAATGTTCTTTCTTGGCATATTACATTGCTGCAGAAGAAAGAAAACATTATTGATGTTCTTTTACAAGCTACCATACTTTTCTTATATGCATACATTGATATATGTATCCATATCACAGGAATTAACAGATCCAACAAAACCAACCAAGAAATTCTGCTCCAGCTCTCTAATGTGCCAAAAGATGTACCTATCAGCAAAATATCTGATGATGACTTTTCTGAGGTATTAATACTGTGATAACTGCTAACAGTATTTTCTGCCGCAATATTCTCCATTTATGAAACCTGGTTGCAATCATAGTAGCTTCCAAGTAAAAGTGGAAACTTATTTTCTAAACCATATTTCTATAAGATGTTGAATATACTCTTTCCTGCATTAAGAGCATAGCTGGGTTTCTGATGTGAAGGTGGTTATTTGATATAGATTTCAAAGTTTGTTGATGTTATCCGGTATTATTTGGGTATCCATATTCGTCTAGGAAATTATGGCTAGGTTATGTATTCTGCTGTAAAGCATAAACTCACCCATGTTGTTCATGTATAGTCCATAGATTCCTAATTGTCAGCACTATATCTGCAGGAAGAATGTCAAGATCTGTATCAGAGAATGGCAAATGGTCTGCTCAAAAAGCCAACTATAGTAAGTTTGCTGTGTGTGAGTGATTTAGTATTTAGTATGTGCCATAAAACAAAATTATACTTGATCATCTGATCAGATATGAATAAGGTCCCTGTAAATCTTTTCAGATTTTAATAGTAAGAATTTATTATTATGTGGTGCAATATTATGAGGGCTGTACTAGAAAATAAAATATCTTAAAAAGAAAGGGTAATGAAGTTCATTTAATAATATAGTAATAATAGTATTACATCCAAGGAAGATCCTTTGCATTACATATACATCAGGTATCCATAGATCAAGTTTGAGACTTAAGCTAGAGTATTTTAATATTTGTAGCTATATACTAGTCTACTACTATACCAATTTCTTCAAAATCTATCCTTCAGTTAATGCTATTCGCATGTTTAAACTATTCTTTCGCCTGAATATAAATGCAATGGAACCTTGCCTTACCACATGCTGGATAATATCTCATGTTCATATTATGCTTGGTAAAGCCAATACATGTTTTGACTCTTCTGCGTTGAAGTCAAAGCCCAATTTCTTCCATTGTAGTAATCATAGAAAGCTATATCTATGCATGGATAATATCTCATGTTCATATTATGCTTGGTAAATTAAAATGTAAAGGTAGTAGCCAATACATGTTGACTCTTCTGCGTTGAAGTCAAAGCCCAATTTCTTCCATTGTAGTAATCATAGAAAGCTATATCTATGCATGGTTATTAGAGCCTGTCTTTTCACCTCACATCCAATATAACATTCTTTAATATGCAATGTCATGTGATTGAAGTCAACGGCATAGAGAAGGTCCATTGAACTGATGGGAAAAGGAGAGGGGTCACATGTCATATGCTGTAAATCATAGGGAAGAAGCAATATCACCAACAACTTCTTGAGAAACAGAGGCATACTAGAGATGCAATGCTACACAATCTAGGTGTTGTTGGTTTTAGTTTTGTATCAGAAACTTTCATTTTTTTTTTCCTGACATTTTAGACAACGTTGATTTTATGGGATTTCCCTTGTGTGAGCCATGTTTTCTTATGAGTAAGAATTTGATTTGTTAAATAATAATTTATTGAGTTTGTATGACCAAACCATAACCACTTTTGTGTTTCACAGCTGGAGCTTGAGCAGAAAGCTAGAACTCTGCATGAAGATATTACAAAGCATGTATGTCGCATATTAATATTATTGTGTTGTGTAATATAATCCCTTTTTTCTATTTCTAAGATAGAGCTCAATATAATTCAAAGTGATATTTCTTCAAATCTAGGGCTTATGAAATCATGAATTCAACAAGGAAAAAAGCTCTGTTACTATTTTCCAACATTTAAAAGCCTAATAATACATGCATATAATTTACATTCACATATTGGTGAAATTTACTTGAGCTCATGCCAGGAGGCAGTATACCTCAAAATCAAACTGAAAATTTAAAATCTGCTCTTTAGTTATCGCTTCAATCCTTTATCCCCAATAGCTCATTTGTCTAATGGCTTATTAACATCATTGAGCATTTCTGCTTTCTTTATGGTATAAAAGAACCTCTGATCTATCATATTTTGTTACTGATATTGGTCTTTCTCTTCTGCTTTATATGGCAGTGGATCTCAAGGGAGATTGCGTTGTTAAGAAATCGTATTGATCTGTCCAATGAAAAGGGATGGAGGAGAGAATATCCTTTCATGATATTTTTATTAATGTTGCGTCATATTAGAAGCTAAAGGCCAAAATGTTGTGAATTATTATTTATTAATTTGTTCCAAATTTAATGCTGACAATTTGCACCTTAACCATATTTCCATACACTTGCTCAGTACATGGACCAGAAACAGAAGCTTGAGAATCCATCAGAACAATCACGTTTATTAGGTGAAATCCCAAAAGTAATTCCTGAAATGGCTGATACCAATCTTTCCCCAGAAAAATCCTCAAGAAAAGATAAGGTTGAGCAAATTGATTTGCCAGAATTAGTCATTGGAGAGACTTGTAACTCTGGAGCAGATTTTCTAGGTCTGTCAGGCTTTCCTATCCATACTCCCTTTTCTTTCATATATCGGAGGTCATTATATTATATTTTTTGATGTTTATTATGCACAAGAGGCATCACTTTCACTTGGTTATACATAATCTAATGGTGATGTTTCTATTATTTCGTTCCTGTGTTTGATTCCCTTATTGAGGTTTTTCACACAGGAGAAAGTTCATGTGCCACTAATTTAGTTAATGTTTCTACCAAGTATGTATAGAATGCAGCTCACAATATCTTGTGATATTTTTCATTACTTAGGTCCAAAAACTCCAGTGAAAAATAACCAAGATGATACAACCTTTCCTGCCACTGTCCATACTGCTTCCCAAACAAAAGACACTTCTCAAAACCTGATTCAATATACCATGAAAAGCCGAGATGATTGCAAGCATGCACTCCTTAAAGAATCAAACTCTGATCATCAGAGCTTAAAATGTGGCTCTCCTGAACCAAGTAACACTATATCTGCTTCTGATGATGTAGATTGCAGAAATCTGAATACTAACATGGATGTCAATCAGACAGTAAAGGAAAGTCAAAGCGTTATGGTTGCTGATCCTGTTAAGCCGACTGTCAATGATGTTATTGTGTTAAGTGACAGTGATGAAGAGGATGTTAGTATTAAAGTCACTTCAGCAGAAAGAAAGGGAGTGGTGAGATCTGATGTTTCCATTTGGCATTGTTCGGGCATTCGAGGCGGTGGAACAAAAGGGCCTTTTTCAATGTCTGTACTCAAACGCTGGAGCGAATCTGCCACTTCTTCTCCCTTAAACTACAAGGTCTGGAAGACAGGTGAGAGTGAAAGAGAGGCAATACTTCTCAGGGATGCACTTAAGCTGTTTTTTCCCTAATGTGAAAGTAAATCAAAATGAAGGGAAATCATCTCTATTTAATAACATCACCAGTGTTGATAATTAGTAGAGTTATATACTTTTGGTTTTCACCAAATAGCTGCCTGTTTGAAATGCTGCTAGTGAATAAGTAGTACTTTATCCTCTGACAGTTTGTGAGAGATGGAACAAATTTCGATTATGATTTTTATTACTCTTGTGAATCTCTAACATGTTTTAATTTTCTTGTACTCCTTGTCATACAATTTGAGCACAAACTCAAACCTGTGATGTTTTTGAAGTTGTCAAACTGCTAACTGTCCCCACATTAAATCCATGAATTTCACAAATCCAAATACATTGAATGTTTTTTTTCTTTGTACCTTCCATCGTGCTATTGACTAATTTTGTAAAGTTCTCTAAAGCAACAATATTATAATAAACTTAGCAAAAGGAAATAGAACAATCTAATCTAACCTTTTTTTTGGGTTACACTATTTGAATGTTCACCAATTTTTATTTTTATGATTTACTTGTTATCTTTGATAAAAATATTTCCTTCTAATTAATAAACATAATTATTTTCGGTTACTTGTTCTAATCAGTTTTCAGTAAGTTATATATTTTAAAAATAATAATTGGTGACTACACATTTCATTACAAGGCAGAAGCAAATATGCACTCTGGCCATACATGAATCCAGTGTCAATTCATGAGGTATAGGAACTATAAGCGCCTTCATTCTATGACTTTAAGCCAAGGGGCTACTGCAAAACATCCTTTCCTTTCTATCAATAACTTTCCTCTCATATATATTAGACCTGATCCATGCTCCTCTTGGATTTATAACACCTTTCTCAACTTCATGTGAACTTTGACTGCAATTTTAACTTACACGCCCATCAAAAGTTGGTAGAGAATTTCATCTATCTCAGTTATTTTCAACCCTATATATTACACCAGATACCCATCAAAGTGCTTTGTAGAATGTGTTTAGGAATCAATTTATTAGCTAAAATTTTAGCAATCATACTATGAGTACATTCATTCAGCCCTTTTTGAATACATTCTTCTTTATACATAAAGAAATGATTGGAGGTAGAAGAGTTAGGATTCGGATTGTTACCCTTTGGTGTGTATGTAGAGGTTGTTAACAAAGTGTAGAACTCAGGTAAAGAAGGAAACGAAAGTGTAGAGAGCAAGGAGAGACAAGACAAGAGAGTAGAAGAAGAAGCAAGAGAGTGAAAGAGGAAAAAACGTAAAGGATACTATGGTAATTAGAGGCAATAAGAAAAATCTTCACGACATAAGCCAATTTACATATTTGTAGACATATGTTGTTTCATGCTATTGATATGTTGATGTTGTGAGTTGATGGCGGATACATTGTTTTTGTTTTAACGAATTTGAATTTGTACTGTGTTGCTGCACTGTATTAATTTAAATGAATTAATATTATTTATTTTTGTCAAAAAATTAAAACGAAGATTTATATATAAGGATGGAGGGAGTAGACGACATAACATACTAGAAATTCACATGAGAAATTCTACTTTGATCACAAGCATAAATAAATAGTGTTTAAGCATACACACAACAAAAGATTTTTTCTAATAATAAAAAAGAAATTGATAATAAAATAATTTAATATTTTGATAAAGTTTGACCAAATATTATACCTAAAAAACAAGTTTGACCAAATACTATTCATTTATGTTAATGACATGTCTCAAATCTCAATTCACATTTCCCCAAAAGCCTATTAATAAGTGTTTTTTTATTGAGAAATAATATTTTTAAATTTAATTTATGACAACTTTCTCGGCACATTATATTTTTACTTTATCTCTATTAATTTAGTTTTCGTGTCAATATGTAAAACTATGGTTGTCAAATAAGTTGTTAATCAATAGTTGTTCAAATAACACATTTCTTTCTTTCAAAAAGAAAAAATTAACACATTTCTTTTTAGGAGAATGCTAACTAGTGTCCCAAACGTCAAAAAAAAAAAACTAGTGTCCCAACGAAATTGGTTAAGCAACTAAAACAAGTAAGTTTTTAGTAAAAAGTAGTATAATCATTACTTGGTCAAATGTAACATCTTACATTACCAAGATAAAACTTCTACTTCTGAATTCCTTAACCATTGCCCTTAGGACATTGGTCAGCAAAACCTTTCTTTCTTTTTTTTATTAGTGTTGTTGGAGGGTGTGGTTATGGTGCATAAGGATATCCTTATGCACCGTGCATAATTGTTTTCTACACCCAACATAATTGCTTTCTACATCCCAGGTGAAAGCTTAAGTCCAACCCATTATGCACCTAGCCCAACAGAATTCCTTCTTACACCCCAAAGAAAAACAAATTCCTCATTGCTTCATCTTTTTGGCGCCAAATGGACCCCACCAAATTAAAATCTCATCTTCCCCTGTAGCATTGATATTTCATTTCATAAATATACAAACCTACTTCACTTTCTCAAGTACGGGTGCGGCGACACCGCCACTCCACCGCAAAATGGTGAATTGACAACATAGGCATATATGGCCTCAAGCATGTGCAAGTTTATATATACTGAGTTATAGATACAAGTTTATCTAAACTGAATTATATATGAGTTCAAAAACTATAGTATGAAATTGTGCCCTTCAGCATCATGTAACTGCACACTCATTATCAATTGCACCACGCCTTTAATATAAAGGTCTATACTGCATTCCTTCAAAAATTAGAGAAGATTGCAAGCATCATGTAACTGCACACTCATTATCAGTTGCACCACGCCTTTAATATAAAGGTCTATACTGCATTCCTTCAAAAATTAGAGAAGATTGCAAAACTGAATAGTACACATTTTGATAGTTTTCAATGTGAAACCAAAATGGTTTTGTAATAAAAAAAAATGTGATAAACATTAAATTAAATCATTATTAAGTAACCACTTAATAGTACACACTTATAACCTATTAAATAATTGTCAAATGGTAAATAAAATAAAAGAATAGTGAAAATTATTATTGATAAATGGTTTTAAATAAAAACTAGGGGTAATTATCATTTTGGTCCCTACAAAATGGCGACCTTGTAAGTTTAGTCCTTACTTAATTTTAATAGCATTTTTAATCCCTACAAAAAATTCCTGCACTCAATATTAGTCCTTACTCAATCCAAATTTGTTTAATTTATGCTTAAACTCTTAAGTTTTTCAACAATTTTTTTACAGGCGTGTTAAGAACGTTATTAAAAGGTCCTCCGAAAAAAATATCGCAAAAATTTGATTCCTACGTCCATATTTTTGTTACTTATATATTAAACTTTTGTCGTTTTAAAAAATTCATATTTAATTTATTTTATGTTAAAAAATTATACTCCCTCCGTTTCAAAATGAGTGTCGTTTTAGGTATTTACACACATATTAAGAAATGCAATGATTAAAAGAAAGAGAATGGTTATTTTACCAAATTATCCTTATTAACTATTGGTTAGTTTTAAAAGTAATACTTTGGAAGTAGTGTGCAGAGTATTAATTGAAGGGTACAATTGAAAAGAAAAGGTTATTATTGCATTGGAAACTGAAAGCGACATTCATTTTGAAACAAATTTTTTTGGCTAAAGCGACACTCATTTTGAAACGGAAGGAGTAGATTTTAGTAAATGAACCGTTCATAGTGTTCTAAACTTGTATAAAAAGAATCGTTAAAAAATTTAAGAGTTTAAGGATAATTAAACAAAATTTATTTTAGCAGGGACTAAAATTATAAGTAAATTTTTTTTTGTAGGGATTAAAAATGCTATTAAAATTAAGTAAGGACTAAACTTACAAGGTTGCAATTTTGTAGGGACCAAAAACATAATTAACCCTAAAAACTATTACTGAAACCATAAGTATGGTTCAATGGTTTTGATAGTGTTCTATGCGAAACCAAACTAACTGTCTAATGGTTTTGTTACAACCTATAATCATGAATACGTAACAACAAAGAATATGAATGTTATAATTTTCAATAACAAGTGCTCCACAACAAGTGCTCCTAAAAGAATAGTGAAAATCATTATTGATAAATAGTTTTAAATAAAAACTATTGTTGAAACCATAAGTATGGTTTAATGGTTTTGATAGTGTTCTTTGTGAAACCAAACTAATTGTCTAATGGTTTTGCAGTGGAAATGGTTTATGTGGGTTGGACTCCAAAAAAGTGGTCAATTTGGTCCCTCAATCAATATAAACACCAAAAATATTCTCTCTCTTCTAATAACATATCAAAACCAAAAAAAATTACAAAAGTTATGAACATTCATATGAACATTCATATGTGTTCATCATAAGCCTTCACATATTTTTCCAGAAATCAACACAATAACAGATCCGATATCAATACAACCGAACCCTTTTACACTCAAATCTGTCACTAACAACACCGAGCCTTCAAGCTTCACATACAAGCCAAAATCGACTTTGAAAGGAGAAGAAGAACTCGATTCTGGCTCACAAATTATCAACCGATTCGTATTCTCTCAACAGTAACGCAAGCTTGTTCGGATCGAATTCGTACAACAACAACAAATCGGTTCAAGGCTCAACAGATCCGAGTCACGTGAAAAGAGAAGGAGTTCGTGTTGCACAAATCGGACGGGTACAACATTGATAAGAACAGATCCAGTATCGATTCAAGGACGAATGTTCATCTTCTTTGTTTCCAGTTCGTTTCTCCAGAAAAGTTTAGAGGAATGTAGAGAGAGATGGGGAAATGTAGAGCTGAAGCACAAGATTATAACACGTGTCTCTTATCTGACGGTTGTGATATGTTTATGCATGGTGCATAAGGAAATGACTTATGCATCATAACTTTTGCCGTTGTTGGAGAGTGTATCTGTAGCACAGCAGTAATAAAATCTTTTTTTTTTTGACAAGAGCAGTAATAAAATCTGTGATAAGTAATAATAATGATGATTTTCGGACAAATTCACCACCTTCCACTCACTCACTCAGTCACTCAGTCACTTTCACCTTTTAGTATAGCCCATCCATTTATTTATTTATTGATGTAACAAATTCACACAAATACATTTTCATTCACTTTCGTAACGCTTCAAACGTTCCTTACAAGGTAATATCTCTTCTTCTACTCTCTCTCTCTAAAAAAAATTCTTCAATTAACGTTTTCGTTTGTTTCGTTATTCTTTCTGTAAAATCGATCACATTTTCGTTTTCTTCACCTACACGGTTGAGTTATTGTACGTTTCATAAAAGGTGACATTTTTATTTCTAAGATCGAAAGATGGGAAAAAAGAATTACAAAAGAAAAAAGGAAGAGATCGCTGAAGAATGGTGCTTTGTTTGCAAAGATGGTGGTGAATTGAGAGTCTGTGATTTCAGGTATATATCTTCTCAAAACATCAATGCATGTTATTTTTAATTTTTTTAATTTTTTTTGTATAATTAATTAATTTCAATATTGTAGTAGATTTTACTCTTTATGTTCTCTCAGCTGAAAATTTTCACAAACTTTAGGTCATTATAATTTTCATGCATATATTTAGGTATCTTCAACATCAATGCATGTTATCATTACGATCATGATCTACTAACTTGATCATAGTTATAAGCCCTAAAAACTATTTTTCAGGTCTTCATAGTGATGTTTGCATGAGTTTGTGATATTTTTAGGGATCATCACCTACTATACCCATTTTACTCTCTTTGTTTTAAATTAATCATATAGTTTTTTTTTTTCGTTTAAAATTTTCTTATTTACTGAAATTTTATTAGGTTTTCAATGAAATTAATTTTTTATTTTGTTTTTCCCCCAAATAAGTAGTGTGTTCTGTTCATACTCCAAAGTCATTACATGAAACTGATTGAGTAACATTTATTTATTGTTAGTATCCCTGACACAACACATGTGAAGGAAGGCGTGTTCGACATTGACATGCGTGTGTGTGATCATGTTCATTTAATTGACTTTTTCAAACTTTTACCCGTGTTTGTAGCAATGTCGTATTCGGTGTCCGTGCCCGCGCTTCATAGATTTGTTACGCCCATCATTGTTTTGCTTAATCAGTGATGAAAAAATCTTAAACATTGATTAATATGAAACAAATTTTGTAACATTAATATAAGGAAATTGAGTGATATCATATGTAAATTTTGAGTGATATCAAACTAAAACATTTATCATATCATCTGCTTGTTTGCTGTTTTTATAATTGGTAGCAGTCATTTCATACTTGTTTCTTATCTTGCATGTGCTTGGCATTACAAAAAACAGGATAACTGTGAAGTAATTTTCACAAAGAAGTTGCTGGTATTTAGGTTATATTTATTTAATTTTTGTTGATCGATTTGTTGTTTTTATGAAGCAAAGCTTGGTCATCACTATCATTAGTATGTTTTACTATTGGATACTTGGATCATTTTGCAATGACATTTTTGTGTGACTTTCTTTTTTATGGTTGATTAAAGGGATTGCCTTAAAACCTATCATGCTAAATGCTTGGGTCATGATGCTTCCTTTATGGAGAATGACAATAATTGGTGTTGTGGTAAGCTGCTTCATCTTTTATTTTTGCCTTTACCGTTGGAAATTCAATTACATTTCCTTTACTTTTGTTGGTGTGGTACACATTTATGAATTTGATACCACCATGACAATTAGCCATCTTGTATGTTTCTTGAAAATATGCTCTTGCCCGAGTTTAGATTTCAAACACTCTATATGCATATCCTGAATCCTGATTATCTCAAAAATGCTTGAGAAGTTGGTGTTATGTTTCTCTTCAACTCTAAGAGATTTTACTTTTTATGCGATATATTTATTTAGTTCCTAACATTGCTGTAGAAAACTGCACCAGAATTGACAGCCTCGTTAACTTTTTAAACAGTGTTGGTTGTTGCGATTAAATTCATTCTTTATTATGTTTTCTTTGTCTGTTCCTGTTTAAGAAAATATGGCAAAATGTATTTTAATTACTTTGATGGTGAATGACTTTTGAATAATTTTTATAGGTTCCCATTATTGCTACCTTTGCGGTAGAGCATCAAAGTTTATGTGCTTGTGTTGCCCAATAGCTGTTTGTGGAAGATGCTTCTATGATGCTGAATTTGCCACTGTCAAAAGAAACAAAGGATTTTGTAGGCACTGCTCAAAACTTGCATTTCTAATTGAGACAGATGCTGATGTTGATTCTGATGGGGTGAGATATTTTTTTCAATCATGCCTTATATTATGTCCAGCAAAAGAAACAGCAACCTGCAACAATATGCGGAATTCTAAAGAAACAAAAACCAGGCCGTATAAATTTTCTCTTTCTCTGTATATCTTGTAATTATGTGCTTTTTCTTTTGCAGGAGAAGATAGATATGAGAGATCCAGATACAGTTGAAAGTTACTTTTTAGAATATTATCAAGTTATCAAAGAAAGAGAAGGGCTGAATTCTCAGGATATTTACATTGCCCGTGACATCGTTAAAAATGGGAAAAACAAGCGTGACTTGGATCCGTATGAAATAGGTGAGGGGCAAGATGATACTGGTGATTCTGATGTGAGCAACTTTATAGGATCTGATTGTGACGACTTCGATGGCACGTCAAGAGTTAAATCAGTGAAGAGAAAGAAGTGTACGAAAAAGCTCAAATCAATAAATGGGAAAGTAGCGAAAGATAAGAAAAAGGATTTTGTAGGATGGGGTTCAAGAAGTCTCATAGATTTTCTTAAAAATATTGGTAGAGACACGGCCAAAGCTTTTTCCGAAATTGAAGTTGCTTCGATCGTCAATGATTACTGCCACAAAAACCAGCTTTTTGACCCCAAGAAAAAGAAGATAATCTGTGATGCAAATTTAAAAACTTTGCTGAGGCGGAAAACAGTTAAAAAGAACAACATACAGAAGCTTCTTGCATCTCATTTTGTTGATAATTTTGAAGAAACTGATAGTAGTTCAGAAGAAAGGGATGACAATCAGGCATTCAAATTTCGAAAGCACGGAAATTTGAATTCAACTATAAAATCTTGTCAGAATGTACGTTCGGAAGAGCTGCCAAGTGGATTTGCAGCTATAGTTAGTTCAAACATAAAACTTGTCTACCTGAAGAGGAGCTTAATTGAGGAGCTTTTGAAGCAACCAGAAACCGATGGCAATGTGTTGGGAAGTTATGTTAGAATCAAATCCGACCCAAATGACTATTTACAGAAGAATTCTCATCTGCTCGTACAAGTCAAAGGTAATCTTGGTCTTCGCTTAAAGTTACTGGACTGAAAAAATAAACCATACAATTTTTTATTAAAAGTTAAGTAGTTAGTTTTGTTAGCTTCAGATTTTCAAGTACAGACTATCATATTCTCATTTTTCTTGGTCTTATTTCTAAAATCTTGTTTTTGCTTCATGATTAAATGTATTCTTTTAAGTAGAAGAGGATCATGCATGTAATTTTGATAGCAATATGCTTTAATTGGTACAAAAGAATATTGCACACGACTAAGTCATACATTGCTGCAGAAGGAAGTCAACATGAGTGACCTTTTATTTGCTATCATACTTTTCTTATATGCATACATTGACATATGTATCCATATCACAGGAATCAACAGATCATCAAAGCAAGATGACATCAACCAAGAAATTCTGCTCCGGCTTTCTAATGTGCCGAAAGATGTACCTATCAGCCAAATTTCTGATGTTGACTTTTCTGAGGTATTATTACTTTGCCAACAATATTTTCTGATGCAATATCCCCCAATTCTGAATCCTGGTTGCAATCAAAGTAGTATTTTCCAAGTTAAAATGAAACTAATTTTCTAAACCATTTTTCTATTAGATGTTGAATATACTGTATTATTTCCTGAGTAAGAGCATAGCTGGGTATCTGATGTGGAGGTCATTATTTGTTATTGATTTCAAAATTTGTTGATGTTATCCGATATGATTTGTGTATCCATATTCTTCAAAAAAAATATGCCTATGATTTGTGTAACACTCACCCTAGTTGGTCCTAATCATAAGCATTATATCTGCAGGAAGAATGTCAAGATCTGTATCAGAGAATGACAAATGGTCTGCCCCAAAAGCCAACTATAGTAAGTTCTCTGTGTGTGAGTGATTTAGTATGTGCCATAAGAAAAAATTATGCTTGGTCATTTGATCGGATATAAATAAGGTCCCTGTAAATCTTTTCAGATTTTAATAGTAAGAATTTATTATTATGTGGTGCAATATTATGGGGATGTACTAGAAAATATCTTAAAAAGAAATGGTAAATGAAGTTTACTTAATAACATAGTAATAAAAGTAATACTTCTACAGAAGCTTCTTTGCAGTACATATAGTCATATACATCAGGTATCCATAGATCAAGATTGAAATTTAAGCTAGAGCATATTAAGCTAGTCTACCATTATACCAATTTCTTCAAAATCTAGCCTTAAACTAATGCTGTTCACTTGTTTCAACTATTCTAATATTCATTATTTTGTTTGATAATTAAAATGTAAAGGTCTTTCAAAAAAAAAAAAATTAAAATGTAAAGGTAGTAGCCAGTGCATGTTTTGACTCTTTGACATTGAAGTCAAAGTCTATTTCTTCCATTGTAAAAACCATAGAAAGCTATATGTCCACATGGTTCTTCCATTGAGAAACAGAAGCATACTATAGATTTATTGCCACACAATCTAGGCGTTTTTATTTTTTGTTTTCTCTCAGAATCTTTAAAAAAAAAAATTTGTCATTTTAAATGACATTGATGTTATGGTTATTCCCTTGTGTGAGAATTGTATTCATTATGAATAAGAATCAATTTGTTAAATATTAACTGATTGACTTTGTTGTGACCAAATGATAACCACCGTTGTGTTTCACAGCTGGAGCTTGAGAAGAAAGCCAGAACTCTGCATGAAGATATCACAAAGCATGTATGTGGCATATCAATATTATTGTGTTGTGTAATATAATCCCTTTTTCAATTGTAAAGATAGAGCTCAATATAATTCAAGGTAAAGTTTCTTGCAATCTAGCATGTGAACATGGGCTATGAATCATGAAATTTAAAAACGGCAAAAACTCTCATTCTATTTCCCAACGTACAAAAAAATTATTGTACATGCATAGAATTTACATTCACATAATTGTGATATTTACTTAAGAATGTGCCAGGAGGCGGTAAATCTACAAAACAAACTGGAAATTAAGAATCTTCCCTTAAGTTATCCCTCCCATCCTTTAATTTGTCTAATGCTTATTAACATTATTGAACATTTCTGTTTGCTTTGGAGTATAAAAGAACCTCTGATCTATCATATTTTGTCTGTTTGCTTTGGAGTATAAAAGAACCTCTGATCTATCATATTTTGTTACTGATAATTGTCTTTATTCTGCTTTATATGGCAGTGGATCTCAAGGGAGATAGAATTGTTACGAAATCGTATTGATCGGGCCAATGAAAAGGGATGGAGGAGAGAATATCCTTTTGTGATGTTTTTATTAATGTTACCTCATATTAAAAGCTAAAGGGAAAAATGTTGTGAATTGGTAATATGTTCCCTAATTTAATGCCGACAATTTGTGCCTTAACCATTTTTCCATACACTTGCTCAGTACATGGACCAAAAACAGAAGCTTGAGTCTGCATCCGAACAATCACGTTTATTAAGCGAAATTCCGAAAGTAATTCCTGAACTGGTTGGTACTAATCTGTCACCAGAAGATTCCTCAAGAAAAGATATGCTAGAGCAAAAGGATTTGCCAGAATTACCCATTGGAGAGACTTGTGACACTTTTGGAAAATACTCCACACATGATGGTTTTGCCCAGTGTCTGGATAAGAGAGCAGATGTTGTAGGTTTGTGAGGCTTTCCTACTCTCTCTTAATATATCTATTTTGTGCTTCAACTACCTCCATTTTTTAACAATCTTTATATAGGATTCTTGATATTGCATCTGTCATTTTCTTCACATTGTCATTGCATTGAGATTCTCTCTACAGTGACAACTTAGAAATCAAATATATTGGCTGGTGTTAATAACCGCATTCATGTGCTGCTTCTTGCATTCTTCCTTTTAATGTTGTTTGTTTTCCATTTCTCACCACCGATGTACTCCGATTATCACAGTCCGAGTTCAATATAATATATCCTTTAATGTTTTATTATGCTCCAGAGGATCACTTTCACTTATTTATAATCTAGTCGTGATATTTTTTTTTTTATTATTTTGTTCCTATATTTGATTCACTAATTGAAGTTCTTCACATAGAAAAAAGTTAACGTGCAACTAATTTCATTTAAGTTTTTACTTTTTACCAAGTACGTGTAAAATGTATCTCACTATATCCTGTGTTATTTTTCATGACTTAGGTCCAAAAACTCCAGGGAAAAATAACCAGGATGATCCAGCCTTTCCTGCTACTGGCGAACAATTATCTGTCTTTAATGATTCTCAAGAGAAAGATGATGGCAAGCCTGCATTCCTTAAAGAATCAAACTCTAATTGTCAGACCTTAAACCCAGGAAAATGTGGCTTGCCTCAATCAAGTAACACTATATCTGCTTCTGATGATGTGGATTGCAGAAATCTGAGTACTAACATGGATGCCAATCATGAAGTAAAGGAAAGGAGAAGCGTTACGGTTGCTGATCCCATTAAGGTGATCGTCAATGATGCTACAGGGTTAAGTGACAGTGATGAAGAAGATGTGAGTATTGAAGTAACTTCATCTGGAAGAAAGGGAGTAGAGAGTATTGATATTCCTATTTGGCACTGTTCAGGTGTTCGTGGCTGTGGAACAAGAGGGCCGTTTCCAATGTCTGTACTCAAACACTGGAGTGAATTGGATTCCACCTATGCTCCCTTAGACTTCAAGGTCTGGAGGACGGGTGAGAGTGAAAGAGAGGCAATGCTTCTGAGGGATGCACTTAAGCTCTTTTTTCCTTGATGTCAAAGGATAAAAAAGTACTTTATCCTTTGACACTTTGTGAGATCGAAAAATTTGCCAGTATAATTCTTATTTCTCATGTCAATCTCTAACATGTTCTTATTTCTTGCACTCCTTGTCATACAATCTGAGTAGAGACTCAACTCAGTGATGTTTTTGAAGTTGTCAAACTGCTAACTGTCCGCACCGAAAATCCAAAAATTTCACAAATCCAAACACATGCAATGTTTTTGAACATCAAAATAGTGACTCCAAATGTGTTTATCTCTTATCTCTATTTTTCATAAAATTATGATCAGGTTTCAACCATTATCCACAGTTTCATGGAGTACAATAAATTTTCAAGAATTTTATATTTTTAAAATTTATGACTGCATAATTCACATTTTACTGCATAAGCAAACAAGTGAAGCTAGATAAGAGAAAAATGATTTAAAGCTAGCAGACTATGGTTTATTGTTGACATATTAAATCACAAACAATCAAACAACTTATTGATCATATGTATATATTTTAAAAGAGACATCTTATTGCTCAAAAAAAAAAAAAAAGAGACATCTTATCTTATCTTATTGGTCAGTTGATTTAGAAACTAAAAATGGACTAAAAAGTGTGACAATTTGTTTTCACTTGATTCGTACAGGCGGTGGTCCTAGATTGAGTTTGAATGTCTAAAGAATATTTTCCTGTGAATTTCATTAAAAAATACAAAAATTAAATTAAAAATAGGGATCAAAAGTAGTGATTGAAAATTTTATAGGGACTAAAAGTTGAAGGAAAAATTTAGAGGGACTAAAACGAAAAGTTGACATATTTATTGGGACCAAAAACATATTTAACCCTAGATTTAAAACTAAGCCTAAATCATTATGATGAATATAATAAAGGGTTAATTATGTTTCTAGTCCCTATAAAATAGCGACCTTGTAAGTTTAGTCCCTACTTAATTTTAATAGCATTTTTAGTCCCTATAAAAAAAATTACTTATAATTTTAGTCCCTGCTAAAACAAAGTTTGATTAATTATCCTTAAACTCTTAAATTTTTGAACGATTTTTTTTGAGACAAGATTGGAACACTATGAAAGGTTCGTTTACTAAAATTTAGAATTTTCTGACATGAAATGAATTAAATATGAATTTTTTAAAACGACAAAAGTTAAAGATAAAAAGTAATAAAATCTGGATGTAGAAATCAAATTTTGCAATAATGTTTTGCGGACGAACTTTTAGTAATGTTCTAAACATGTCTGCAAAAAATTGTTCAAAAATTTAAGAGTTTAAGCATAAATTAAACAAATTTGAATTGAGTAGGGACTAATACTCAGTGCAGAAAACAAAATTAGGGACTAAAAATGCTATTAAAATTAAGTAGGGACTAAACTTACAAGGTCGCTATTTTATAGGGACTAGAAACATAATTAACCCTATAATAAATAGAGGGTTTTTCCTCAAAAATAAATAGAGGGTTTTATGTTACAGTAGATAACAAGCACGATTAAAAGAATCGAAAAGTCGAAGGAGATCGGGAAAAACGAACGTACGTGATCGACATAAGCAATCCGGTAAACTCTGTAGTTTCTTTTTTTTTTTTTTTTTATAGTTATATATGCTGTTTGTTTTGTGTTGGTAGAAAGTAGCAACTTTAGTATTATTATGGGTTTGGTGGAATTCGATTTTTGATTTTTTTTTTTTTTTTAATTCATGCTCTTGTGTGCTGGTAGAGACATCTATCTGCATGTGTGAGCTGATGGGGTTGTCGGATTTCTCTGTTACGACTTAGAATCATGTTTTTTTTTTTTTATTTCAAAACCATTTATTTACTACAAACAAACCACAACATGCATGTATGCATTTGTGGTTCTGTTATATTGACTGATCCGTGTATTCCTCTATTCTACATCATCTATGTATTATGATTATGATTATGATTATGATTATGATTTCATTGTTTCTTTGTAAACTGTAGGTTTAAAAAGATGTTGTATTCAGACGAGGGTGTCTACATTGGTAACATCAAGAATGGACTTGCTCATGGCAAAGGAAAGTACACACGGTTTGATGATGGATCAATATATGAGGGTGATTGGGTTGATGGAGATAAGACAGGGAAAGGACTATTCATAGAGCCATCAGGAGACAAGTATGAGGGTGAATTCTTTGGGAATTGCCGTCATGGCAATGGCACCCAAACTTATAAGAATGGAGGTAGCTACATTGGAAATTGGAAAAATGATAAAAGAGATGGAAGAGGGATTGAGACTTCGGCTAATGGTGATGTTTTTGATGGTTGTTGGTCAAATGATTTTGTACATGGATATGGAGTTTCTAGATTTGCAAATGGGGATGTCTACATTGGAAATTGGACTTGTGGTGATGTTTTTGATGGTTGTCGATCAATTGCGCTTCATGGATTTGGAGTTTATAGATATGCAAATTGGGCTGTCTATATCGGAATTTGGAAAAAAAAATGAAAGGGATGGATCAGGGATTATGAGTTGGGATACTGGTGATGTCTTCTATGGTTGTTGGTCAAATGGACTTCAACATGGATATGGAGTTTATAGATCCGCAAATGGGGATGTCTCCACTGGAAATTGGAAAACAGGGAAAATGGATGTTGGGAGATGGTTTTTCGATTGCACTAATGGTGATGTTTTTTATCGTTGTATGTCAAATGGACTTAGACATGGATTTGGAGTTTATAGATTTTCAAATGGTGATGTCTACATTGGAAATTTGACAAAAGACAAAATGGATGAAACATGGATTATGAGTTGGGCTGCTGGTGATGTCTTTGATGGTTGTTGGTCAAATGTACTTATACATGGATATGGAGTTTATAGATATGCTAACGAGGATGTCGATATTGGTAACTTCATGAGTAAACTTCTCCATGACAATGGAAAATACACACGCTCAATTGGAACGATAAACGAGGGTGATTGGGTTGTTAAAAAAGTGACAGAGAAAGGCCTGAAGATATGGGCCCTTCAAAATCCCGATGGTTCCACTTCATTGCAGATTTCAAATAAAGGTAAGTCTGAGGCATCTGGTCTGAGCCCTTTGGTTATCAAAAGGGAATATATGCAAGGAGTTCTTATTGTGGAGAAAATCAGACCGTATTCAGAAGTAACACATAATAATAATAATAACAACAACAAAAAACAGGGTGCATTTAGTGCGAAGAAAGCAAAGAAGAGATCGTGCATATGGGCAATTTTGAAGACCATCAAAGCTATTATATGAATCTTAATCTGCAACTTGGCATCAGGTAAATTATTTGATCTTTAAAAAAAGTATTATGGAAAATTTGATATAGTATTGGTGGTTACCACTATTATCACCTTTCTTTCAACTGTTCTATACTTAACTATTTTATAATCATGCATGGCCTTATGTAGAAAATCATTTGACTTATAGGGTAGATGGCTTCAATTGTTTTTAAAAAATGTTTGGACGGTTTGAAAAAAATGCACACTTGCTTCTTGATTCCCCAAATCAGATTAGTATAAGAAATAATTTATAATATAGGTTGTGTTTAACACTGACATGAACATTTTGTTATGGATAGAGAATGTAAACAGATTAAGAGGTACACAAATTCCACAAGAAAATCCGAAGGGGTTCAGTTTTTCCACTCATCATTGATTAAGAGCGTAATCCAGATGGGAGGCTATTTAGTATTTAGTTTGCTTCTCTGTTCACTTTTGACTCATATCAACTTCATGTCTGAAGTATGATTATTAGTTTCAACTTATTCAGGATGATTAGAGACCAGATAAAACAGTAATATGACTTTTTTTGTTTTGACGCAAGAAACATGAATAATTAAATAGGAATGAAGAACGTGATAGGTACTCGAGAGTGTTATGGGGTGCCCAAGTCTCACACTCAATAGAATGGGATGCTTGGTGGAGTGTTTAAGTGCCTCTTTGGTAGCTAGCTTTTAGGGAGGGTTCCTCAAGTGCTTAGATACAAGTCAGAATGATGTGATATTTTGTTGAAAATGTGTATAGAACTTTTTCATGTTTTCTTTATGACAACCTGCAATTTAATTTTTCTTAGAAATTTTTACGCACCTCTTACCTGTTGAGATCTGCAATGAAGATGGTAAATTACTAATCAGGAAGCCAGAAAATTATTTTTTGATGTTAGTTAATTAGGCTGCTGAAATTTTGATTGTTCGAGCATCTAATGACATGTTGATAGGGCCAAGACTTGCCCAAACTTGATGGTAAGCCAAATTATATCCAAATTATATTACAAACTATTAGCTTCCGAAATTGAAGTATGAAAACTTTCTTACATGTATCTGCCATGTATATTTTGACCTGTGGCTGAGACAAATAGAGTTTGGGAAAAACATTCAGTCTGGTGTATGACTGTTCAGTTATGGAGTATCGGATTATATACCTTTTTTTTATAATAAAAAAAACTCTAGGCATATTGGGGGACGTGTCCGATAGGATAAGGATACCGCGACAAAAATCATGAATATGTGCAACACATGTACTTTGTGTATATAACATCTATTCTCATGTTCACCAATGTTTTATTTTTCCTATGCAGAGATCATGACGATGCGAAATGGTGATCTGATATAAATACAAACACTACCAATGGACATAATGATGAGGGAGGACTAGATGGTACAGGCGATGAAGATGGAGAGCAGCTTTTTTCATTTGAACTCCATTCTGCAGTTTCAATTTTGGATTTCATTACTCACTAGCACTTATTCTCATAACATCTTAACTTGTTACATATTATTTTATTTATCTTATTATTCACTAGCACTAATTCTCAAAAAACATCTCGGCGTGTTGGATATTAGAAGTGACAGACATCTTATTCACATTTTTAGTTTTGTTGAGATTTCAAAACATTCATCACGATTCCTATATTAGGCCAAGTCTATTAACTCTATTTCTTTCATAGCTTGATAGCTTGAGTGAAATTCCTTGTAGTTAGTTGGTTGTGTGATTGTTGATTTTTAATGCTTGCTGCCATATTCTTGTTGCAAGTTTTCCTTTGTGCATGAGATCCTTGTTTTATTAACTTAGGGAGCTTGATGTAATTTTTAGCTTCATTACATAGTTAAATCATTGAACACCTTGATGAGCACATTAATATTAAAAAGTGGAAATCTGATTGGTTTCAATTTCTTCTGAGTTCTCACTCATAAAACTGATAATTTAGTCTCATTCAAGATGCTGGGGTTATAAAACATCAACGAATGTTAACTCATAAGGCTTGTTTATCAAATAAAATGGTATTCCTCGTTCAGTGTTCCCCGTATGCTAAGATTCGATGAATCACAATCTATTTCTCATCCATCGTACAGGATTTGAATGAAACATGTATCATTTGTACAATTGTTTATCATCTCAACATATACAAGGTTATTTTAACAAAAGCCATCGGTTGAACAATTTTGAGAGGGAAAGTTGGGAAATTGTTGCTGGTGAAATTAGAATGGTGGTGCATGCTTCAGTGACTATCTTGATAAAGCAGGGACACATATCCTTATAGCATTGTGTTGGGGAGAAATCCACGTCTTCTACCACATCACTAACAACAGTAATAGGCAACTCCCTGTTTTTTTCTTTGTCCACCTCTTCAAGATATAGTACTTGAGCATTGATTTAACATCCATATGAATAAATACGTTTAAAGTTTAAACAATGACAGGAGCAACAAATTAAAATTCTAATCCAAATCAAATGACACTTGCCACTCTCCTCGATCCCTTGCCATGGAAATAACAAAATCAAATGATGATGTTTGTAAGTTTATGCTCTTCACAAAACAGATTTCAAACAGCTGATATTCATGTTGGAATAGATCAAAGATAATGGGAGTATAAATTTCATACATTTGTTGTAAGATATGAGTTATCGAGTCTTGGATTATTTTGGCGTGTTTCATATTCACACTTGAACTCGTTATATCGCTTTTCTTCTACAAGAACTTCAAAGCACTTGAAAAATTTGATTATATCGAAATCCACACTCATAAAACTTTTAACATCCACATTCACACTTTCACTAAAATGGGTGCTTCACATTCTCAATTAAAAGCTTTCTTATGTAACAAGATTCCCATTTCTCCATATTGTAAACTCTTTGCAGCCAAATGTTTTTCTTAACATCATATGTAACAAGAAGGGTTCTCCAGCCTTCTTCATTTTTTTCTTCATCTTCATTACCATACACACACTTCTTAAAATCTATCAAAATGTGAGATTCACCCTTCATTAAACTGCCTAAAAATGTACTTAGGCCATGGTAAGTTTTTCGCACAACCTCAACAAGTCCTTTTGCCATCAGTAAAAACTATTTGAGGCATTTTTTGTTTATGTGCCTCTAAAATGTCTCAAATAGCCACTTGTAAGACTCAACTGTTTCATCATATAATAATGTTGTCCCAAATATGATTGCTTTTCGATGATGGTTAAATCCTAAAAATACTGCCAGGGGTCTACCAAGAGAAGCTACATCGCCGAAATAATCGTAACCAATTATCATCCTTGCATTTGCCCGGAACACATTTGTAATTTGATCTTCAACCTCGAGTTGATAGGCTTGGTATGAAGTTGGATTTTCACCCGACTTTCTCTGAAAGTATTGCAAAAGATAACCAGCTTCCCCATTTATCATACTCATTTGCCTTCTATTTCGAAGATGAGTCTGTTGATCAACGCGGGTAAACTCCAAGTTAGTTCTACATCCCACTTCTTTACTCATCAAACTGAAATGATTTCCTCTCTTGTAGGCCATCATCATATGCTAAATCAATTTCATTGCAGTGTAATTCTGAAACTTTTCGTTGAGATGACAACATACGAATTGTTTCTTGCAGATGTAAATCATGGTTATGCTCTTCCACAAATTCATGAACCACCATTTTTTCAACCACATTTATGATCGGAAAATGCTAACAACTGCATCCAAAACACTCTTTAAGACTTTGAATAATAATTTTTTTTTTAATAAAAAAATTTGTGTATTCAATCCATTAAAAAAAATTATAATTGACTTTTAAAAATAATAATTTTTAAATTTATAATCCTTAACAAGATCTTTAAGATATTGTGATAAATTTTTAACCACCTATATATGTTTTTTTTAAGGAACCACCAATATATGTGAAAGTCTTAGGTATTCAAAAAAAATTTGTTGTCTTTCTGATTCACCCTAAGTGGCGATTGGATTTATTGTTTTTGTATGTGAGTTAGAGTTCTCGTTGTATTCCATAAAACATATGATTAAAAGTTAGAGTTCTTGTTGTCTTTCTGCTTACGTGTCAGGAAAACAACATTAACAATTTCTAATGATTACTACTCCTTAAACAGTGGGTATGACAGCTATTCTTTTAAGTTTGATTTTGTAAGCTTGGTCCACAAGTAACCGAGGTATAACCGTTTTGTAGAGAGTTAGTATGTTCTAACTGACTCTTCATATACGAGCCTTATTTTCACTTCATTCACCCAAAAATCAACTACATATTATTGGTCCAAAAAAATATCCTAAACAGATATATACAGAGAGTAGTTCAAGAATAATATAATAAGAGTAAATGATTTTTCTGTTTACAGTTCAAGAAAAATATGGCGAGTCCTCAAAAAGCTTCAACTTCATCCACAAACAAAAACCTTGAGTTCAATCATCGCTCTTTCCCCTCAACCTCACCTATCACCACCAAATCATCTCTTTTCACCATAGCCATTGGGAATGTTACCTTTTATTTCATTACTCCTTCTTTCTTGTCTTTGATTCCCCGTGATCACCCTCACCGTGGAATACTAATCATGGCTCCAAAGGAAGAGGAAGACACAGAGAAAGACAACACCCTCACTGTCACTACTGATTCTTTGTTGAAGAATGTGCTTAAATTGGAGCAACTTATAGAGGAAGTTAACCGCACCATCAGTGCATTGGTGGAAGCAAACAATGATTCGAACCGCACCCTCTTGAATGTTGTTGGTAGATTGGAGCAAATAACAAATGAAAATAACCGCACCCTCGCTGATAGATTGATGAGTGATATCAAGGCATTAATGGAAGCAAACAGAGATTTGAACCGTACCCTCCTTAACTCTGTTACCAAAGTTGATCTAGCTCTTGTGAAGGCAACTTTAGACACACAAGGAGCGGAAAGGGGTGCAGAAAATGCTGTTGCGATTCTCAAAGTTGTTGCCACAAGGGAAAACCAAGGGTTTTGACACAAGCTTTACAAAAAAAGATGGGAAAAGATGTTTGACTTGGTGGTTGATGTTATTGTTGCCATTGTTGTTGGCTTTGCTGTTGGCATGACGGTAGCAGTGGTATTTTTTTTTTTCATCTCTTTTTGTTTTCAGTTTGAGTAATTTTTTTATATATATGTGTTAGTGTTTACTGTTATTTTTGAGGAATTTGTTTATGAGAAATTGTCTTGCCCTTATCACAATTTAATAGCAAAATAGGAATATTAACTTGTGGCTTGTACGCTAACCCACCATGTTACTCTCTCTCTCTCTCTCTCTCTGTTTTAATTTTTGAAAAAAAATATTACTTGTGGTTATTGTTATTCCGTTGATCCATTCTGTTGTTTATGTATTGATATTGGTTGAATTTGTTGAGATCTCAAGTTCGTTGAATTGTTTATTCCGTTTCTTTAGGTCTTTTGTGAGTCATGGTTTTGTCCTTAGTTAAAAGGTTTAGGTTGAGTAGTGTAATGTATGTAAACTATGCTTAGTCTCGATTTTAAAGAATTTTTTTTGGTGTATATTCAGAAAAGCATGCTAGGAAGGAAGACAATGCAAGTGTTTGTAAAAAAAATATTTGATATAATGTTGTATAAGTGTTTAAAACCAATTAAGAAAATTTATAATATACTTAAAAGCTGGTAGCTTAGTTTCAGAAGCTTATTATCTTATATTATCAGAATAGCATATGTTAAGTTCACATAGAGTTTCCCCTCGTTTCATGTTCTTATGTTGAAACAATTTATACACGAAAGATTTAATACTAGGTGCATGTTTAAAAGTTGTTTACCCAAATGTGTGTTAAGGGACATGCAAGAATTTCTCTTTGTTTATTTGTTTTTCATTTTGTTGTTGTAGTGGGTGAAACGTGTTTTGGAGAAGCATTAATGGAAAGAAGAGCAATGGGAGCATACAGCCATTTGGAATACTAATCATGGCTCCAAAGGAAGAGGAAGACACAGAGTAAGACAACACCCTCACTGTCACTACTGATTCTTTGTTGAAGAATGTGCTTAAATTGGAGCAACTTATAGAGGAAGCTAACCGCACCATCAGTGCATTGGTGGAAGCAAACAATGATTCGAACCGCACCCTCTTGAATGTTGTTGGTAGATTGGAGCAAATAACAAATGAAAATAACCGCACCCTCGATGATAGATTGATGAGTGATATCAAGGCATTAATGGAAGCAAACAGAGGTTTGAACCGTACCCTCCTTAACTCTGTTACCAAAGTTGATCTAGCTCTTGTGAAGGCAACTTTAGACACACAAGGAGCGGAAAGGGCTGCAGAAAATGCTGTTGCGATTCTCAAAGCTGTTGCCACAAGGGAAAACCAAGGGTTTTGGCACAAGCTTTACAAAAAAAAATGGGAAAAGATGTTTGACTTGGTGGTTGATGTTATTGTTGCCATTGTTGTTGGCTTTGTTGTTGGCATGACGGTAGCAGTGGTAATTTTTTTTTCATCTCTTTTTGTTTTCAGTTTGAGTAATTTTTTTATATATATGTGTTAGTGTTTACTGTTATTTTTGAGGAATTTGTTTATGAGAAATTGTCTTGCCCTTATCACAATTTAATAGCAAAATAGGAATATTAACTTGTGGCTTGTACGCTAACCCACCATGTTACTCTCTCTCTCTCTCTCTCTCTCTCTCTCTCTCTCTCTGTGTTTTAATTTTTGAAAAAAAATATTACTTGTGGTTATTGTTATTTCGTTGATCCATTATGTTGTTTATGTATTGGTATTGGTTGAATTTGTTGAGATCTCAAGTTCGTTGAATTGTTTATTCCGTTTCTTTAGGTCTTTTGTGAGTCATGGTTTTGTCCTTAGTTAAAAGGTTTAGGTTGAGTAGTGTAATGTATGTAAACTATGCTTAGTCTCGATTTTAAAGAATTTTTTTTGGTGTATATTCAGAAAAGCATGCTAGGAAGGAAGACAATGCAAGTGTTTGTAAAAAAAATATTTGATATAATGTTGTATAAGTGTTTAAAACCAATTAAGAAAATTTATAATATATTTATAAGCTGGTAGCTTAGTTTCAGAAGCTTATTATCTTATATTATCAGAATAGCATATGTTAAGTTCACATAGAGTTTCCCCTCGTTTCATGTTCTTATGTTGAAACAATTTATTCACGAAAGATTTAATACTAGGTGCATGTTTAAAAGTTGTTTACCCAAATGTGTGTTAAGGGACATGCAAGAATTTCTCTTTGTTTATTTGTTTTTCATTTTGTTGTTGTAGTGGGTGAAACGTGTTTTGGAAAAGCATTAATGGAAAGAAGAGCAATGGGAGCATACAACCATTTGGAATACTAATCATGGCTCTAAAGGAAGAGGAAGACACAGAGAAAGACAACACCCTCACTGTCACTACTAATTCTTTGTTGAAGAATGTGCTTAAATTGGAGCAACTTATAGAGGAAGCTAACCGTACCATCAGTGCATTGGTGGAAGCAAACAATGATTCGAACCGCACCCTCTTGAATGTTGTTGGTAGATTGGAGCAAATAACAAATGAAAATAACCGCACCCTCGCTGATAGATTGATGAGTGATATCAAGGCATTAATGGAAGCAAACAGAGATTTGAACCGTACCCTCCTTAACTCTGTTACCAAAGTTGATCTAGCTCTTGTGAAGGCAACTTTAGACACACAAGGAGCGGAAAGGGCTGCAGAAAATGCTGTTGCGATTCTCAAAGCTGTTGCCACAAGGGAAAACCAAGGGTTTTGGCACAAGGTTTACAAAAAAAGATGGGAAAAGATGTTTGACTTGGTGGTTGATGTTATTGTTGCCATTGTTGTTGGCTTTGCTGTTGGCATGACGGTAGCAGTGGTAATTTTTTTTTTCATCTCTTTTTGTTTTCAGTTTGAGTAATTTTTTTATATATATGTGTTAGTGTTTACTGTTATTTTTGAGGAATTTGTTTATGAGAAATTGTCTTGCCCTTATCACAATTTAATAGCAAAATAGGAATATTAACTTGTGGCTTGTACGCTAACCCACCATGTTACTCTCTCTCTCTCTCTCTCTCTCTCTCTCTCTCTCTCTCTCTCTCTCTCTCTCTCTCTCTCTCTCTGTGTGTTTTAATTTTTGAAAAAAAATATTACTTGTGGTTATTGTTATTTCGTTGATCCATTATGTTGTTTATGTATTGGTGTTGGTTGAATTTGTTGAGATCTCAAGTTCGTTGAATTGTTTATTCTGTTTCTTTAGGTCTTTTGTGAGTCATGGTTTTGTCCTTAGTTAAAAGGTTTAGGTTGAGGAGTGTAATGTATGTAAACTATGCTTAGTCTCGATTTTAAAGAATTTTTTTTGGTGTATATTCAGAAAAGCATGCTAGGAAGGAAGACAATGCAAGTGTTTGTAAAATAAATATTTGATATAATGTTGTATAAGTGTTTAAAACCAATTAAGAAAATTTATAATATATTTATAAGCTGGTAGCTTAGTTTCAGAAGCTTATTATCTTATATTATCAGAATAGCATATGTTAAGTTCACATAGAGTTTCCCCTCGTTTCATGTTCTTATGTTGAAACAATTTATACACGAAAGATTTAATACTAGGTGCATGTTTAAAAGTTGTTTACCCAAATGTGTGTTAAGGGACATGCAAGAATTTCTCTTTGTTTATTTGCTTTTCATTTTGTTGTTGTAGTGGGTGAAACGTGTTTTGGAGAAGCATTAATGGAAAGAAGAGCAATGGGAGCATACAACCATTTGGAATACTAATCATGGCTCCAAAGGAAGAGGAAGACACAGAGAAAGACAACACCCTCACTGTCACTACTGATTCTTTGTTGAAGAATGTGCTTAAATTGGAGCAACTTATAGAGGAAGCTAACCGCACCATCAGTGCATTGGTGGAAGCAAACAATGATTCGAACCGCACCCTCTTGAATGTTGTTGGTAGATTGGAGCAAATAACAAATGAAAATAACCGCACCCTCGCTGATAGATTGATGAGTGATATCAAGGCATTAATGGAAGCAAACAGAGATTTGAACCGTACCCTCCTTAACTCTGTTACCAAAGTTGATCTAGCTCTTGTGAAGGCAACTTTAGACACACAAGGAGCGGAAAGGGCTGCAGAAAATGCTGTTGCGATTCTCAAAGCTGTTGCCACAAGGGAAAACCAAGGGTTTTGGCACAAGCTTTACAAAAAAAGATGGGAAAAGATGTTTGACTTGGTGGTTGATGTTATTGTTGCCATTGTTGTTGGCTTTGCTGTTGGCATGACGGTAGCAGTGGTAATTTTTTTTTCATCTCTTTTTGTTTTCAGTTTGAGTAATTTTTTTATATATATGTGTTAGGGTTTACTGTTATTTTTGAGGAATTTGTTTATGAGAAATTGTCTTGCCCTTATCACAATTTAATAGCAAAATAGGAATATTAACTTGTGGCTTGTACGCTAACCCACCATGGTACTCTCTCTCTCTCTCTGTGTCTGTTTTAATTTTTGAAAAAAAATATTACTTGTGGTTATTGTTATTTCGTTGATCCATTCTGTTGTTTATGTATTGGTATTGGTTGAATTTGTTGAGATCTCAAGTTCGTTGAATTGTTTATTTCGTTTCTTTAGGTCTTTTGTGAGTCATGGTTTTGTCCTTAGTTAAAAGGTTTAGGTTGAGTAGTGTAATGTATGTAAACTATGCTTAGTCTCGATTTTAAAGAATTTTTTTTGGTGTATATTCAGAAAAGCATGCTAGGAAGGAAGACAATGCAAGTGTTTGTAAAAAAAATATTTGATATAATGCTGTATAAGTGTTTAAAACCAATTAAGAAAGGAAATATCTTATAATATACTTATAAGCTGGTAGCTTAGTTTCAGAAGCTTATTATCTTATATTATCAGAATAGCATATGTTAAGTTCACATAGAGTTTCCCCTCGTTTCATGTTCATATGTTGAAACAATTTATACACGAAAGACTTAATACTAGGTGCATGTTTAAAAGTTGTTTACCCAAATGTGTGTTAAGGGCATGCAAGAATTTCTCTTTGTTTATTTGTTTTTCATTTTGTTGTTGTAGTGGGTGAAACGTGTTTTGGAGAAGCATTAATGGAAAGAAGAGCAATGGGAGCATACAGCCATTTGGAATACTAATCATGGCTCCAAAGGAAGAGGAAGACACAGAGAAAGACAACACCCTCACTGTCACTACTGATTCTTTGTTGAAGAATGTGCTTAAATTGGAGCAACTTATAGAGGAAGCTAACCGCACCATCAGTGCATTGGTGGAAGCAAACAATGATTCGAACCGCACCCTCTTGAATGTTGTTGGTAGATTGGAGCAAATAACAAATGAAAATAACCGCACCCTCGCTGATAGATTGATGAGTGATATCAAGGCATTAATGGAAGCAAACAGAGATTTGAACCGTACCCTCCTTAACTCTGTTACCAAAGTTGATCTAGCTCTTGTGAAGGCAACTTTAGACACACAAGGAGCGGAAAGGGCTGCAGAAAATGTTGTTGCAATTCTCAAAGCTGTTGCCACAAGGGAAAACCAAGGGTTTTGGCACAAGCTTTACAAAAAAAGATGGGAAAAGATGTTTGACTTGGTGGTTGATGTTATTGTTGCCATTGTTGTTGGCTTTGCTGTTGGCATGACGGTAGCAGTGGTAATTTTTTTTTCATCTCTTTTTGTTTTCAGTTTGAGTAATTTTTTTATATATATGTGTGTTAGTGTTTACTGTTATTTTTGAGGAATTTGTTTATGAGAAATTGTCTTGCCCATATCACAATTTAATAGCAAAATAGGAATATTAACTTGTGGCTTGTACGCTAACCCACCATGTTACTCTCTCTCTCTCTCTCTGTGTTTTAATTTTTGAAAAAAAATATTACTTGTGGTTATTGTTATTTCGTTGATCCATTCTGTTGTTTATGTATTGGTATTGGTTGAATTTGTTGAGATCTCAAGTTCGTTGAATTGTTTATTTCGTTTCTTTAGGTCTTTTGTGAGTCATGGTTTTGTCCTTAGTTAAAAGGTTTAGGTTGAGTAGTGTAATGTATGTAAACTATGCTTAGTCTCGATTTTAAAGAATTTTTTTTGGTGTATATTCAGAAAAGCATGCTAGGAAGGAAGACAATGCAAGTGTTTGTAAAAAAAATATTTGATATAATGCTGTATAAGTGTTTAAAACCAATTAAGAAAGGAAATATCTTATAATATACTTATAAGCTGGTAGCTTAGTTTCAGAAGCTTATTATCTTATATTATCAGAATAGCATATGTTAAGTTCACATAGAGTTTCCCCTCGTTTCATGTTCTTATGTTGAAACAATTTATACACGAAAGACTTAATACTAAGTGCATGTTTAAAAGTTGTTTACCCAAATGTGTGTTAAGGGCATGCAAGAATTTCTCTTTGTTTATTTGTTTTTCATTTTGTTGTTGTAGTGGGTGAAACGTGTTTTGGAGAAGCATTAATGGAAAGAAGAGCAATGGGAGCATACAGCCATTTGGAATACTAATCATGGCTCCAAAGGAAGAGGAAGACACAGAGAAAGACAACACCCTCACTGTCACTACTGATTCTTTGTTGAAGAATGTGCTTAAATTGGAGCAACTTATAGAGGAAGCTAACCGCACGATCAGTGCATTGGTGGAAGCAAATAATGATTCGAACCGCACCCTCTTGAATGTTGTTGGTAGATTGGAGCAAATAACAAATGAAAATAACCGCACCCTCGCTGATAGATTGATGAGTGATATCAAGGCATTAATGGAAGCAAACAGAGATTTGAACCGTACCCTCCTTAACTCTGTTACCAAAGTTGATCTAGCTCTTGTGAAGGCAACTTTAGACACACAAGGAGCGGAAAGGGCTGCAGAAAATGCTGTTGCGATTCTCAAAGCTGTTGCCACAAGGGAAAACCAAGGGTTTTGGCACAAGCTTTACAAAAAAAGATGGGAAAAGATGTTTGACTTGGTGGTTGATGTTATTGTTGCCATTGTTGTTGGCTTTGCTGTTGGCATGACGGTAGCAGTGGTAATTTTTTTTTCATCTCTTTTTGTTTTCAGTTTGAGTAATTTTTTTATATATATATGTGTTAGTGTTTACTGTTATTTTTGAGGAATTTGTTTATGAGAAATTGTCTTGCCCATATCACAATTTAATAGCAAAATAGGAATATTAACTTGTGGCTTGTACGCTAACCCACCATGTTACTCTCTCTCTCTCTCTCTGTGTGTTTTAATTTTTGAAAAAAAATATTACTTGTGGTTATTGTTATTTCGTTGATCCATTCTGTTGTTTATGTATTGGTATTGGTTGAATTTGTTGAGATCTCAAGTTCGTTGAATTGTTTATTTCGTTTCTTTAGGTCTTTTGTGAGTCATGGTTTTGTCCTTAGTTAAAAGGTTTAGGTTGAGTAGTGTAATGTATGTAAACTATGCTTAGTCTCGATTTTAAAGAATTTTTTTTGGTGTATATTCAGAAAAGCATGCTAGGAAGGAAGACAATGCAAGTGTTTGTAAAAAAAATATTTGATATAATGCTGTATAAGTGTTTAAAACCAATTAAGAAAGGAAATATCTTATAATATACTTATAAGCTGGTAGCTTAGTTTCAGAAGCTTATTATCTTATATTATCAGAATAGCATATGTTAAGTTCACATAGAGTTTCCCCTCGTTTCATGTTCTTATGTTGAAACAATTTATACACGAAAGATTTAATACTAGGTGCATGTTTAAAAGTTGTTTACCCAAATGTGTGTTAAGGGACATGCAAAAATTTCTCTTTGTTTATTTGTTTTTCATTTTGTTGCTGTAGTGGGTGAAACGTGTTTTGGAGAAGCATTAATGGAAAGAAGAGCAATGGGAGCATACAGCCACTTACCATTGAGGGGATGCGAAGACTTTTAGAAATTGCACTTAAAATTTCCATTTTTTTTTCACACCAACTCTATGGCTTGTTTCTTTCTTGTAAAGGCAGTTTATACCATATTCTCTCGCTAGAGTTTGTACCTTTTTACTCTTGGTTCACTTTTTTTACAAATTGTACTGATCATGACAAACTGTGGTGGCATTTAGAATGCACAACTATAAGATTTGTGCATCATGCACAAGTTAAGATGTAAAGGACAGCTCTAGGTTACTTGCATTTTCTAATAAATCCAATTAAAAAATTGAGTCATAGTTTAAATGCCAAATATTGGTTGGCTGTTTTAGCTTATTCACCTCCTGTTTATGCTAATAAACATCCTGCTTTGATTAGTTTTTCACGTTTCGAATTCATGATGGTTCGCATAGGAAATTATTTTAATTTCAACTACAAACTCAAATCTTTGCTAACATAAATATACATTTTATCTTAAAAAAATCTATATTTTAATTTTTACACGTAAATAACAAAGTAAGTATACTCACCTTCACCCTTCCCGTGATAAAAATTCAATGAAATTTTCGCTAAAAAAAAATTCAATTAAAATTGGTGACAACATTTATTTATTTGATTTTTGGCCAAATATAAAAACAAAATTGTACACACTTAATTTCCTTTATCATATACGATATTTCTATGTCCTCGTAAGTTTAACTCAATTGACAAGAACATTACTAAATTAAAAGAAAATATTAAAATAGGTGCACTAAATTAACAGCTTAATGGACCTATTTAAAAAAAAATTAAAAACTATTTTGACAAAGAAATTTTAAAAAAAGGATTAATTTGGTATTTTTGTCAAACTTAAAGGACTAAAAAAAGCATTTGGCCTTTATTTTTCCATATGGAAGGTAGGAATAAAAAAAAATTCAATTATTATGCAAATTACTTACAATTAAAAAAATTTAACTAAAAATATTAAAATATTTTTTAAAATCCAACTATCAACTCTAAATAAAAGGTCACACAAATCTTACTCAAAGTAAATCTCAACCTAAACTTAAAGGAAAAATCTATGACTATATGTCTCTACTAACTCACCTACATCCTCCAGTAAATACAAGTGCATCAGTATATACATCTTTTAATCTATTAAGCTAAACTCAAGAATGTGGAGGATTTTAGTGGTATGATGAGGAATGCGGTTAACCTTAATTTGTATGAAGGGTTTTGGTTTTCTGGTAGTGAGGTGGAGGTTTCTCATTTCCAATTTGCGGACGATACTCTTTGTATAGTTACCCCGTCGGTGGAAAATTTGTGTACTATCAAAGCTTTGCTACGTTTTGACATATAACCGACTCCTTTTTATTATTTAACTTTTTGATAAATTTATTTTTCATTATAAATTCAACCCCACATAAGAGTAACTGACTTGATCAAACATAAATTTAGTTTTAAGAAAGTGACCTTTTATTTAGAGGAAAAATAAAGGCAATTTGGTTTATTTGATTTTCCACAAGTAAGAAGAAAGTGTTATCTGTTGAAGATGTGATTAAATCCGTTGGATTAGGTTACGATCTCACCAACGATCTAAGACTCAAATTCTGCAAATATGATTCCAAATTGATTGCTATTGATCATGACAATCTTCGTACTGTTGAGCTTCCTGGTCTTGTTTCAATTCCCAATGTTCCCAAATCTATCAATTGTGTTCTGATGTTCTTTCTTTTCAGCAGGTCCTTTTCATTCTTTTTACGTTTATTAACTGTAAAGTTTGTTCTTTTCTTAGTTTTAGCTCAAGTTTGTTATGTGGGTCTAGGTAACTAAATTGTTGTGTTTTTCCGTTGGATTGTAGAAAGTGTTAATTTAACTTAACTAATTGGCTTAAATATGTTTTTCGTCCCTGCAAATAGGGGTCGTTTAAAATTTCGTCCCTGCAATCGCTAATCCTTTTTTTTTGCCCCTGCAAGTTTAATCAGTTAAAAATTCGTCCTTTGACCAAGTTAATGACTGCCACGTCATCAAATTAACAAAATGGCATGGGAATTGACGAAAATACCCCTGACTTATTTTTTTTTTTGTTTTTTTTTTCCTTCAAAAAAAAATTCAGTTTTTTCCCGAATTTTTTTTACGATTTTTTCCCGAAAATTTTTCAGTTTTAATTTTAACAGTTTTTTTCCGAAATTTTTTTTGACTTTTAAATATTTTGAAAAAAAAAATTTTTTTTGAAGGAAAAAAAAAATTAGCCCAGGGGTATTTTCGTCAATTCCCATGCCATTATGGTAATTTTGATGACGTGGCAGTCATTAACTTGGTCAAAGGACGAATTTTTAACTGATTAGACTTTGCAGGGGCAAAAAAAAAGGATTAGCGATTGCAGGGACGAAATTTTAAGCGACCCCTATTTGCAGGGACGAAAAACATATTTAAGCCTAACTAATTTTAGAGTTAATACCAATTTAGTTTCCAAAATAAGAGGTTTAAGCAATTTGGTCATTAATGAAATTCATAAATAAATGATTTCTGGAATTAAAAAGGTTTATATAGTATTAGTTATTCAACACAATTTCATAACTAATTTGACCAACCCAAATGGGCTAAATAATCTAATATGACATAAGATTTTTAAACCCCTAGGGTTTGGCCTGATGGTGTAGGCTTGCGGTCTAGAAGTCTGCTCCACTCTAGGTCTCAAGATTCGAATCCTCCATGTGCCAACAATTTGGACTAGTCCATAGAGGGCTTGGGCATCCCGCAAATGGACGGTGGGATTGGTCGTTACTTGGACTAGATACCAAGTTTCCAAAAAAATAAATTATATAAGATTCTTAATTGTGTGATTATTTTAGGATTTTGTTAATTTCATGACCAAATTGTCCTACATATGCCTACAATTTTAAGGAACTAAAATGAACTCTTTTATGTTATTCTGGTGAAATTAAATTCTTTGGTGTGTGTACTGTTGATATTATTGTTATAATTGTTTGTGTGACTAACTGGGCATATATGCCTTTTGTTTTGCTTTATCCTTTAGATGTCAGAGCAGTTCAACCAGGAGGTGTCATTGTCTGGTAAGATTCCAACGGGACATTTCAATTCTGCGTTTCAGTTTTCAGGAGTTTGGCAAAGAGATGCTGCCAATACCAAGACTCTTGCTTTTGATGGTGTCTCCATCACACTCTACAACATAGCACTTGATAAAACTCACGTAGTTCTCAGTGATCATGTCAAACAAGCTGTTCCATCGTCCTGGGATCCCGCTGCACTGGCAAGGTACTTTGCGAACTCAGCAAAATAGTTCTCATCCTCTCCCCTCCCCTCTTGCTTTATGTTTAGCTATTTTTAATCGCTGCTCACTAGGGACTTTAGTCAGAGGCTCACGCTTCATTTCCTTATGTGTTATGAACTTATGAGATGGTATTTCTGTCAAAAGAATATTTAGGACATGCAAAACTAGTGGTTTCGCGCATAATATACTCTAAAGCTAATGTGTTCAACAAGTGTTCTGAAAACTAATAACAGTGAGAAAAGAGTTCGACAAGTTTATGTTAATACACCTTACCGGTGTCAATCAGTGTTCTGCTTCCATTTGCAGACCCTTTATGAAAGGTCTCATTCCTGTTCTCAACCAGGAAAAGCCTTGAATTTTTCATTGTTTGCATCACAGTAGATTCCACAACATTTCTCCTGTAATTGAAACAAGTATTTATACACATCTAACTCATAGGTAATCTTTTCAGGTTCATTGAGAAATATGGAACCCATGCTGTAGTTGGGGTAAAAATAGGGGGAACCGATATAATTTATGCAAAGCAGCAATATTCATCTCCTCTCCAACCTTCTGATGTACAGAAAAAATTGAAGGACATGGCAGACGAGTTATTTAGGGGCCAGGCTGGACAAAATAACGCTAATGATGGGAAATTTAATTCGAAAGAAAAGGTTTAAAGCTTTTCTGGTTCTTTTTTCTTTTATTCTCTTTGATTTAAGGAGTTGAGTTTGTATACTCTCTCGTACTGTCTAGCGGCGCAGCTTGTTGCCCGCTTGCCTTCTATTCAAGTGTAAACTCTTAAAGTCCATGTTATTTTTATGTATTAATATAGAAGTAAGAAAATGTGAACGCATTTGATACCTTATATCCACTCACACTCTAACAAATCAATTTCTTCTTATTTTCATTTACATTACACCTTATATGTATTATATTATATATCCCTCTCCATTATTCAACAAATTCACTCAAAACACATTTTCATCTAAACGTTCCTTACAAGGTAAGTACCTACACTACATTTTTCTCTTATTTGATCATATGAAGGACTAAGGTGTGTTATGAGTGTCTTATTTGGTGCATTACGACTCTTCACCGGTGTATGTGATTTGTTGTTGTGGATAGGCGCCTTATTGAGCTTAAGTTGTTCTAAGCCAACTGTTATGAAAACCATTTATAAAACGTGACATTGATTTTAATCGTATGATAAATACTTTGAAAGAAAAGGTTTCACTCTAATTTAGTTAAATGACGATTATGAATGTTTTACCCAAAACCTGTAGTTATTTTATAAAAATAAAAAAAATGCACTCTTGCTGTTAAAATTAAGGGTGTTGTATTGTGGTATTAGAGCTGGACTGTAGATTTCTCTTAGGGGTGTGAGTTGGGTGTCGTATGCTAATCAATAGTAGGGTTTAGAGGAAGTGAGTGATTGGAGTCTTTATGTGCTATGTGTTTTAGTTTTCTTAGGCAAGCATGATAGGGTTAGATAGTTAATTGTTTCTTGATCCAAACAAGATTATATATGTTAACTTGAGATGAATTATAAGGTATTTTATTGTTGAGTAAGTGTGAATTCGTAGAAAATTTTATGTGAACATAAGAAGCTGAGTTTTGAGTAGTGAGATGTAAGAATGTTATTAAGTGATATTTGGAAAGCATATAGTAAAGGAATACTTGAAGATTATAGTAGTGTAAACTTTAATTGTTAGTTAAGAGATGATAAACACCGGGAGAGTGAATATTTTGATTAGTATAAAGAAATTGCTTGAAGTTTGAGTGGATACCTAAGACATTTGACCTTTAAGCCAATGATTTAAGACTTATGTTCAAGAAAGTTGAGGCAAGTATGTGTTAGCTATATTTTACGTTATGAATAAAATGGCTAAAGATTATTGGGAATAATGTATTTTGAAGGTACAAGGAGAGTTGATTTCATTAGTAATAGTAACAATTCACAACATAGCACCCTAAATTAAGTGCTTAAATGGATTCCCTATGTCCACATCATTCATTTTATCATAATAATTAATAAACACAAATTTTCTCCAACTCAACACCTCAAAAGAAATTATTAAATAGATCCCATAAATAATTTTATATCATTACATTTAAACAAAATTTCTTATTTTATTAAGATTTATTAAATGGGACCTGCAAAAAATGAAGAGAGGATGCTTCCATAGCCACTCTTCTCCCTAAACACTCATATTTATTATGGTGTTAAACATGTGAAACTCCCACCATTGTGGATGATCTAAGGTGATAATAGTAAGTGATCATCAAGAGCATGGTATCTATCTACACCCTCTATCCTTTAACATGTGAGTCTTTTGTAAAAATATATTGTCTTCAAATAACTCATCCATTTTACTTTTCAATGCAATATTAATTACTTTTTTTATCATTTATAACTCTAATTAGTATTATTTTCATCATTCTCAATTCAATATATTTTACTTTGCATTTATGATAATGGTAAATACACCAATACTTGACAAACACACTTAAAATCATTTTTCTCTCTCCTTCACCAATACATTTTTTTAAGAGTAGTGATATATGTACATCTATTTCAAGACAACTTTCATGACAACCTTGCTTTTCTCTTCTCTTATTGGTCAAAAACAATGAAGAGAGAAAAAGAAAGAGAGAGAAAAAGAACATCATGTGAGTATGAAAGAGAAAGTTGTCAAAAAAATTGTCACAAATGATTGTACAAATATCATTTCTCTTTTTTTAATAGGTGTGAAATGAACCAAAAGTTCACTTAAATTCGAACAGATAGAGTATTTATTATTATCTTTATTAAATTAGACTCCAAACTACTTTGGTGACATCTCATCATCTTACATGCCACATCATTAAATTCTAATGTGGGACCCTTCAAAACACAACAATCCAACACCCTTCCATATTTTTCTCACCATCCATTTAGTTGGTACATGCTCTATTCACATTACCCCTCACAATTATTCAATTTATAATATTTACGGTTACTAGATTCATTAACTCTTATTTATCTTGTGAAAAAACAAACTCATATCTCTCAATTCATCTTCTTCGAATCATTATAGCACAAACCCACAACTTTGCAGCTTCCACCATCATAATATACAAGACTTACTTGGGGTGGGTACAATGGAGTTGCACAAGTTAGAATGAGGTATGACCATATCTTACAAGCCTCCCATTTTATTTCTGGCTTATAACTAATGTTGCATTGAATTAATAATCTATTAGTTGTGTGTAACAGTTTATTGCCATCACGAGTGTATTTACCATGTCCCTTTAGGACCAGGCCCTAGCCTAAGTTATGTCATTGAAAATTTTGTTGTTGTTCCTCGTTTGTATTTTTCTCAACGATCATAGCTCAACATATATAAGTCCCCTAGGCAAGGCATTAAGTTCACTATAGCCCAAAGAAGGCAACATCTATATCTGAAAAAGAGAAGGAAAATCTAACTATATCGTATTTTCTTCAATGACATCACTATTGTACTCTTTTCTTGGAAATTTACAAATAAATCCAAAATAATTAATTAAGATCCAAGTGTTTTATATGTTGATATCTATTCTTTTGGTAAAAATTATACTGATATATGTTTGTTTTATAAAGTCATCCTACGTTACATATTATAGAAGAATTATAATGTCTTATATAACTAAATACAAAATAATTTAGTTATCAATCCTCGCAACGCGAAGGTTTACATCTAGTTTGATTGAATTCGGGATTGTTAAGGACTACCTTGGCCTTATGAACCAACATGCTTAGGTCTTTTGTGACCTTCAGAGAATCTAAATGTTGGAAAAAGACAAGTTAGAACTTCATACCAATTATTATGTATTTTAGTTAGAGAAACAATCACTTCTCGACCGTCGGCAAAGTACATAAGTTAGACTTAATATTTACTAAAATAAGTATTTTGATGCACGTACTTAATTGATTTACATTCTTTAATTTAAGAAACTGATTTTCTTTTTTTACAAAAATAAAACGATATTCATTCATTCAAATTGATAGAGTACATCGACAAAATGTCTACAGATAATATGATAAAACCTAAGTAACCGAAATAACCATGCTTCCGGATCTGCAACATTGACGCCCAAATCATTGGTTGAATTTGTAATTGACTGATGTCAATCTTTTAATAAGAACTAAACGAACATCGCGACAAAACGCGAAATCAAACGCCGCGCAAGACGACGAACAACACAACGCCGCACTTAGACGACGAAATCACTAAAAACACAAAAGGAGAAACTTGATATATGTGAAAACCACTTATTTAGATTGAAAGAAAAAGATGTAGAGGGGTGATTCTAGGTTAAAAAATGACCTAAAATCATCCCTCCTCGATGAACGAAGGAGAAAGAAAGTTTAGAGAGAAGTTTGAGTTTCTCTCACTAAAAAACTAGGGCCGGCTCATTATTCATAATTTTATTTATAAATTTACTTAAGAAACTGATTTATTACTTCATCCTTAAATTATAAGTCACTTTAAGAGGAAAAAAAACGTGTCTCAAATTATAAATCGTTTTTCAATGTCAATAAAACATTAATATTTCTTTTTCATATTGTATCATTTACCGTTTATTTTAGTATCTTTTTTTAATTTTTATATTTATCATTTCTTTACCATTAGTTGATGAAGAATAATTTTGTAAAGTATTCAATAAAAAGTTGTACTCTTTCCGTTCTTTTTAATTATCACTTTTGTAGAAATTTTTTGTTGGGAAATGTTAACCGGTGCCCCGGGTACTAGTTAAGGACTTTAAATGGTAACCTTTTGTGAAAGCTTGTGTAATAAAGTGCATTGGAAATTGTAAAATTTGACATTTTTATGGAATAATTACTCGATTTAGAATGCTTAAAGAGTGTCCCGGGGGCACTCGTTAACAAGACCCTTGTTTGTTTATAATTAATTGTCACTTTTAAAGTTCAATACATCATTAAATGTTTTTTGTTTATAATTAACTATCATTTTTAAAGTTCAATACATCATTAAATGTTGTTTTGTCTATATTACCTTTAGTTATTTATTGCAGAGAGAAATATATGAAGTGTGATATTAAATGATTAAGGTTATTATTGGAAAAAGATAAATTGTTGAAGTGTGATATTAAATGATTAAGGTTATTATGAGAAAAAGATAAATTGTTGTGTAAAAAATAGTAAAATGTATTTGTTGTCCTGGTTTGGGTAAAAAATCAAAATGTGACAACTAAAAAGGAACGGATGGAGTACATTTTTTTAGTTATCTTAACCTATGCAATATTGCATACGATAGACAAGGCCCAATAACACTACCAAAAAAAAGACAAGGCCCAATAAAATAACTTATATTTTCTAGTACAAAATGAATTCCATTTTTTAATTTTGTGTGAAATTATCAAAATTTTAGTTACATTTTTTCTTTCTCATATAAAATTAATAAATTATGTTTTTTTTTTAAATCGGGTATTCTCTACGCGCGCAACTGTAGAGATCTGCATGCCCAAAAACTTAATTCAAACCAAGGATCTTATTCAAGTTACAATAGACTGGTTTTATCTCTAGAGATTTTGGGTTAATTAATTATATTTGTTAATTGAATTGAGATATTCGCACAGTACTATTTTATACTGAATTGGAAAAGTGAAATATTGACTTTTTACGTCAGATTTCCTAAAAAGTGTATAGGTTAGTACTAAAGTGTTGTTGGAGACTTGGATATGCATTTGTAGCATAGTAATAATGATTTTTCTGTCACTTTCATTAAGGTTCCTTACAAGGTAAGTACCTCTTCTTCCTTTACTCTCTCATTTCTTGATCAACGTTCTTGAGTTTCAAAGGTTTTAGCAGCAAAAAATGGTGAAAAAGAATAACAAAAGAAAGAAGGAAGAGATCGCTGAAGGTTGTTGCTTTGTTTGCAAAGATGGTGGTCAAATGAGGGTCTGTGATTCTAGGTAGGTAACTTCTCAAAACATCATTGCATTGCTGTTGCGTATATTTCATTTCAGAACTTCAAACAAAACAATGTTTCATGTTGATCCTCTAGAATACATGTTTTACTCTCTCTGTTTCATATTAAACATGTTTTTTTAAATTTTTTTTACTTACTGATATTTTAATTAGGTTTTCAATCAAATTAATTTCTTATTCTAATTTTGTTCCCAAAATCTTAAACCTTGGTTAATATGAAACAAATTGTGTAGTAGTAAGTAATTATATTATATCAACCTCAGAGCACTTGGATGAGATTCTAAAGGATCTCTTCAAGCAAAACCAGAGGTTATGGGTTCAAAAATCAGCTATGAGAATGCAGCAGTGTTAAATTCTCTGAGAGAGAGTTTTGCCATTGTAGTCCTACCCGGATCGAGAGATTAGTCTCTGCAGCTTGGTCATTACTATCATTGGTATGTTTTAATGTTGGATACCAAAGTTTGTTTGTGATTTTCTTTTTTATGGTTGATTACAGGGATTGCTTTAAAGCCTATCATGCGGAATGCGTGAAACAAGATGCCTCCTTTTTGACGAATGACAATCGGTGGTGTTGTGGTAAGCTGCTTCACCGTTTATTTTTGCCTTTATTATAGGGCATTCAATTACATTTCCTTTACTTTTGTTGGTGTCCTACATATTTATGTGTTTAAGAGAATCTGCCAAAATATATTTTAATTATTTTGATGCCGAATGACTTTTGAATACTTTTTATAGGTTCCCATTTTTGCTACCTTTGCGGTAGAGCATCAAAGTTTAGGTGCTTCTGTTGCCCAATAGCTGTTTGTGGAAAATGCTTCTATGATGCTGAATTTGCTACTGTCAAAACAACCAAAGGATTTTGTAGGCAATGCTCAAAACTTGCATTTCTAATTGAGACAAATGCTGACGTTGATTCTGATGGGGTGAGATATTTTTTTCAATCATGCCTTGTATTACCTCTCACTCTCTCCATATGTTTTATAATTATGTGATTTTCATTTGCAGGAGAAGATAGATATGAGAGCTCCAGATACAGTTGAAACTTACTTTTTTGAATATTATCAAGTTATCAAAAAAAAGGAAGGGTGGAATTCTCAGGATGTTTATACTGCCCGTGACATCATTAAAAATGGAAACATTAAGCGTGACTTGGATCCGTATGAAAGAGGTGAAGGGGAAGATGATACTGGTGAATCTGATGCAAGTGACTTTATAGGTTCTGACTCTGACGACTTGGATGGCACGTCAAGGGTTAAACCAGTAAAGAGAAAGAAGAATAAGCTTAAATCAATAAATAGGAAAGTAACAAAAGATAAGAAAAAGGATTTTGTTGGATGGGGTTCAAGACGTCTCGTAGATTTTCTTAAAAATATTGGTGAAGACACAACCAAAACTTTTTCCGAAATTGATGTTGCTTCGATCGTCATTAAGTACTGCCACAAAAACCAGCTTTTTGATCCCAAGAAAAAGATGGTAATCTGTGATGCAAATTTAATAACTTTGCTGAGGCGGAAAACAGTTAAAAAGAACAGCATACAAAAGTTTCTTGCATCACATTTTGTAGAAAATTTTGAAGAAACTGATAGTAATATCAGTAGTTCAGAAGAAAGGGATGATAATGAGGCATTCAAATTTCGAAAGCACGGAAATTTGAATTCAACTATAAAATCTTGTCAGAATGTACGTTTGGAAGAGCTGCCAAGTGGATTTGCAGCTATAATTAGTTCAAACATAAAACTTGTCTACTTGAAGAGGAGCTTAATTGAGGAGCTTTTGAAGCAACCAGAAACCTCTGATGGCAAAGTGTTGGGAAGTTATGTTAGAACCAAATCCGACCCAAATGACTTTTTACAGAAGAATTCTCATCTGCTTTTACACGTAACAGGTAATCTTGGTATTCGCTTAAAACTTAATGGTCTGAAAAAATCTACCATACAACTTTTTATTAAAAGTACAGTAGTTAGTTTTGCTAGCAAGAGGATCATACATGTAATTTTGATAGCAATTTGCTTTAATATGTAGAAAAGAATATTGCACATGACCAAGTCATACATTGTATCAAAAGCTTTCATCAGTGACCTTCTTTTACTAGCTAACATACTTTTCTTATATGCTTACATATATGTATCCATATCACAGGAATAAGAAGATCATCAAACCAAGAAATTCTGCTGCAGCTTTCTAATGTGCCCAAAGATGTATCTATCAGCCAAATTTCTGATGTTGACTTTTCTGAGGTATCATTACTTGGCTAACAATATTTTCTGCTGTGATATCCCACAATTCTGAAACCTAATTTCAATCAAAGTAGTGGTTTCCAAGTTAAAATCGAAACTCATTTTCAAAACCATTTTTTTTTATGTTTAATATACTGTATTATTTCCTGCGTAAGACCATAGCTGGGTTTCTGATGTGAAGGTGATTATTTATTATTGATTTCATAGTTTGTCGATGCTATCCGATATGATTTGTGTATCCATAATCTTCAAAAAAGTAAAAATATGCCTAGGTTATGGATTCTGCTGTAAACCATAAACTTACCCTAGTTGTTCATGTATATTCCATAGATTAATTCCTAATTATAAGCATTATATCTGCAGGAAGAATGTCAAGATCTGTATCAGAGAATGACAGATGGTCTGCTCAAAAAGCCAACTATAGTAAGTTTGCTGTATGTGAGTGATTTAGTATGTGCGATGAAAAAAACTTATGCTTGGTCATCTGATCATTTATGAATTAGGTACCTGTAAATCTTTTCAGATTTTAACAGTAAGAATTTATTATTTTGTGGTTCAATATTCTGCCGGCTGTACTTGAAATATCTCAGAAAAGTAAGGGTGAATGAATTTTATTTAATAATATTATAGTAATAAAAGTAATACATCTACAGAAGCTTCTTTACCGTACATATGTATCAGGTATCCATAGATAAAGTTTGAGACTTAAGCTAGAGCATATTAATATTTATAGCTATCTGCTAGTCTACTGATATACCAATTTCTTCACAATCAAGCCTTAAATTAATGCTATTCACTTGTTTCAACTATTCTTTTGCCTGAAATATAAATGCAACAGATCCTCACCTTAACACATGCTTGATAAAATCTAATATTCATTATTTCGTTTGGTAATTAAAATGTAGCCAACACATGTTTTGACTCTTCGACATTGATGTCAACGTCTATTTGTTCCATTGCAGAAATTATAGAAAGTTATATCTCCACATGGTTATTAGGGCCTGTCTTTTCATTTCATGCCCAATGTAACATTTCTTAATAAGTAATGTTATGTGATTGAAGCTAATATGTGTCAATGGCATATAGAAGAGGCCATTTAACTGGTGGGAAAAGGAGAAGGGTCACACGGGATGCGATTTAATTCGCAATGTAATTCACATGGAAGAAGCAATGATGAGCATTAATACCAACAGCCCATTGAGAAACATAAGCATACTATAGATTTAATGCCAAATATGCATTAGTTGCAACATTTATTGGAATCTAATAAGAGTTTCAGTTATTAAAGAGAGGGAAGACTAGATGGTTAGTCATTAAGAAGAGAGTTTCAGTTATAAAAGAGAGGGAAGCCTAGAGGGTGATTCATTCAGAAACATTATTAAGAATTGTTTAGGAGAGTTTTCTGTCAGAATCTTTAATTTTTTTTCTGTCATTTTAGACGACATTGATTTTGGGCATTCCCTTGTGTGAAATTGTGTTTCTTACTAGTAAGAATTAATTTGTTAATAGTTGATTGAATTTGTAGTGACCAAATGATAACCACCTTTGTGTTTCACAGCTGGAGCTTGAGCAGAAAGCCAGAACTCTGCATAAAGATATCACAAAGCATGTATGTGGCATATCAATATTATTGTGTTGTGGTTTCTTCAAAAAAAAAAATATTATTGTGTTGTGTAATATAATCCCTTTTTATATTGTAAAGATAGAGCTCAATATAATTCAAGATGAAGTTTCTTGCAATCTAGTATGTGAACATGGGCTATGAATCATGAAATTCCATACAAAAAACTCCCTTTACTATTTTCCAACATATAAAAAACTTATTATACATGCATAGAATTTACGTTCACATGATTGTGAAATTTACTTGAGCATGTGTCAGGAGGTGGTAAATCTACAAATAAAACTAAATTAAAAATCTGACCTTAAGATATCCCTTCCATCCTTTATCCCCGATTGTTCATTTTCTAATGGCTTATTAACATCATTGACGATTTCTGATTCCTTTAGAGTATAAAAGAACATATGATCTATCATATCTTGTTACTAATATTTGTCTCTCTTTTGCTTTACATGGCAGTGGATCTCAAGGGAGATAGAATTGTTACGAAATCGTATTGATCGGGCCAATGAAAAGGGATGGAGGAGAGAATATCCTTTTGTGATGTTTTTATTAATGTTACCTCATATTAAAAGCTAAATGGAAAAATGTTGTGAATTGGTAATTTGTTCCTTAATTTAATGCTGACAATTTGTGCCTTAACTATATTTCCATACACTTGCTCAGTACATGGACCAAAAACAGAAGCTTGAGTCTCTATCCGAACAATCACGTTTATTAAGTGAAATTCCAAAAGTAATTCCTGAACTGGTTGATACCAATCTGTCACTAGAAGATTCCTCAAGAAAAGATAAGCTTGAGCAAAACGAATTGCAAGAAGTAGCCATTGGAGAGAATTGTAACTCTGGAGGACAGTACTCCACATATAATGGTTTTGCTCAATGTCTGGATAAGAGAACAGATGTTGTAGGTCTGTCAGGATTTCCTATCTATACTCCCTCTTCTTTCATATATCTATTGTGTGCTTTAGCTACTTCGAGTTTTTAACATTTTGTATATAAGATTCTTGATATCGCATCTATACTTTTCTTCACATTGTCATGCGGTGATTTGTCATTGCATTGAGATTCTCTCTACAGTGACGACTTAGAAGCCAAATATATTGGCTGGTGTTATTAACCCCATTCATGTGTTGCTTCTTGCTTTCTTCCTTTTAATGTTGTTTATTTCCATTTCCTACCGACGTACTCCGATATCACAGTCCGAGTTCAATATAATATATCCTTTAATGTTTTATTATTCTCAAGCGGATCACTTTCACTTATTTATAATCTAATAGTGATATTTGTTATTATTTTGTTCCTATATTTGATTCACTAATTGAGGTTCTTCACATAGAAAAAAATTAACGTGCCACTAGTTTCATTTAAGTTTTTACCAAGTATGTGTAAAATGTATCTCACAATATCCTGTGTTAATTTTCATGACTTAGGTCCGAAATCTCCGGTGAAAAATAACCAAGATGATCCAGCCTTTCCTGCCACTGTTGAGCAATTATCTACCCTTGGTGCTTCTGAAGACAAAGATGATGGCAAGCCTGCACTCCTTAAAGAATCAAACTCTAATTGTCAGACCTTAAACCCAGAAAAATGTGGCTTGCCTCAATCAAGTAACACTATATCTGCTTCTGATGATGTAGATTGCAGAAATCTGAGTATTAACATGGATGTCAATCATACAGTAAAGGAAAGGCGAAGCGTTACTGTTTCGGATCCCATTAAGGCGATCGTCAATGATGTTATTGTTTTAAGTGACAGTGATGAAGAGGATGTGAATATTAAAGTCACTTCATCTGGAAGAAAGAGAGTGGAGGGTCCTGATATTCCTATTTGGTACTGCTCGGGTATTCGTGGCTGTGGAACAAGAGGGCCTTTTCCAATGACTGTACTCAAACACTGGAGTGAATTGGATTCCACATATGCTCCCTTAGACTTCAAGGTCTGGAAGACGGGCGAGAGTGAAAGAGAGGCAATGCTTTTGAGGGATGCACTTAAGCTCTTTTTTCCCTAATGTGAAAGTAAATCAAAATGAAGGGAAATCATCTCTATTAATACATCACCAGTGTTGCTTATCAATAGTTATTTATGTAATTTTGTTTTCACCAAATAGCTGCTTGTTGGAAATGCTGCTAGTAAAAAATTTGCTATTATAAACTCTTTATCCTTTGACAAATTCTGAGAGATGGAAAAATTTGTCATTATAAACTTTATTTTTCACGTTGAAAATACACAAAAGCTCTTGACACAAACACTATTTCTCATAAAACTATGATCAGGTTTCGACCATTATCCACAATTTCATGCAGTGGCAGAGATGGCGGTTCCAATATCTGCAGTGGTAAAAAAAGTACCATAAGTTTTCAAGAAATATTTTTAATTTTTTTGGGTGATTACATGATTCACATAGTACTGCAGAAGCAAACTAGTCAGACTAGATGAGAGAAAAATGATTTAAAGCTAGCAGACTATGGTTTATTGTTGACAATTTAAATAAAAGTTGTCATGCTTAATCACAATCTGACAACTTTTTTATCTTAGTATATTTTTATTTTTCTTAAAAAATGATATTTGTACAAATATTCTATGACAATTTTTATGATAACTTTATCTCTCATACTCACTTTATATTTTTACTTTCTATCTCTACTACTTTGGTTTCTGTGTCAATATCTACTTTTCTTTGTGGTTTTACCAAAAGTTGTCATACAAATAGTTATTCAAACAATACACCTTAAAAAAATGTATCTTACTGATTACATTAATCACATAATTTAAAAACTCAAAATGGACTCGAAAGTATTTCACTTGAAAATCACGGGTTTTTTTAGTGGACCAAAACGTTAAATCATGTAAAAATGCACCACACCGTGAAAACTATGGTGCTGTCTCCGGTGCAAGACCTGTATAGGTCAAGCACCCCGTGGGAGACCTCTAATATCTTTTTTTTTTGTTCAAAATCAATAGAGGCCATTAGATTTAAATGAAAAGTTAATGAATGGTTGAGATTTAAAGGATTGGTGACCCACTAAAATATTAATATTTAAACATTAGTATTCTTTTGAAGAGGTTAAACATTAATATTGATTTTTTTTTAAAAGCAATGAAATTTGGAATTACCTTTATTAAATGGTGTTTTGAGAACTGATTAAAAAAAATTGAAAATTCCAGGAACCGTTTATAAACATTAGAATGGATTTTTTTTTGTTACAATTGCTAATGGAGTTTGATATTTTTTTATTAAACGTCTTTGCTATTAAATTACATTTATATTTTTACTTTTAATAAAAACAAAATTTCATAAAAACCTGACATATATATTCATATTCTATTCATTACATTTTTTTCATATTTAAATTTATTCTTATCTATTTGTTACATGTGTTATTTGTATTGAAAATTGAGGGCGTTCATGGTTAGTTTGATTTGTTATAATTTGAAAGCAACATACATCCCCTTTATATTTTTAGTTTTAAACAAAATTAAAATTTCAGAAAAAAAAAACACCGTTCATAATTTTTAGACATTAATGCAATAAGAGCGGAAAGACGGGCACGCACGTGCCCGTCTTTTCGCTAGTGCATATAGTTTTAATCAAAATTAAAATTTCATAAAAAAATAACTGTTTATAATTGACACACATTAGTGTCGTAATAAAACAGACAGACAAAAAGAGTGCTCATTTGAACGCTAGTTTAAATAATAATTATATTAAATCAGTATTAAAAAGTAAAAGTAATTCCAAATTCCATTGCTTTTTAAAAAATCAAATTAATGTTTTTTCAGGGGAGAAAATCAAATTAATATTTAAATAATAACATTTTAATAAGTCACCAATTTTTTAAATATCAACCATCCATTAAATCTGATGGTCCCTATTGAGTTTGTACCAAAAAAAAAAATATTGGAGGTCTCCCACGGGTGCTTGACCTATACAGGTCTTGCACCGGAGACAGCACCGAAAACTATGTATAACCCATGTTTTGTTTCCGTTTTGAAGAAGGTAAACTTTTTGACATATTATACAACTAGATGATGGTCTTGTGTAAACTAATTTTAAGATTTAATACATTAAATATATTATATGTCAATATATGATTTATCATGTCTTTTGGATAAAATCCACAATTGTGTAACTAATTTTAAGATTTAATACATTAAATATATGTCAATGTATGATTTATCATGTCTTTTGGATAAAATCCACAAATATATTCATGATAATGGTCATGTATAACTAATTTTAAGATTTAATACATTAAATACATGTCAATGTGTGATTTATCATGTCTTTTGGATAAATCATATAATCCACAAATATATTTTTTACTAAAATTAAATTATGTTTGAGACCTAGAAAGCAACAAGAGTAAGACCCGTCTCCTTAAAATTTGTTTTTGCAAGAACATTGAAATACCACTAAAATCTCATTATTTTCTATTTGTTATGTTTCAACTAAGTCAATCAAATAAGACATTTTGATACATCATATTAATATGACACTGGAAGTGATCATTTCCCCCTTCCTTCTCTTTCTATATATGTGTGAATCATAATTTCCTTTCATATTTTTTTATAAAAGTTAATCTTTAATTTCTAAAATATCCCTATTTTTTAAAAGTGTTTTTAAACGTTAATTAATAAATAATGTGAATCATTTTTTTTTTGAGAAAAAATAATAATGTTAATCATTTTAATATTCACTAAAATAACAATCAATTGTTTTCTTAAAAAAAAATAACAATTGTTGTTTTATGTTCATCCATATCTTAAAATTTAAAAAATAATTATCCATGTATTTCTTATTATTTTTTAAGAATTTAATTTATATATTATGTTTAGTGTAAAAAAATTACACCGTCAGTACATCACAATTAATCACATATATATGTAACTTTAGAAGTGGTAACAATTAAAGTGAAACATTAGTAATGATCTAACAATTATGATTGTTTGTATAAGTTTTCTTCACCCCAATTTTCATGTCTCTTTTCTCCTTCTAGAATAATTTTTTTTTCTTTTTATAATTTATTTTTTGAATTGTTTGTTAATTCATGAATTATTTTATTTTAATGTGAAATCCACACATAATTGCTTAGTATGATTTTCATATTTTTCTACCTTAAAATAATATTAATTGTCATGATAGTAAATTTTAAAATGATTTGAAAAACAAACTAAATTTTGAATAGTTTTAAAGGTGACATTATATTTCTATGGACGTTGATGCAATCTTAATTTAACCTATTGTGAAAGAAAAAAAAAATATGGGCAAGTATGCACATTCAAAACAAGTAGTATAATAAGATTGTTACCATGACAGTTGTCAATGCCACCTTTAATAGTATTTAAATTTAATACCATAACAATTTATATTATTTTAAGGTAGCAGAAACAAATTTTTTTAATAAAGAACCATGTAGGGATTTCACATTAAAAAAAATTGATTTAATAAACATTTTAAGAATCAAATTATTAATGGAAAAATTTATTTCTAGAATGATCAAATGGATTTGTGAATTGGTGAATAAGAAAAGAAATACAATGAATGCTTAGCTCATGCCTACTCACCAAATGTTGACCAATGAGAAAACATTCATTGTTAATGTTTATCTTTTTAGGTGTGTCGGTGACATATCCAATTCACCTAGAGAGTTGGCTTAGAGTTTATGTTATTGGGTTCGAATTTAGTATAAATAGGACCCTTACTCCCCCAATTAGATGTAGAGTTTCAAAGTTAGAACCAATTATTAGTGTTGTTTCACTCAAGTATAATTTCATAGCCTTATCTTTTTTTAGTTTGAATTATTGTAATTTAGTTTGATTTGGCTTTTTATTTTTATTTTTTTGCGTTTGATTGAGTTTGTATTTGATGATTTAGATTAAGTGGGTCAAGTTATTTTGTCTTCTCAGTGTTTGAATTAAATTTTTATTTTTCATCAATTTTTGAGGTTGATTTTGTTGTTGGAAGTGATTTTTTTAAAATATATTTAATTTTGGGTGAAATGTTGTGGTTTGGTTATACAATTTCTTTGGATGGGGTCGGTGAATGCTAGGCCTTGTTGTCAAAGAGGTGTGAGCTGTAATGATAAAAGAGCTTGACTTTGTAAACCTCAATGGACATGGTTCAAACCATCCCACCAGAAAGAGTTGTAAAAGTACTTGGGTTTGGCGTATGATACATATTCTTCTGTTGTGTTTATACCTCCCATCAAAATCACTTGAAGTTGTAGTTACATATGTTATGCATAACATACTCACATGCAATATTTTGGGGATTTCATCTTTTGAGATTCTTCTTTTGGGTTTAGTCCTATGCCATTTGTCTTTATTGCCTTTATCTAAACAATTTTGGTTTGTATGATCACTAAGGGTAAAACAATGGATGTGTCCGGGAAAATATGTTAGTGTTCCTGCGAACACCCAAAGAACACCAAGATCTCAATATATACTTATTTCCATGCAGAGTTAATGGTATGTAAAGTAGCTCCAATTGATTCATTTGTATTAAATGATGAAATGTTTCTAATGTATCATGTTCTATTTATGCAATCCAATAAGATTTTCCATGATGATTTTCTTTGGAAAGTCAAGGTTGATTGTTAGAAAGGAATCAAAGGATATATTGAGATTTGCAGTAACTAATATCTTTTTGAATGAAAAAAAAAATATTAGTCTATGCATATCGCAATTTATTTATTCTAAATAATGGGTTGTCCCATAGTTAATTACATAATTCGTCGACATAAATCAAGATTAGGGAGTATAATAACTCAAGATTAGGGATTTGGCAGAATAATATTTGATTTTATTTATTTTGAAAGTGAAATATGATTTGATTTAGTAAATAATAAATAAAAATATAATTCTTTCAAAAAATAAATAAAAACATAATAATATGGATGTTAGGTGGAGGGTTATGAGTAAAATTGATTGACATGTTGGTATTCCATCAACATTGATCAAGTACTGACTAATGAAAACTTAGCTTAAAGACCTAATTAGAAAAATATAAAATAGTTCAAAGATTCGATTACACTTTTTTTTAATGTTTGTGAGTAGAACAAATTTTACTCTTAGACTTCATAAGATTTACTTAGACTTAATGCCATGAAGGTTGATTTTAAAGATTTTTCCTCCATTTTTAATTTTTTTAGTTATTGTTCAAGTCACTTTTATGTGAAAAATTTAAACATAAATTATTTTACATTCAACTTATTATCATCCAAAATTAATTAATTTAAAATCAACTTATTGAAGATTCTCAAATTTTTAAAACGAGTTAAAATCCTATTTGATTTTTTTTTATGTAACGAATTTGTTTTTGATCTTTGAAATTGTAGAAAGTATCAATATAGTCCATGTATTATTAATACTGTAAAACGATTACAGTAATTTTTTTTAAGGAAAAACAATTACCATAATTTAAATATTGGTTAGATTCATCTTATCAAATGTATCAATATAGTCCATGTATTATTAATACTCTAAAACGATGACCATCATTTTTTTTAAGGAAAAACAATTACCATAATTGTAAATATTGGTTAGATTCATCTTATCAAATGTATCAATATAGTCCATGTATTATTAATACTCCAAAACGATGACCATAATTTTTTTTTAAGGAAGAACAATTACCATAATTGTAAATATTGGTTAGATTCATCTTATCAAATGTATCAATATAGTCCATGTATTATTAATACTCTAAAACGATTACCATATTTTTTTTAAAGAAAAAACAATTACCATAATTGTAAATATTGGTTAGATTCATCTCATCAAATGTATCAACATAGTCCATGTATTATTAATACTCTAAAACAATGACCAATTTTTTTTTAAGGAAAAACAATTACCATAATTGTAAATATTGGTTAGATTCGTCTTTTTAAATGTATCAATATAGTCCATGTATTATTAATACTCTAAAATAATTACCATAATTGTAAATATTGGTTAGGTTCATCATCTCAAATGTATATATGTCTTAAAAAATTAAATTTAATAATAAAGTTATACAAACTTAACACCGGGACTTTTTTTTTTTAGGAAAACATTGGGCTCTTGTATTTGTTCTTTTTTATTTTTTCCTTAGGATTACTATTTAATATTTTTTACCCCCTCAAAAAAAAAATATTTGGTATTTTTTTTGTCAAGTAGTGGCTATAAATTCATTTGAATAAATGGGTGGGGGTGTGGGGGGTGGGGGCAGGGGGTGTCTGGGGTTTGATCTCGGTCCCTGCATTTATTATCAATACTAGCATTCAGGCGAGCACTTCGTGCCCGTCTGTCCGTTCTTTTTATTACGTTAATGCGTATAAATTACGAACAATAGTTTTTTTATGAAATTTTGATTAAAATTATAGGTATAGATAATAGATATTGTGCACTTTCACATTGTAACATACTATACTTATCTTTTTTAATCATATCAACAATATAACAAATACTTCCCCCGGTCACTATTATAAGCAAAATGCAATTTTTTAGGTTCATTTATTAAATGATGTATTTGATCAATAATATAGACCAAATACATCATTTAATGAATGAACCTAAAAAGTTGATTTTTGCTTATAATAGTGACCGGAGGGAGTACAATATAAATGATTATCTTTTTTTTGAAGGAATAAATGCTTGTCTTTTTAAATAACACCAACAAAATAACATTCTTCTACTCAAATTTGTTTAAGAGTATAATTGAAAATGAAAAAAATAACACCAACAAAATAACATTCTTATACTCAAATTTGTTTAAGAGTATAATTGAAAATGAAAAAGTCAGTCTAAAACCATATATTTTCTTTATATATAGTGTAGATATTCTTACCAACTAAGTTAAGTTCACAAAAACAATATTTTTCTATGGTTAATATTTAATAGCAAAAGACTACTCCCTCCGTCCTAAATAAGACGTTTTGAACATTTCACACGTATTAAGAAATGTAATTAATTTTGTAAGGGAAAGAGATTTTATGAGTTCATGGATCTGAATCTCGAAAATCCATATGCAAATGAACCTAAAATTAAGTTAAGATGTAATTTTGTATAAAAAAAAATGATACTTCTTAGGATACGCATCGATCCACATATACTCTGTAACACCCCATTTTCTCAACATAAAAATTTCATAATAAATTATCAGAGTAATTCACATAAACGGAATGCTACATCTCTTTATCATAAAATCTTAACAAAATAAATAATAATTTATCCTTCAAAAATTCATCAACATAACATTTAAAAACTTCGCAGCGGATTTAGTTTAACAATAGAAATAGTCTTGGCACGCAGGCCTCATCATAAAAGTCTCATAAATCTTAGTTCAATAATAATTCTTAAACTTCAAAAGTAATACGTAAAGGAACAGAAAATAGTATCAAAATCCCCATCCCGTTACGTATCAGAGCACCTAAGGACACAGTGAGAGATAGTCACCCACGACCGCAGCTAATCTTGATTACCTGCAAGTTACCCATACGAAGAGCAACATTTTCAAGCAGAAGGGGTGAGATTTCTCAAACAATAATATTAAGCTCATAAATCATAAATTACATTTAACAACATAAACATCTTATAATTTAACAACTATAATTAAACACATAAACATCATCATTTATCTTAGCAAAATATCATCATATAGCAGTCACAGTTATCGTCACATATCATCATACTAAAAGACATCACAAAGTAATTCGTTAAAACATCACAACTTAACAACTTGACTTGACAATGCATCTAAACTCGACTATGCAACTCTTAACGTCTTAAACCATCTTGAATCATCATGAAATGCAAATGCATGTGGTACCATTTTAGGGCATAAGCCCTCATCGTCGTTGTGCATAAATATACTCTTAGGGCATAAGCCCTCATCGTCGTGGTTGAGCAAAAGCTCCATCGTCGTGGTTGAGCAACAGCTCCATCGTCGTGGTTGAGCAAAAGCTCCATCGTCGTGGTTGAGCAAAAGCTCCAGGGCATGAGCCCTCATCTATAAATGAGTATGCATGGACTCAACATCTTACATCTTAGAAACTTCATGAACATCTTATAACTTCTTGATTTGACCGACATTTACACATCTTTAAATAGCATCGTCATCAAATATCACATCTTTATATAACACATCTTTAAATTTCACAACTTCAAATAGCACATCTCTATATAACACATCTTTAAATCACACATCTTCAAATAACACATCTTTATATAACACACATTTAAATCACACAAATTCAAATAGCACATCCTTAAAAGACTCGACAAATACACATCTTTAAATAGCACCATCGTCAAATACAATATAGTTAAATATCACATCAATTTTTCGTAGTTAAATAACACAAAATATACACAATCAATTAATTTATGATAATATTAGTTGTCGATTTATTAAGATCGTGTTCCAAAATCATCCTTAATTTCGCTCCTCTATTAGCATATTTCTAAAAGTATATTAATCTTTGAATTTAAGGCATTAGCTGAAATTCTTCTTTAGGAATTCAATTGAAACATATCCTATTAAAATAAGATATATCACACTCTGCTAGGGTCGTAATAGAAATAACTATAAAAAGGATAGTAAGACTTATTTAATCAAGGTCTATAAATTGAAATTAAAGTGGATGGTTTCCATTCTTCTACTACTCATCTATAGTCTGCTATAATTCTAACTCGGCAGGTACAATTTAAAAACTAATTTACATCAATATAGATCATGTTCATGAGTGCCTACCCATACCTAGAAGTAACCAAGTCTTCTTGTATTTACCTTTACCCATACTATATGTAAGAGTGAAAACCAATTACTCTCACAATTGGAAAATTCTATTTTTATTAATTAAACCTTCGTACTGGAAGAATATATAGTTAACTTGTGTCCACTAAAAAGAAAATCTGCATGTTTCCTAGTCTTACACAGTATTCAATTACATTCAAATCACGTAATGACATTCTCTCCCTAACTTTTACAATTCGCACCTGTACATATGGGATATCCTATGATATATCCTGATATTTCCTCTAACACCTAATTAAAATTTATAAATAATTCTACAATCATACACAGGTTACGATTACCAATTCAACGTTTTTCTAATCGACAACCATCACAAACAATTTGTTAAACACAACATATCATAACAATATTTCACTCACGAATTTAGCACATAAAGTAATGAATTAGGAGACAATAATATATCCTAAATCACAGCAGCAAATTAGAGAACGAATTTAACATGAATGCATCAAAAAAAATCATGAAAAACAAATAGAAAACAAAACTCTTCACTATCCATATGATCATACAACCCTTATGGTGAATAGAGACTTCCCTTACAAACTCATCCAGCATGTTAGATGCAATCTAATGATTCATAGACCTAATATTAGTGAAAGATAGTCTCACCCTTACCTTAGATTGTTTTTCTGAAATCAAAAGCAGCGTTTTTCGTTCCTAGGGTTCTCTCTCTCTGAGTTCTCCTCTTTCTCCTCTTTCTCCAAAAAGCGGTTTAACGTAAAAACTCTTTCTAACCTAAGCTTCCTTATTTATAATACTAATCACTCTTCCTAAATCTATTTAGGCCCAATAACTTATTCTTATTTCTATTCTAACCTCCAATTCTACTTACACTAATAATTCTCATGTTCTAATAAATAATAGAATAATGTCACGTAATAAAATACTAACACCTCATATATATAAATAAATCACATAAATAGATTCTAACTTACTAAAAAAAAAATAATTAAATAAAAGGAGGACGTTACATACTCTCCCTGATCACATTATACGCAACTATTCATTTTTTTAGATTTTTTAATAACCGATGCATATTAACTATAATATAATTTAGATATATCAATTATTCAATGAATATGAAAAATAAAAATTTACTTATAAATGTAACAAAGGGAGTACACACCCCTACCCCTATTTTCAAAGTAATCGGGTTTGTCCTCGTGAGCATAACTCAGTTGGTAAGGACAATGCATAAAATATGCAAGGTCAAGGTTCAAACCCCAGCCATCAAAAAAAAAAGTAATCTGGTTTTATAGCTATAAATACAATCCCAAAGAACAGTAAACACTTCCCCTAAAAAAAAGAAGTAAACACTCACAAACATACACATTTTTAAAATAAATACAATCATTAAAATCAATAGCAGTCTTTCAACAAAAATATCGATAGTATTGATATTATCATTTACAAAAAGAATCCTTTAAATCGTAGTTATTTAACTAGTTAAGTGGAGTGACGTTCAATACATAATTATATACATCCTCCGGTCACTAATATAAGCAAAAATCCACATTTTACATACATTCAATTAATGATGTATGTGGTCTTTATTATATGTCACATACATCATTAATTGAATGTATCTAAAAAGTAGATTTTTGCTTATATTAGTGACCGGAGGGTGTACGAGTTTGTATCAAAAACGATAACTTTTAAATTTCTAAAAAGTTGAATTTACCATTTTCCAATACAATTCTTGGAAAATGCTAACTAAGGGCACAAGTTACAATATTAAAAATATAAATAATTTTTTGGAAGTTGTGTATTTAATCTTTTAATGACACTCTTAAAATTATGATTTAACATTTTCCAACAATTTTTTCTCTCTCTAGGTAGTTTTTTCTCTCTAGATTTTCTTTTGGGAAATGTTAACTTGTGCCCTCAAGACACAAGTTAATGATTCAAATATAGAAAAAACTTATTGGAATGTGTGCGTTGCATTTAATATTTAACTTTTTAATCATTTAAATGCACAAAATTTTAGAAAAAGTTTCTTTTTTTAAGTTTCTTAACATGTGCCCTAAGGGCACAAGTTAACACTACCCTTTTCTTTTTCATTGACCGGGTGATTTTCAGTCAAATTTCTTTTGACCTAATTTATATCTTTTAATCTTTTTCTCCTTATTTAATCTAATTAGGTGTTTTTTCACATAAATCTAATTTCTCTCTCTTAATTTCGTTGTTGAGGCGTTATGTGTTTTATCGTCTTGCGCGTCATTGTTTGATTTCCTATCTTGTTGTGGTGTTTGATACATCCTCCGATCACAAATATAAGCAAAAATTAATGTTTTAGATTCATTTAATAAATGATGTATGAAGTCTTTATTATAGACAACATACATCATCTATTGAATGAATTTAAAATATGAATTTTTGCTTATATTTGTTAATGAAGGGTGTATATTCTTATTGAATGATCAACTTCGATCAGATTCAATCAACAGTTTAAGATTCGACATTTCAAAGTCAATGTGTATTTTTAATCACGTTGACCTTTATTTGTAGACACTTTATCGTCATATGCTATTAATTTAAATGATATAAGTTTATTTACAGATTCATCTTGTATAAATTTAAAAGATTTTTTTTACGGAAATTAATTTTTTTTAGTCTAGTAAGTTAGTGGCTGGAGCTCACACAATTAAATGTGGAGAAATGGGATGTCCGAGGTTCGAATCCCAGCTCCAGCATAAAATATTCAATTCGAAGAAATAAGGCAAAATTACACTTTTAGTCTCTTAACTTAATTTTAGGTAACAATTTGGTCTTTTATCTTTTTTTTATTTCAATTTTGTCCTTTTGATCCATTTACATATGGATTTTTAAGTTTAAAATTCATGATTTTATTTTCTTATGGTCTTTCAGTCCTCAAATCTATGATCCTCGTCTATGTTTGCATAAGAATATTAGATTTGAAACTTGAAAATGTATATGAAAATGGACAAAAAGGACCAAATTGAAATGAAAAAAAAGATAAATGATCAAACTGTTATCTGAAATTAAGTCAAGGGACTAAAAGTGTAATTTTGTCAAGAAATAAATACTATCATTTTGTTATTTTTTTTTTAAAAAAAAACATCTTCCGACAAAAAAATATTTCTCTTTGTTTCTTTCCCAACACAAACGCATGATGCCACTCTCCACTCGCACACGACTTAAGATCCTCACTCACACTCATATACTCACGAGTTCCAAACTAATCAATTTCTTCTTCTTCTTCTTCTTCTTCTTCTCTCATTTTCATTTACACCTTCGTTTACGCTTTAAACGTTCACTACAAGGTACCCACATTTTCCTCTCTTCTTCTCTCATTTTTTTCATTCCTTTAACTTTCACTGTAATAATAATACATAATAATGTACTACTAGTTTCTTAGCTTTACGATTTTGTTTCATTCGTTCTTTATTCTGTAAAATCCAACATTCACATTTTCTGTAATTTCGCTTTTCTTCACCCACTACTACTCTTCATCAACATACTTGAGTTGAAGCTTTTATAAAAAGCTACGATTTTTAATTTTTTTTTTATCCCTTTTTTGTTTCAGGAGCAAAAGAAAATGGTGAAAAGGAATAACAAAAGAAAAAAGGAAGAGATTGCTGAAGATTATTGCTTTGTTTGCAAAGATGGCGGTGAAATGAGAGTTTGTGATTTTAGGTATTCATTTCTTTTCATACTTCATTCATTGCATGATTATACATTTCGTTCATGAATGACGAATCAAAATCAGTTCACAATTTTGACTAGATTTTACTCTGTATGTGGTCGCAGCTCAAGATTTTCACCAACTTTGGGTTTTGGTCATGCTCATTTTCATGCTTATTTATTTACATCATCATCATCATCAAGTAACTTTATCGTAGTTATAAAGCCTAATTTTTTTGCTTCAGATGTTCATAATCATGTTTGTTGTTGCATCAGTATGTGTGGTTTTTAGAGATAATCTCCTACAATACATGCTTTACTATAGGGCAACCCATTGCACTAAAGTTCTTGCTTACGCAGGGTCAGGAAGGGGTCCCATATTTGGTGTATTGTACACAGTCTTACCTTGTTATTTTACACAAGAGATTGTTCCCAGGACTTGAACATGTGACATTTTAGTCACATGACATCAATTTTACCGTTGCGCCAAAATTTTCTTATTTACCGATGTTTTAGGTTTTCAATGAAATTAATTTTTATTCTAATTTTGTTTCCCACTAAATAGTGCGTTCACACTGATTGAGTAACATTAATTTATTGTTAGTAGCATTGACACTTGTGATGGAAGACGTGTCCAAAATCAACACTTGATTATGTTTCCAAGTCAGTGTCGCATCAGTAGCCCGTGTTTGTGTGTCTGTACTTCATAGATTTGTTACACTCATCAGTTTTACTTAATCAGTGAGGAAAATAAACGTTGGTTAATATGAATCAAATTTGTAACATTTGTCATATCATAATATACCATATGAAAATTGAGTGATATCAGCCACAGACAGAATGAAAAGTGAATTGAGTTTCTTTCTTCCATGGCGGTCAGTGGTTGATATGTTTTCTGGAATAAAAGGACCATGCGATCTCTTAATTTTTCTAAATTTTAATTTATATTCTTTAACATTTTTATTTACTACAAAAATGATTGTAATGTGTTGATACTTTTTTTGTTGTTTGAGCAAATTTATTTTGAAAAAGGTTTGGTTGGTGGATAAGTCTAGCATATGCTTGTTTTCTGTTTTTATAATTGGTAGCAGTCATTTCATACTTGTTTCCTATCTTGCATGTGCTTGGCTTTACAAAAAAGAGGATAACTGTGTAGTAGTATTCACAAAGAAGTTGTTGGTATTTAGGTTATATTTATTTAATTTTAATTTTTGTTGATCGATTTGTGATTTACTTAAAAATTTTATGAACAAAAGCTTGGTCGTTACTATCATTAGTATGCTTTACTGTTGGATACCAAGGCTTGTTTGTGACTTTCATTTTTATGGTTGATTACAGGGATTGCCTTAAAACCTATCATGCTGAATGCGTAAAACAAGATGCTTCCTTTTTGAAGAATGACGATAGGTGGTGTTGTGGTAAGCTGCTTCACCGTTTATTTTTTCCTTTATAATAGGGCATTCAATTACGTTTCATTTACTTTTGTTGGTGTCCTACATATTTATGCATTTGATGAATATGTTCTTGCCCGAGTTTTGCTTCCAAACACACTATATATTGTTTGACCTGCATATCCTGATTAGGTAAAAAATGCTTGAGAAGTTGGTGTTATATTTCTCTTCAACTCAGATTTCAATTTTATGTGAAATATTATTTTATTTTCCTAGCATTGTTATAGAATACTGCATCGGAATTGGCAACCTCGTATATATATGTTTAACCTGTTCATGTGTAAAGAATACGGCAAAATGTATTTTAATGATTTTGATGCTGAATTTCTTGAATAATTTTTATAGATTCCCATTATTGCTACCGATGCAGTGGAGGATCAAAGTTTATGTGCTTGTGTTGCACAATAGCTTTTTGTCGAAAATGCTTCTATGGTGCTGAATTTGCTCTTGTCAAAGGAAACAAAGGATTTTGTAGGCACTGCTCAAAACTTGCCTTTCTAATTGAGAAAAATGCTGACGTAGATTCTGATGGGGTAAGATATTTTTTTTAATCATGCCTTATATTATGTGCAGCAAAAGAAAGAAAAAGAACCTGCAACAGCATGTGGAATTTCAAATTTTAAAACCTTGCTATTTGTTTATCATTTATTTATATTTTCAATTTGATATTTTTTGGAACGAATTGCCAATATTTGTCGGTAAAGTTTCCACCTAAAACTATACATGCTAGTTATGCTAGGCCTATAAATAACACAGGCACTGGTTCTCTGTGTTTGTTTTTGTTACTTTGTTCTCTGTTTTGAAAACACCTTGCAAGTGTTTTGGTTTTGATGTGTTTTGTATCAATAAAAATATTTGTTTTGTTTTGACGTGTTTAAAACAACAAACATGTTCTATTTTTCTCTGAAAAAGAATCCTAGATTGTCCAACAGGTTCCTCACTGTTATTCTTCGAGAGGGTTCAAATCGTTTGGATCAGTGCAAAAAGTAAAATCCAGTTTTTTAATTTGAGTTATTTGTTCAACTGTGATGAATGCAATGTTATAGAATTTTACCTTATAGACTATAACAAAATGTCAAAAATGTGACATTTTTCTCATTGAACTTCAAAATTGTTTTAGTTCATTATTTTCTTGGTTGGAAACTCTGAATTGAGTAAAGAAAGTTCATCTCTTTATCCAGGCTGTATCAATTTTCTCTTTATTCGTATATCTTATGATTATATTTTTTCATTTGCAGGAGAAGGTAGATATGAGAGATCCTGATACAGTTGAAAGTTACTTTTTTGAATATTATCAAGTTATCAAGAAAAAGGAAGGGCTGAATTCTCAGGATGTTTATACTGCCCGTGACATCATTAAAAATGGAAAAAACAAATATGAAGCAGGCGAGGGGGAAGACGATACTGGTGAATCTGACGTGAGTGACTTTATAGGTTCTGATTGTGATGACTTGGTTGGCACGTCAAGAGTTAAATCGGCGAGGAGAAAGAAGTGCAGTGAAAAGCTGAAGTCAATAAAAGGGAAAGTAGCTAAAGATACAAAAAAGGATTTTGTTGGATGGGGTTCAAGAAGTCTCATAGATTTTCTTAAAAGTATTGGTAGAGACACGACTGAAGCGTTGTCTGAACTTGATGTTGCTTGGATCATCATCGAATACTGCCACACAAACCAGCTTTTTGACCCCAAGAAAAAGAAGATGGTAATCTGTGATGCAAAGTTAATAACTTTGCTGAGGCGGAAAACAGTTAATAAGAACTACATACAAAAGCTTCTTGCATCACATTTTGCAGATAATTTGGAGGAAACTGATGGTATTATCACTAGTTCAGAAGAAAGGGATAATGGTAATGGGGCATTCAAATTTCCAAAGCAGGGAAATTTGAATTCAACTACAAAACCTTGTCAGAATATACTCTCTGAAGAGCAGCCAAGTGGATTTGCAGCTATAATTAATTCAAACATGAAACTTGTCTACTTGAAGAGGAGCTTAATTGAAGAGCTTTTGAAGCAACCAGAAACCTTTGATGGCAAAGTGTTGGGAAGTTATGTTAGAACCAAATCCGACCCAAATGACTATTTACAGAAGAATTCTCATCTGCTCTTACAAGTCATAGGTAATCTTGGTCTTCGCTTAAAGTTACTGGTCTGAAAAAATAAACCATACAATTATAGCTAGTTTCAGATTTTCAAGTACAGTACTGATACTATTGTATTCTCATTTTTCTTGGTCTCATTTCTAAAATCTTGTTTTTGCTTCATGATTTCATATATTCTTTTATGTATAAGAGGATCATATATGACATTTTGATCGCAATTTGCTTTAATTGGTAGAAAAGAATATTGCACATGACGAAGTCATACATTGCTGCAGAACGAAGTCAACATGAGTGACCTTTTTTTCGCAATCATAATTTTCTTATATACATACATTGATATATGTATCCATATCACAGGAATCAACAGATCATCAAAGCAAGCTGACATCAACCAAGAAATTCTGCTCCGGCTTTCTTATGTGCCAAAAGATGTACCTATCAGCCAAATTTCTGATGTTGATTTTTCTGAGGTATTATTACTTTGCTAACAATATTTTCTGCTGCACTATCCCCCAACTCTGAAACCTGGTTGCAATCAAAGTAGTATTTTCCAAGTTAAAATGAAGCTCATTTTCTAAACCATTTTTCTATTAGATGTTGACTATACTGTATTATTTCCTGCGTTAGAGCATAGCTGGGTTTCTGATGTGAATGTGATTATCTGTTATTGGTTTCAAAGTTTGTTGATGTTATTCGATATGATTTGTGTATCCATATTCTTCAAGGAAATTAGGCCTAGGTTATTGGTTCTGCAGTAAAGTCTACACTCACCTTAGTTGTTGATGTATATTTCATGGATTCCTAATTATAAGCATTATCTGCAGGAAGAATGTCAAGATCTGTATCAGAGAATGACAAATGGCGTGCTCAAAAAGCCAACTGTTGTAAGTTTGACATGTTTGAGTGATTTAGTATGTGCCGTAAAAAAAAAATTTTGGTCTTCTGTTCAGATATGAATAGGGTCCCTGTAAATATTTTATGGTTTTAATAGTAAGAATTTATTATTTTGTGTTTCAATATTATGCTGGATGTACTTGAAAATATCTGAAAAAGTAAGGGTGAATGAAGTTTATTTATTAATATAGTAATAAAAATAATACATCTACATTCTTTGCAGTACATATACATCAGGTATCCATAGATCAAGCTTGAGACTTAAGCTAGAGTATATTAATATTTGTAGCTATCTACGAGTCTTCTATTATACCAATTTCTTCAAAATATAGCCTTTAATTTATCCTAGTCACTTGTTTCAACTATTCTTTTGCCTGAAATATAAATGCAACAGACTCTCACCTTACCACATGCTTGATAAAATCTTAGAAATCAAAGAAAGCTATATCTCCACACGGTTAGTTAGTAGCCAATACATTTTTGACTCTTCAACAATGAAGCAAATGCCAAATTTCTTCAATTGTAGAAATCATAGAAAGCTATATCTCCACATGGTTATTAAGGCTTGTCTTTTAACTTCACGTCCAATATATCATTCACTAATGTGTAATGTCATATGACTAAAGCTAATATATGTCAATGGCATAGAGAAGGGGCTATTGAACTGATGGGAAAAGGAGAGGGGTCACATGGGATACAATGTAAATCACGGGAGAAGCAATAATATTAACAGCTCATTGAGAAACAGAAGCATACTATATATATTTATGGCTACATAAAACTCTAGGCATTAATTTTTTCTGAACCTTTTATGGGAAACAATGAGGAGTGCAATAATATCAACATCTTCTAGGCATTTTTGACTTTAGTTTTGCATCAGAACCTTTAATTTTTTTTGACATTTTAGACGGCATTGATTTTATGGGCTTGACCTTGTTTGAGAATTGTGTTTCTTTTGTATAGGAATTGATTGAATTTGTAGTGACCAAATGATAACCAACTTGTCTTTTACAGCTGGAGCTTGAGCAGAAAGCCAGAAGTCTGCATGAAGATATCACAAAACATGTATGTCGCATATCAATATTACCGCGTTGTGTAATATAATCCCTTTTTTCTATTGTAAAGATAGAGGTCAATATAATTCAAAGTGATATATCGTGGAATCTAGCATGTGAAGATGGGCTATTAATCATGAAATTCAACAAGAGAAAAGGCTCTCTTACTATTTTCAACTTACAAAAAACTTACTATACATGCATAGAATTTACATTCACATAATTGTGAAATTTATTTGAGCATGTGCCAGGAGGCGGTAAATCTATAAATCAAACTGAAAATTTAAAATCTGCCTTCATGTTATCAATTCGATAGTTCATTTGTCTATGACTTATTAACATTATTGAACATTTCTGCTTCCTTAAGAGTATAAAAGAACCTCTGATCTATCATATTTTGTTACTGATATTTGTCTTTCCCTTCCTTTTTATATGGCAGTGGATCTCAAGGGAGATGGCGTTGTTACAACATCATATTGATCTGGCCAATGAAAAGGGACGGAGGAGAGAATATCCTTTCATGATATGTTTGTTAATGTTACCTCATATTAGAAGCTAAAGGCCAAAATATTGTGAATTGTTAATCTGTTTCCTAATTTAACGCTGACAATTTGTGCCTTAACCATATTTCCATACACTTGCTCAGTACATGGACCGAAAACAGAAGCTTGAGTCTCCATCTGAACAATTGCGTTTATTAAGTGAAATTCCAAAAGTAGTTCCTGAAATGGTTGATACCAATCTGGCGCCGGAAGATTCCTCAAGAAAAGGTAAACTAGAGCAAAAGGATTTGCCAGAATTAGCCATTAGAGAGACTTGCAACTCTTTTGGACAATACTCAACACAAGATGGTTTTGCCCAATGTCTGGATAAGCGAGCAGTTGTTGTAGGTCTGTGAGGCTTTCCTATCTATACTCTCTCTTCATATATCTATTTTGTGCTTAAACTACCTCTTCATATATCTATTTTGTGCTTAAACTACCTCCATTTTTTAACAATCTGTTTATATGATTCTTGATATTGAATCTGTTATTATCTTCACATTCTTGTCATACTGTGGTCTGTCATTGCATTGAGATTCTCTCTACAGTGATGACTCAGAAGCCAAATATATTGGCTGGTGTATAGCCCAATATTGGTATAGTTGGGTTATAGTGCGAAAATATGGAAGGTATATTCCAGGAAAGGGAAGAGAGGGACACAAAGGAGACTTAGGTGTAGAGATAGTTATGCTTAGTGGAAATTGAGTGGGGCTCAGAAAGATTGCCAGGGCATGGACATGGAAACATTTTGGTCTGTTGGGATCAGCTTTGGGCCTAGGCTGGAAGTTGGCATTCATTTGCTGCTGCTTGTGATCTTCCTGTTCTGTTTCTTTAATGTTGTTTGTTTCCATTTTCTACTGGTGTACTCTAATATCACAATCCGAGTTCTACATAATATATCCTTTAATGTTTTATTATGCTAAGAGGATCACTTTCCCTTTGTTATTTATAATCTAATGGTGATATTTTTTACGATTGCGTTCCTATATTTGATTCATTAATTGAGGTTCTTCATATAGGAAAAAGTTGATGTGTCACCAATTTCATTAATGTTTGTACCAAGTATGTGTAAAATGTAGCTCACTATATCCTGTGTTGATTTTCATGACTTAGGTCCAAAATCTCCAGTGGAAAAAAACAAAGATGAAACAGCCTTTCCTGCCACTGTTGAACAATTATCTGTTCTTCCTGCTTCTCAATACACCTCAAAAGGCCAAGATGGTGGAAAGCCTGCACTCAAAGAATCAAACTCTAGTTGTCAGACCCTATATCCAGCAAAATGTAGCTTGCCTCAACCAAGTAACACTATATCTGCTTCTGTTGGTGTAGATTGCAGAAATCTGAGTACTAACATGGATGCCAATCAGACAGTAAAGGAAAGGCGAAGCCCTGCTGTTGCTGATCCTGTTAAGGCGACTGTCAATGATGTTATTATGTTAAGTGACAGCGATGAAGAGGATGTGAATATTAAAGTCACTTCATCTGGAAGAAAGGGAGTGGAGAGTCCTGATATTCCTATTTGGCACTGTTCGGGTATTTGTGGTGGTAGAACAAGAGGGCCTTTTCCAATGTCTATACTCAAACAGTGGAGCGAATTGGATTCCACATTTTCTCCCTTAGACTTCAAGGTCTGGAAGACAGGTGAGAATGAAAGAGAGGCAATGCTTCTGAGGGATGCACTTAAGCTGTTTTTTCCCTAATGTGAAAGTAAATCAAAATGAAGGGAAATCATCTCTATTTAATAACATCACCAGTTTTGATAATTAATATAGTTATATACTTTTGTTTTCACTTTTTGATAAAGCTAGAAAATTGCAATAAAAGAATGAAGGGAAACGTACAATATACTTTTGTTTTCACCAAGTAGCTGCCTGTTTGAAATGCTGCTATTGAAAAAAAATACTTTATCCTTTGACAATTTTTCAGAGATGAAATTATAATCTTTATTTCTCTGGTGTATCTCTGACATGTTTTTATTTTCTTGTACTCCTTGTCATACAATTTGAGCACAAACTCAACCCAGTGTTGTTTTTGAAGTTTTCAAACTACACATTGAATGTTTTTTTTCTTGAATTTCACAAATCCAAACACATTGAATGTTTTTTTCTCTTTGTACCTTCCATTGTGCTATTGACTGATTTTGTGTGAAGTTCTCCTCTAAAGCAACAATTTTATAATGAACTAGATTTAGACCCGTGCGGTTTAGTGCTATATTTTTTATATTTGGTGTTTTGAAAATGATGTAAGTGCTCTAATTGAATCAATTTTTCTTTTAAAAGAGGTTGGTTGTTTTGAAGGGTTTGAGAGGGATCCAATCATGTGTCACTGTTAGATGAGAGAAAAAATACACCAAAGTTAAGTTTCATAAGGTTGAAAAGAATGAGCTCTGCTAACGGGATGTAGAGCAACTAAGTTCACCTTAGAAGGCTTTGAACTGCAAGATGTCACACAAGTTGTGTTTGAGTTTTCATCATGTCCCTGTATATTTCTCCTCGCCCGAAAACGAATACAAATTCAACCCCAAAACTGGCTCATTGTGTTACCACCACCAATCACACCTCTTAAGTCTTAACAAATTAGATATTTACTTAGATAAAACACACAGAACCACGGCACATATCAAACTCAAAGGAACAATCTCATAGGACCAAGCAACCATATGTTTCACCAAAAGAACACAGTACCTGAAGGCCATTTGCAAAATGTTCAACATAAAAGCTAGTGAACAACAACACACAGTTATATTTGCAATCCAGAACAGCCGAAAATATCATAATCAATTAACCCCTTTTTCCTCCATGTTAAATCCTTCTTTGATAAAACAATATGAAGTATTAATTAATATGAAGACATGGACGAAGACAGGTGAGTTAAAGCTTCACTTGTGATTAATATGAAGTATACCGCCAAACCTCAATTAGATATATATACCCACTGAAATTGAAAATTCATGCCGTTTTATTTTGGTACACAATCATAGATGTTCTTCACCCGATTGTTATATATAGTCAAAAAGAAATAAATTTTAAAATTATTTTAATTTAAGGAGAATAAGTATTAACAACCCACTCTCGACATATTATTCTAAACAAACTTTCTCATATTGGTTTGCACTCAAGTAAATCATATGATCTAACTTAAATTTAGTATAACTAGATGATTCTAAAACTGTAAGGATAAACAGGCATTTTAGTCTTTTAAAGTGTAGTAATAAAGATTGGTCAATTTAACCCTTTAAATTAGTAGTAAAATAAAATTTTAGTTTTTTTTAACTGAACGACAATGAATTTAGTCATTATTTTCCTCTGAAATTTCACAATATAATTATACAGATTTGAGGTCTGCCCTTATATAGCAAAGACTAGTCATTTACTGAAAAGTGTAGATTATGGATAGTGCATTTGTAGCACAACAGCTACGGCAATAACTATTTTCCGAAATCGGTAATGGCGTGGTGTATGCACGTCCCACTCACAAAAATCTGTTATAGTAATTATTGTCTTATTCGTTTCTCTTTCTTCATTTCCAACTCATTTCAAATGCACATTCACACTCCTTGTCCTCTCCAACCATCACACATTTTTTTCTTTCTAAAAAATTATTCATCATTTTTTTTTTAATTTTAAGGGAGTAAATTTGGATAGATGAAAATTGACATTGAGTAAAAAGTGTTTAGTGTCTTTGTATTACTCACTCAAGTCGTGGTGTATGTTATGTACGTACCTTTCACTCAAGAAAGAAAAAGTTTGTTACAATACAAATTGTCCTATTCGCTTCACACTCCAAACGCACCACTCTCTCTTTTTTTCCTCTCCTCTCTCTCTCTCTCTCTCTCAAATTGAAATATGTTTACACCTTCGTCGTAGTAAAACCTTTAAACCTTCACTGCAAGGTGCTTACTCTCTCTCTCTCTCTCTCTCTCTGTGTTTTTCTGCATTTTTTTCTTCATCAACTTTTAGCATCATAATAATAATGTAGTTTCTTAGCTGAAGATTTTTGCTTGTTTCGTTCATTCTGAAGCAAAATCATGATTCATATTTTGTCTTATTTTGTTCAGAGTAAGCAAAAATGGGGAGAAAGAGCAACAAAAGAAAAAAGGAAGAGATCGCTGAAAGTTTTTGCTTTATTTGCAAAGATGGTGGTGAAATGAGAATCTGTGATTTTAGGTACTAACTTCATTTCATGCTTTTCATTTATTTTTATATAATCAATTTCACTATATATCTACATTACTCTCTCAGCTGAAGATTAAGATTTTCACTAACTTTGGGTTTTGCTCATTCATTTTTCATGCTTATATATTTTGTTCATTTTTTTGTGAAATTTATTTTTTATTCTAATTTTGTTTAATAATGTGATGTGAAATTGAGTGATGTCAAGCCTGTGTTTGGTTGCTCTTGAGTTGAGTTGATTTTGTCTCCAGACTTGATTCTAACTTGAAGTTAGAATTTGTAGTTTTTTAGTCTAACCGTGGTTTTTACTCTTAAATATATTGTTCAACTCATTTTTATGTAAATAGATTCAATCATAAACCACATTACATTCAACACACACAAGTAAAATCAATTTTTGTCACAACAGAACCAAACATGCATTGCAAGGAGCTACTTTTCCCGAAAAACAAGCATGCAAATGAGAAGTAAATTCCTAAAATAATATGTTAAATTGAGTTTATTTCTTCCTTGGCAGTAACTAGTTGATCTGTTTTCTGAAATAAAAGGAACATGGGATATCTTTTCTTTCTTTAAATATATTATTTGGCTTTTTTATTTGCTACAAAATTATTGTAAATACACAGTGATACTTGTTTTGTTGTCTGGTCATATTTTATTTTGAAAAAGGTTTAGTAAGTGAATAAGTTTAGAATTTGCTTATTTTCTGTTTTTATAATTCGTAGCAGCCATTTCAGACTTGTTTCCAATCTTATATAGCACGTGCTTAGCCTTGCATAAGATTTGTGGTTATGTTATATTTACTTTTTGTTAATAGATTTGTGGTTTACTTAGAATTTTTTATGAACCAAAGCTTGGTCATCACTATCATTAGTATGTTTTAGGCTTAATTGCAGTTTTAGCCCCCTAAGAAAAAAAACTACAAAACCGCCCCCTATGTTTTGCAACTGTGGCAGTTTTGGCCCCCAAGACCAATTTTGACTTGGTCTACGCTGACATGGCACCCTAAGTGAGGTGCCATGTGTCATTTTTTTAATTTTTTTTTTGCCTTGGGGGCCAAAACTGCTACATTTGCAAAACTTAAGGGGCGGTTTTGTAGTTTTTTTTCTTAGGGGGCCAAAATCGCAACTTTGGGAAAGTTAGGGGGCTAAAACTGCAATTAAGCCTATGTTTTACTATTGGATACTAAAATCATTATGTAAAGACATATTTTGGTTTTGTTTGTGACTTTCTTTTTTATGGTTGATTACAGGAATTGCCTTAAAACCTATCATGCTGAATGCCTGGAGAAAGATGATTCCTTTTTGACAAATGATGATAATTGGTGTTGTGGTAAGTTACTTCACCGTTTACTTTTGCAATTATTATGTTGGTGTCGTACATGTGCATTTGATACCGCCATGACGATAATTGGTGTTCAAGTTTTGCTTTTGAACACTCTGTATATTATTTGAACCTGCATATCCTGAATCCTGATTACGTAAAAAATGCTTGAGAAGTTAGTGTTATATTTGTCTTCAACTCTAAGAGATTTCACTGGAATTGGCAACCTCGTATAAATTTTTAGACCTGTGTTGTTTTGTTGCGATTAAATTCATTCTTTTTTATGTTTTCTTTGTCTGTTCATGAGTAAGAGAATCTGGCAAAATGCATTTTAATTCTTTTGATGCTGAATGACTTTTGAATAATATTATAGGTTCCCATTATTGTCACGGATGCCTTGGAGCATCGAAGTTTATGTGCTTGTGCTGCCCAATAGCTTTTTGTAAAAAATGCTTCCATGGTGCTGAATTTGCACTTGTCAAAAGAAACAGAGGATTTTGTAGGCACTGCTCAAAACTTGCCTATTTAATTGAGAAAAATGTTGATGTCGATTCTGATGGGGTAAGATATTTTTTCATATCATGCATTATATTATGTGCAGAAAAAGAAAAAAAAAACAGAAACCGGCAACATTATATGGAATCCTAAATTTGAAAACCTTCCTATTTGTTTATCATATATTTATATTTACAATTTGATATTTTTTGGCTCAAATTGCCAATGTTTGTGTGTAGAGTTTCCAGCTAAACCTATACAGGATTGTTATGCTGGGGATATAAACAACACAGGCAGTTGTTCTCGTGTTTTTTTTGTTAATTTTGTTCTCTGTTTTGGAAACATCTTGTAAGTGTTTTTGTTTTGATGTGTTCAACTTTAAAACAAAAAACATGTTCTATTTATCATTGAACAAGAATCCTAAACTCTTTGTACATGTTTAAATCGTTTCTGAAAACAGTACAGGAATCAATTAGGAACTATACTGTCTGACTTATATTGAACCAGTGCAAAAAGTAGAATAGTGTTTGAATGTGGGTTACTTGTTGGCTTGTGATGAATGGAATGTTTCACTTTAATGACTAAAGTCTCGGTACGAATCTAGCTATAGGATTTACCTTGTAAACTCTGTAACCAAGTTTGATATTTTTACATTGAACTTGGAATTGAGTAAAGAAAGTTCATCTCTTCATCCAGGCTGTATAAATTTCCTCTTTATCCATATATCTTATCATTATGTGCTTTTTCATTTGCAGGAAAAGGTCGATATGAAAGATCCAGATACACAGGAAAGTTACTTTTTTGATTATTATCAAGTTATCAAGAAAAAAGAAGGGCTGAATTCTCAGCAAGTTTATTTTGCCCGTGATACTATTGTAAATAGAAAAAACAAGTGTGATCCATATGAAATAAGTGAGGGGGATGATGATACCGGTGAGTCTGATGTTAGTAACTTCAAAGATTCTGATTATGATGACCTGGATGACACGGCAGGAGTTAAATCGGCGAGGAGAAAGAAGAATTGCATAAAAAAGCTCAAATTATTAAATCAAAAAGTAGAGAAAGACAAGAAAAAAGATTTTGTTGGATGGGGTTCAAGAAGTCTCATAGATTTTCTTAAAAATATTGGTGAAGACACGACCAAAGCTTTTTCCGAAATTGATGTTGCTTCAATCATCAGCAAGTACTGCCACAAAAACCAGCTTTTTGACCCCAAGAAAAAGAAGATGGTAATCTGTGATGCAAATTTAATAACTTTGCTGAGGCGGAAAACAGTTAATAAGAACAACATACAAAAGCTTCTTGCATCACATTTTGTAGATAATTTTGAGGAAAGTGATGGTATTATCAGTAGTTCAGAAGAAAGGGATAATGGTAATGAGGCATTCAAATATACAAAGCAGGGAAATTTGAATTCAGCTACAAAACCTTGTCAGAGTGTACTCTCTGAAGAGCTGCCAAGTGGTTTTGCAGCTATAATTAATTCAAACATTAAACTTGTGTACTTGAAGAGGGGCTTGATTGAGGAGCTTTTGAAGAAACCAGAAACCTTTGATGGCAAAGTGTTGGGAAGTTTTGTTAGAATCAAATCCGACCGAAATGACTATTTACAGAAAAATTCTCATGTGCTCGTACAAGTAATAGGTAATCTTGCTCTTCACTTAAAGTGTAGTAATTAACTTTGCTAGCTTCAGGTTTTCAAGTACAGTACTGAGACTGTCATTATTCTTGATCTTTTATAAAACGTTGTCCCAAGTTCATCAATTCCCTTATAATGCGGAGTAACACACTTGTTGTAGCTTTTAGTAAGATTTTCTTGTTTCACCTAGTAAGCATTATGGTAGAATATGCAAGTTATAGAATGAAAAATGAAATATAAAGAATAGTACATATTGTAGGAAATGGATCTAGCACTACGTTGTACTGATTGTCTTGATATTTGACTAGAAGTGAACTACCACTATAAAAGAATATGCGAGTTAAAATAAAGAAAAGTGGAATATTAAGAACAGTAAAGATGTTGTATAGAATGCTATGTTGTGTGAAATGGCTCTAGTATATGTACTGATTATCCTTGATTTTTTTCAAATTTGACACAAGTGAACTACGAGGGGTAACCTTGGCGCAACCGGTAATGTTGTTGTCATGTGACTGAAAGGTCACGGGTTCAAGTCCTGGAACAGCCTCTTGTGTAAAAAACAGGGTATGGCTGCGTACAATACACCAACAATGGTGGGACCCCTTCCCGGACCCTGCATATGCGGGAGCTTTAGTGCACTGGGTTACCCTTTTTTGACACAAGTGAACTACCAGTTTTTCTTGTGATTGAGCAATTTTCAGAATTTTCAGCGTAGTATACTTAAGACATAAATTTGGTTAAGCACATGAAAACTCGTGCTTTGCTTCATGATTTTATATATTCTTTTACGTAGACGTGGATAATACGTGTAATTTTGACAGCAATTTGCTTTAATTGGTAGAAAAAGAATATTGCACAAAACTAAGTCATAGATTGTATCCAAAGCTTTCATTGGTAGGAAAAGAATATTGCATATAACTAAGCCATACATTGTAAAAAAAACACATCGCAAAAACAAAAATGTATAAAATTCGAAGGCCTGAGTACTATGTGTTCTTTCTTGGCATATTACATTGCTGCAAAATGAAGTCAACATGAGTGACATTCTTTTACCAGCTATCGTACTTTTCTTATATGTGTACATTGTTTTATGTATCCATATCACAGAAATCAAAAGATCATCAAAGAAAGACGAAATCTACCAAGAAATTCAGCTCCGACTTTCTTATGTGGCAGAAGATGTACCTATCAGCAAAATTTCTGATAATGACTTTTCTGAGGTATTAATATTGTGCTAACTACTAACAGTGTTTTCTGCTGCAATTTCCCCAATTTTTTAAACCTGGTAAAAACGGAGTAGCTGTTTCTAGTAAAAGTGGAAACTCATTTTCTAAACTATTTTTCTATAAGATGTTGAATATACTGTATTATTTCCTGACTAAGAGCATAGCTGGGTTTCTGATATGATGGTGGTTATTTGTTATTGACTTCAAAGTTTGTTGATGTTATCCGATATAATTTGTGTATCTATATTATTCAAGGAAATTATGCCTAAAGTTATGGATTCTTCTGTAAAGTCTACACTCACCCTAGTTGTTTGTGTACATTCCATGGATTTCTAATTACAAGCATTATCTGCAGGAAGAATGTCAAGATCTGTATCGCAGAATGACAAATGGTCTACTCAAAAAGCCAACTATAGTAAGTTTGCTGTGTGTGATTGATTTAGAATGTGCCATGAAAAAAGCTATGCTTGGTCATCTGTCCAGATATAAATAAGGACCCTGTAAATCTTTTCAAATTTCAGATTTTAATAGTAACAATTTACTATTATGTGGTGCAGTATTATGTTGGCTGTACTAGGTGTTTTGGGCTTTAGTTTTGTGTCAGAACCTTTAATTTTTTTCTGTCATTTTAGAGAACATTGATTTTGTGGGTTTTCCCTTATGTGAGCATTGTGTTTCGTACGAGTAAGAATTTGATTTGTTAAATAATAATTGATTGGATTTGTAGTGACCAAATAAATGATAACCACGTTTGTGTTTCCCAGATGGAGCTTGAGCACAAAGCCAGAACTCTGCATGAAGATATGATAAAGCATGTATGTCGTATATCCATAGTATTGTGAAATTTACTTAAGTGCGTGTCAGGAGGCAGTAAATCTATAAATCAAACTGGAAATTTAAAATCTGTCCTTAAGTTGTCCCTTCAATCCTTTATCCCCAGTAGTTCATTTGTCTAATGGCTTATTAACATCATTGAACATTTCTGATTCCTTTAGAGTATAAAAGAACATCTGATCTATCATATTTTGTAACTGATATTTGTCTCTCTTCTGCTTTATATGGCAGTGGATCTCAAGGGAGATACAATTGTTACGAAATCGTATTGATCGGGCCAATGAAAAGGGATGGAGGAGAGAATATCCTTTTGTGATGTTTTTATTAATGTTACCTCATATTAAAAGCTAAAGGGCAAAATGTTGTGAATTGGTAATTTGTTCCCTAATTTAATGCCAACAATTTGTGCCTTAACCATATTTCCATACACTTGCTCAGTATATGGACCAAAAACAGAAGCTTGAGTCTCCGTCAGAACAATCACGTTTATTAAATGAAATTCCAAAAGTAATTCCTGAAATGATTGATAGCAGTCTGTCACCAGAAGATTCCTCCAAAAAAGATAATCTTGAGAAAAATGATTTGCCAGAATTAGCCATTGGAGAGACTTGTAACTCTGTTGGACAGTACTCCACACATGATGGTTTTGCTCAATATCTGGATAAGAGAACAGATGTTTTAGGTCTGTCAGGCTTTCCTATCTATACTCCCTCTTCTTTCACACACTTATTGTGTGCTTAAACTACATCACTTTTTAACATTCTGTGTATAGGATTTTTGGTATTTATCATTTTCACATTCTTGTCATGCTGTTATTTGTCAATGCATTGAGATTCTTTCTTTAATGTTTTTTTTTGTTTCCATTTTCTACTAATGTACTCTAATATAACATCTGAGTTCAATATATTATAGTCTCATGGTGATATTTTTATTATTTCTTTCCTATGCATGATTCACTAATTGAGTTTCTTCACGCAGAAAAAAGTTCATGTGCCACTAATTTAGTTAATGTTTGTACCATGTATGTATGAAATGTAGCTCACAATATCCTGTGTTAATTTTCATGACTTAGGTCCAAAAACTCCAGTGAAAAATAATCAAGATGGTACAGCCTTTCCTACTGCCACTGTTGATCAATTGTCTGTCCATACTGCTTCCCAAGTCAAAGACACTTCTCAAAACCTGATTCAAGATACCTCAAAAAGCCGAGATGATTTCAAGCATGGACTCCTTAAAGAATCGAACTCTGATTATCAGACCTCAAAATGTGGCTTGCCTCAACCAAGTAATGCTATATATGCTTCTGCTGATGTAGATTGCAGAAATCTAGGTTCTAATATGGATGCTGATCAGACAGTAAAGGAAAGGAAAAGTGTTATGGTTGCGGATCCTGTCAAGGCGATTGTCAATGATGTTATTGTGTTAAGTGACAGTGATGAAGATGTGAATATTACAGTCACTTCTTCAGCAGCAAGAAAGGGTACGGAGAGTCCTGATATTTCCATTTGGTATTGTTCAGGTATTCGTGGTAGTGAAACAAAAGGGCCTTTTCCAATGTCTGTACTCAAACACTGGAGCGAATTGGATTCCACATTTTCTCCCTTAGATTTCAAGGTATGGAAGACAGATGAGAGTGAAAGAGATGCAATGCTTCTGAGGGATGCACTTGGGCTCTTTTTCCCCCCAAAGGGAAAGTAAATCAAAATGAAGGGAGATCATTCATTTTGATCTCCCTTCACATCACATCAGTGTTGATAGTTAGTAGAGTTATATACTTTTGCTCTCTACAAATAGCTGCTTGTTTGAAATGCTGCTAATGAAAAAGTACTTTATCCTTGACAATGTGACTGATGGAAAAATTAGCCATTATAATTTTTCTCTTGTTCCAATGATTTATATTTTATTTTTTTGTGACTACATAATCTGTTGTAAGTTGCAACAAAACACACATATTTCTTTTAGAAGTGTGGTCTAAGCGTATTTTTTTTTATGATTTATATCTGAAAGGTGCAAACATGTACACACATAATCTTATGATATGACAGGTATCATAGTAAGATAATATAGTTACAAACTGATTCATCCAACCAGCAAGGGAGTAGCAAAATAGAGGGCGTATAGCACAACATCAGAGATCGGACATACTTCAAATAATATTGATATAGAATGCTTCTTTGTTTGAAAGTGGCAAAATATCATATCAAGCCATCGTATAAAACTAAGGATTGTATTTTGCATAAACAATTTTCGTGTAGGACACCGACACATTCAATCATTTCTATTTTCTTAAATCATTATTGGTGTCTACACATTTGTGTCAATTAGGTGCCCTTCAAAGATCATAAGCAACATAGTACAACAAAATATTAAGAATAACAGTAAAACAGTAATAATCTAATAGCAAACAATTTAACATTTTTTTCAAATAAAATAAAAAAACTCACTTGAACGAAAAAACAGCTTATGGACATTAAGTTCTTTCAGACAGCCTCATAAATTCTTGTGTCAATAAATAAATTCAATTAAATCGATCCAAACAGGACATTCTCTCTATTTTTATGGGAATTTGGTGAGATTGAAGAATCTTGTAAAAAGTCAGCTCAGGATTTTAAAGAAAAGGAAAATTGAGTTTTTCAGATTTTAGGTGAACTATAATCTTTTTTTTATGCATTTTGAACCGACGAATATTTAAAAAAAAAAATGAACAATTTATTTTGCAGAGATTTTCAGGGAAATAAGTAATGGATTATGTTAGATAAATAAATACTGTCAAGGGAAGTTTATTATAGCAATTAAAAACTATGTAACATCGACACTTTAAATTGAAGTCGTCTCCGGTGTCCAATTAGCAAGTGCTTGGTGTTCAACACCAACCCAAGAGATTACATTCAATTATACCACGTTCTCAAATTACTAATGCCAACATGTTTGTGTCAATATTATTGTCTCTCGTGTATCTGTCTATGTTAGCGCTTCGTAGTAAAAACTCCATGAAATATAACAAAGCAAAACGTAATTGAGAGACAAAAATCACACGCTCAAAATGTAATTAAACCTTTATCATACGTTCAACTTGGGTTCTTGATTAATGAACTTGGCATATTCATTATTCTGATAAACTTTCTCATGCATTTTGTGACGTTGAATTGGGTTCTTTTGTCTAGAGTGAATTTCTTTGGTGCCAGTCTGCTAGAGATATCCCAGATGTAGTGAACCTTGACCTTCAAATGTACAAAGAAAATGCTGAAGTACTCATGTGCAAAAGCTTCTACCAGATTCATCAACAGCCACCGCCAACTGAACCAAAAGTAGGATAGATTTCTTCCCTGTAACATTTCCGTAGTCCCTGAGCATTCATTTTTGTTAGTAAATTCAAGAAAAAGGCTTGCATTATAAGTCAATTATGCATGTGAAGAACAAATATGGACAGCAGATACAACATTGAAATTCACACCAACACTTCAACACCGGTAATAATTCGCAGAAATGAAACAATTGAACGTCATCATGTGTGTCGATGTCAAACACCGACACATGTCAAACTCCAGACATGCATTCAATCTAAAGTGTCCTTCTTGCTGAGGGGTTACATATAAAAACTTTGATTGCAAACTATGATGCGACTATGATGTATTGTAATGCGACTATGATGTAACTGTTAAAACCTTGCTTATGTTATTCTATAAACTCAGCATGGTTTGGAGATACTAGCAAATGATTCTATAAACCTGACATAGTTTAATGTTACTCGCAACTTTACTTTAAACATTGCATGGATAAACAACTTATTATAGGGCTTATGGCGTAAGAGCTTATCTCATGAAAGCTTATGTTGGATAAGTTATCTGTGTTTTGATGTCTACATTTAAAAGTGCTTACTTAAAAATAAGTGTTTTGATGATTACAAAAACAAAACAAAAAACACTTGCAAAATGTTATAATTTCATGTATGAAGGTCCAATGAGGTTTAGTTATCTTCTGGGATATAGAAGTGAGTACCTTAAATATTTACATCATAGAGGATCTTCAATTCCAGTTGATGCTAGACTGGGTACAGGGATGGATTCAAGTTGTTTGACTCACCTGACCCAAATCCTAATGTGGCATTTGGAGCTTTAGTGGGTGGCCCCTATCAGAGTACAGTAGAAACTCTTTAATTTAATACTCGGTAAATTAATAAACTCTATAAAATAATAAATTTGTCCGGTCCCGACTTGGGCCAATGTAAAAAATTGAAAAACTCGATAAAATAATAAGATAATAATTTTTCGGGAGATCCCTTTATAATTTTCGGTCCCAAGAAAATCATAAATTAATAATTCATAGAAACTGAAAAAAAAATATATTAAGAATACATTGAACACATTTGTTCCTCTTGTTTACATTTACTGGACTTCAAAAGTCATTATTGATTTCCAATGCATATGAACACAGAAGTTACTAATTTACGTTGAGTCCCAAGGTTCGCTGCAACGTAATTCTAAGAGATATAAACTAATTTGCCTTTTTGTTTGGTATGTACAGGATAATTACTTAAAAACTCTTTAAATTAATAATTATTAATTTATCGATAAATTAATAACTCTCTAAATTAATAAATTTCTCCGGTCCTGACATTATTAATTTATAGAGTTTTAACTGTATAGTGAATAAACCATAGTTAGTTGATAGGTAAACTATAGTTAGTTTACTATACAAAGTTCAAAATACTCTAAAAGGCCACCTAAGAACACACACTAAGCCAGTAAGGAACTTCTACTTTAATAAAACCACTTCAAAGATAGGAATGCCACCATCCAAATTGTTAAATCAGTGCCTATTAATGAGTATCCAAACTTCCAAATTGATCACAACAGCCTGCAAACTGATAACAATAGTCTGCACTAGAAGGATAACCGCAGCTATCATCCAATTTACCAGCTGAGATTCAGGAACTACAGATGAGATTGTGCCCTCTCTTAATGCTCCAGTATCAGAACTTTATTGGTGGTAATTTTTTGTACCACCCCTCTTAGTGCGTATCTGTATACAATCATTTTTGGTTTCTCTGGATTGATGCACTCTACACAACTTTCTGTCTTCTAGAGACATAGGGGTTAAAGTCCTATCCACTTAACATACTGAAGTTAACTGATAGACTAACTTGATTAAAATATCAACAAAATAAGAGACTAAAGACAGCCGGACAGAAGCAAAAGCCCTAGGGTGCTTGAATAGACAAAGTACTATATATAGTAAAATGGACATGGCGTTGATGTTGAGGAGTCTCACACTACAGAAACATTTTTAAGTAGATGTGGTTGCACTCATCAAGATCCCTGAATTTGACCATATTTTCTGAAAGTCGAGTAATACGCCAAACTCCATTATCATCAACATACTAATAGGTATTAAAACATGTTCCTTCATTATCAGGGGTGGTATCAGCACAAATTGCTTATGCTTGAGATTACAGAAAAAGTGACACATGGGTTAGCCTTGTATGGTCACAAAACCAAATGTATAGTGCTTGCACACACACACAAATAGACACTTATCCCCAATATGTTAAATTAAATTTTTATTATTATTAGAGGGGGGAAAATGACTATATGTGCCTAAATACTAGAAATTTGGTCTTGTGATTATACAAGACTAGTTCGGTGACACACATACACACATCATCCTATTATATGATAGGTATCTGAGTGTATGATAATATAGTTAGTTACAAACTGATTATTACAAAGCCATTATACAAAACTAAGGATTGTATTTTGCAAATGGAAAAAATTGATACATATGGAAAAATATCATATCGAGCCATTGTACAAAACTAAGGATTGTATTTTTGCATAAACAATTTTAGTTTTCATCATAGCAGAAAATCCTTCTATTTCTATTGACTGCTGCTTGCAGCATTTTCTTTCCTTAAAACTCGCAATTGTTCCTTGAGTTCTTTGCTCTTTTCAAAGTTGGCCTTTCTCTTCACAGCTTTCTGTTGGAACATATAGATGAAAATTACTTACCACAGGAAAACCAGATCAAACTTCAAAGCAAAGAACTTTAACATAAAAAATAAGGAAAAGAAAATAAAAGAAAAATTGAAAATCTCACTTCTGCTCTGAAGCAGCGATCCAATTTTATTTTCAATTCTGTACATTCGCCAAAGAATTTTGCAATAGGATGTTCCACATGACACTTCTGAAACTCCTCAATAATCTGCATTAAGCACAACATGAATTAAAGTATGCTATTGCAAGAAGATACCTGATAACTTTCAGCACCAAAGGAAAAAGATAAATTATCTAAACTTCTAAATTAGTAAATTCACAAATTGATTCTAAATCCATTATGGAGTATGAAAGTAAGGGAATGCCAATTGACAGGGCAACAGATAACCCTTGGCAATACCTCTTAGTGACTTGAGGCCCTATTTTGGTAAACAGCTTGGTTTGCAGCTTATAGTATAAGAACTTATCAATATAAGCTCTTATGTATAACAAAAAAATAAAAATAAAGTCAAATTGTTTTCGTACAAGTTATAAGCTATTGTAGAGAACTTATGAATATATCATAAGCTCTCCCAGATAATGTCACAAGTGCTATATTAGTAGATAAGCTCAAATAAGTCAACTCAAATAGACCCTAAGTCCCATTTCATTATTCCAATATAAGGTTTTGTTTATGACCAAACTTTCAACTACTAATTTCAATTATCCCATGACATGGACATGGAAATATATCAAATTGATCATAAGCGACAAACACATTATTAAGAATAACATATAAGAACATGAGTAATTCTAATAGCAAATAATTAAACATTTTAAAAAAAAGAGGATAAAACAAACTCACTTCAGCGCACATAGGATGTTTGTGCAATGTTAAAGGAGGATGCATCTTCTCACACAACCAAACCAATCACCTAAACCTTCTCCTGCAATTCAATGACCCAACTATTATGTTCCTTTCACGGTACTAAAAAACCAACAATAAACCACAGAAATTGGAATCGACCCACTAATCCAGAGGACCGATCCTATCATCCACTAGCAGGGCTCAATTGAAGACAGTGCAAAGTCTTGTATGAACTGACCCAATTCAAGAATTGATGGCACATGGAGCAAATTATAGCTTGTTTCTATGGCATATTAATGTTGGCAATTTTATATGGTTCTTGTATGGAATATCAGGTGATAAACAATTAATCAAAATAATGAAAACAAATTAAGCTTAATTTAACTATAACTACATAAATTGATTATTTGATGTCTTTAGAAGCACAAAGGGTCTCACAAATACATGAAAAAAATTGGGATGATATTTCTATACCGCATGTTTCAAGCATTTCATCAAACAGGTGATGAGCACAAACAAAGCTTGGAAAAAAAATCATTACTATTGAGGGAAAAAACGCGTATAAAAGTGTAGACGAAAAAAATGAACTTACGAGATGCAAAATTGCGATGGAAGGGTTGAATCAGAGTTTCAGATGATCCTGGAGAAGGGAAAGAAAATGGAAGAATGAATGCACAGACCCTGAATTGTAAATTTGTCTAATTTTCTCTTTTAAAAAAATGTTAATTAAATAAAAGATTTATATAAATATTCAGAATTTTGTTTTTAATCGCTTTAAAATAAAATCACATTTTTTAATACATTTTTTATTCTCTCAAAAAAAAAATACATTTTTTATTGTTCTTTAGCATGGATAAAATGTTGATTGAAATTTGTACAAGACTAAAAATGCTAATAAAAGTTTTTACATAGACCAAAATTGTTGACAATTTTTTTTATAGAAACTAAAATGTGCAATTTTATTTTGTAGTGATTAAAAATGGAATTCTGAATATTTATAGGATCACTTTTTTTTTTTTTTGATAAGCCAGAGCAAAATGACATCCAATGTCAATTGCTCATAAATATTATTAAAAAAAAGAAAAAATTACATAAAAACTGGGGGGACAAAAAACCTAACCCAGTCAACAACCCTAACGGGCAAAATAAAAATACAGAAGATCCACAAAGTAGATCCAACCCTAAACAAATATAACAATTAAGCGCGGGCCTAAATTTTGGCGAATGAATCGATCGTCAGCACGAAATCGAATCACGTACCATCAACTCCCTGCAATAACAACAGCAAGCATTAACGACTCTTTAGAGTCCACACAGTCCCATGTCAATCAAACAGATGCAAAGGATATGAAACTACAAACAAATTTTTTAAAAAGTGTGGAATGGATCCGACCGCCAGCACGGTAACTAACGAATCCACACGCACCAACCATTTGCTGCTACAATCCACAACAAATTAATAGCCATTTCTGGTCCAACATTCCGTAATCAATCATTACTGACTTGAGGATGATAGCAAGCACCAAAACCACCGTGTTGTGTGGCGACAAACCATACCTAAAGAGAACTGCATATCTCAACAGATATGGACGAATCAGAAATTAAGAGGTGATACGTCAACACAACAACAACGACGAGTTCACGGCGGCATAACACTCAGAACCTCAAATTACAGTAACAGAACTGTAACCAGACGCCAGCAACACTGATGTACGCACCAGAGCAGAAAACAGAATGCGTCGGAGAAGCCTAAAAGGAATGAAACATAGCAGTCTGCAACCAGGATGGCGAGAGCTTCTCAACCCATAACCGACAGTGGCGGAGAACAACCATGTCCTTTTAGATCTGAATCGGCGACGGAGATAGAGAGCCTGAACAGAAACGTTCATTGACTCGCCTGCACCACCAGATCTAGAGAAACCATTCAAGAACAACAAAGCCGACGCGGATGGTGGTTGAAACACCGACGCGTTTGAGAACCGACGCTCAAGACCACCCACCGAAAAGACCCGATGGCGGTTTGGCGTTTGGGGTGGTGCGGAGGTTAAGGACACTCATCACACCACCATTCTCTGGAATCACATCTTGGAAGAAGGTGTTTGGATTTGGAGAGGGAAGAGATCGGTCTATTTATAGGATCACTTACTTAATTAGCCCTTTAACAAATTTAAATGGTAAAAATAGAGGAAAATATATCTTTTTTGTTTAATTTTTTTTCTAAATTAAGTAAAAGTTATTGGATAGGCGAAATATATATATATGCATAATTTGATCAACCATTGACCATTACCAATTCCATATATAAATATATATAAGCAAGTTATAATATTTGCCGTACACTAACTTTACTTATTTGTTTAATTTTTATTTATTTCAAAAATAAATAATATGCCTAATTTATTTATATATATTATTTGTATTCTTTGTACTAGCAAAAATACAATAATATTCCACTTAGAAAATTTATATTTTGATTAATTAAATTCTTCAATTTAATCATCAAATAATAAAATAATTCTATAGCAAGAACTAGAACACTCGTTTGTGTGTGACCCTGTAGGTTCAATACTAAACTGGTAATAGATTAATCAAATTAATATATTAATCAAGGTAGGCGTCTAGCAACATTCCTTGACGTCCAGGTAGTATGAAGTATTACTTTACCTTCAAGAACCAATTAGAATAATATAATATTTTTCTTCCGTCGTTACAACTCTTGCTAACTCTAGAGCATGGTACAATTGTCAAACTCTAATAAGTTAACATATTTGATTTAAGAAACTCATTTCTTCTTTCATTCAATTTCCCTGGCCAGGGTTTTTATTTAATATCATAGAGTTCAAACTCATTACCAAGAGTTGACGGATCTCATCTTGATTAGTCATTAATTATACAAGTATTTAACTGTATCCAATATCCTTTCAACTAGCACCCTAAGGTATTAGGTGTTCAGAATCAAAATACAATAAATAACATGTTAATTACCATGACAATCTCAGGTCAAAGAAAATCATTATATTCTTTCTTGAGAATTTTTTTCTATTGACATTTTAAGGTAATATCGACCATTAGAAATTCTCATTCGAGTCAGTTCAATGATCACATCACCATATGCATCATCTATATATGTAATTTAATAAATGAGACTTATTAATCTTTATCCAATAAAGACTATCACATATATATTGATCTATCCGAATTATTGATGTCCTACTCACAATAATCATACGATCAAGAACAATTTAGATTAAAAATAATAAAAGACTTGTTTCTCATTATCATAATCTCTATCATTATAACAAGTCTATAGTTTTAATCAAAGACGTTATCAAATTAACTATTTCACTAAACAGTAAACAAGATAATGAATATTTATTAAGTCTAAAATTGGTTACATAATTGATTGGATCTTGGGCATCTCCAACATCAATAGTGTGTTTGACCATTTTGTCTTTGTCTGTGTCTATTAAAAAAAAATTGTGGCTGAAAAAGATACAATTTTGTTCTTTGATACCTTTATGTTTCTCGAATGTTATTTATGTTTTTTTTTCAAACGAAAAACATGTTACGTGAAGATGAACTCATAAAGTAAGTAGTAACATGTGTGTATTATACTAGTATTTGCCTCGTGCAACGCACGGGCAAAAAGCGGTTAATGTAGTAAATTGAATTATGAGTTCTTAAGAAAATAACAAAGTAAATAAGCTAAATTGTCGTTCATATACATTAAATTATATAGTTACTCTATAACAACTAATAAATAAAACAACTGCCATAGTCATCTTAACTTTTAGCCTGTGTCCTACAATGTTGTATTTTAATCATGAAATGACCACAAAAAAGTCTCAAAACAATTAAATAGCTTATTAGCAAAGATAACAATCGAAAGATGCCCTTGTAGACAATGAACATGGTAAGATGATAGAGAAAATGATTATAATAAAAAACATAATAACTAATTAAAGGCATAAACTAAATACCTATATCCCCGATGGTCAAATGAGAGAGAAAATGATTAAAATAAAAAACATAAACTAAATACCTATATCCCCTTGTTTGAAGAATATGAAAATTTCGACTTAAATCAAATACTTATAGCCCCCCATGTTTTAGGGAATATAAAATTTTTAACTACCATCAAATACTTATAGCCCCCATGTATAAGAAATATTGATTTGTTTGAGGTTAGCATTGAAATATATATGATTTATGTCATATGTAGAGAGAGAAGAAGAGAGTGAGAGATTGAAAGTGTGGATATTTGTGGGTGAAATTTGTCATGTAATTGTTGTTGTTCTTATGAACAAAAGACATGTTTACAACTACTATCTTGTTGGATTAATAGTTTAATGGACTAACAAAACAGGGAGTGTTTGTACATTATTGAGAGAGTGCAAGATTGCATATACACTATCCAGAGGAAGATTTTGTAAGTCTCCCGTGTAGTGTTTTACATCCTATTATTTTTTTTATATAGGGCCATGAATTTATCCAGAGGAAGGTTTTGCATATTTTCTTAGTTAACTCAATCATATAACTGAAGAAGAGACTTATAGATTTATAGGAATATGAAACACAATCAACTATACAATTCTAAGGAAGATGATTCCTTAAGCCTCCCGTGTTCTTTGGGACATATTTTTGAAACTATCCAAACAAATGGGTAAACAAAAAATTGAGTCTTAAGATTTTGTCTACGTTTATAAAGATAAATTAAATTATAATAAAATAATTTTGTCTAAGTTTACAAAGATAAATTAAAACAAATGAAGTAAATGTTTACTCAAATTGAGCTAATTTTGTTTCCATAATAGTTGTTTCTCTATTATTACCAACTTATTAGAAGATATTATTAAAAAAAAAATTAAGTAAATTGTGCATACAAAATAATAGTGATACTAATTTTTTTAAGAAGAAACTGTATATTGTGAAAAAATGATAAAATGAGGTAGCTTATGGTTTTTTGATCCAAATTACTTTACTAAAAGGGATGATAAAATGTACTTTACTAAAAATTGAATTTATTGAACTTATTTGCTTGCTTTGACGCCAAAAAGTAAGTAAGTATAAATAATTCTGAGAAAAATTCAGTTTTGTTACAATATAAATAATGAAATAGTTAATAAATAATTCTACCAAAAAAATATAGTAAATAATCAAAAGATAATTCATATGACAACAATGTTTGTTCAGCTACAAACTCTGGTGTTGCATAAACATGTTGCCGCAAAGACTGTTGAAAGTTTCAAATACCCCCCAAGAAGTAAAACTCTTTGAACTAACATGATGCCTTGTAAAATTCTTTTGCAAAGTCTGCTGGTACTCAAATGTCTAAGTAATGTTTTCAGTTTGCAGGCAAATATTCATGTTGTTGGTAGCACTAAAGGGTGACTATAGCAACAAAGAAAGTTATTACTTATTCAAAACTTAACTTTTGTAAAAGGACTACACTATGTGATAAAGTTGTCAAAAACATAAAACTATGACCTAATCAAAAACTGATTCAAATAGAGAGAATTTGATTCAAGTAGCTACTCAAAAACTCAATTACAATGGGTTGCTTGTTTATGACAATAAAACTTTAGTGACGGTACACATTAGAATAGTTCCACAAAGTTTTCCAAATCAAATCTAGATATCCTTTTCTGCCTAGTTGCAATACCTCTCCTTGCTTCAGATTTTGCACATTGGAGTCTCGAGTGTCCTTTTTTTCTTCTTCTTTCTTTCTGTATATGGGTTAAAAACACAGTTTCTGAATTCATTCCTTTCTTGAAGCGGCAAATAAAGTGAACATAAACTTTAACATAGAATCAAGCAGGTTTGATTTTCAAAGTATTAATAAGAGATGAAATGAACACAACCAAGGGTAAGCACTATAAAAGCATGCATTTTATCAAAGCAAATAGATAAAACACTATAGTTAAGACAACAAACTCATGTCAATCTTTGTTAAAGACTTCAAATCTAACAAACAGTACCAAGTCCGCAAAATTAATTCTTAAAGGCAATCTCAATGATAAGCTGACTCATATTCTAAGTATTCGTTATTGCAATTATATTCATAATAATACTATCAGCACATCATAACATAACAGAACCTATTAGCCATGCTTCCTTTCACCAAATTCGGCTTCAGATATCACAATAAAGAACTTGATCTTGCTTACCTTCATATATGTGCTTCAAACAAATACACATCACTCTAGTGAAATTAAATGTAACAAAGAAAGATATTTGCATTTCATGAGTCAATCAAAAGTTCAAAATAATTAAATATTCATAGGGCAACAAGCAAATGTAAAGTCTAAAACAATATCTAACTGAAGCATACGATGAAGTATTCAAGCATAAAATTCATTAAGTTTATGAATTTACCTCAACAAAATGGTCAAGGCGGATTTTTAAAAAAGAAAAACTATTAATTTATACAAAACAGGTTTCACCCTACAAAGCAAAGCAAGACGTTCAATACATAAAAAGTTCCACTAAATCTTTACAACTTATAATTGTGTAGGACATTTTTTTACATTCTTCTCCATGGTTATGGCTATGACCTTATCATGCATGATTGTAAAATATTTACCATAACATGAAAGCCCAGAAATCAGGGCTCTAATTTTGATTTATCAATCTTATGACATTAATAAATCAAAATTTATCATTCCATATCTCCAAAAGATGCAAGAAGTAAAAAAAACACATGAGTTCTTATAGCAGCTGCTACTTTAAAGATTTCATTATCTCAAAATGATCTATGAACAAATTTATCATTTTTTTAGTAGACTCTGGATTTGAAAATGAGACAACCCAGTTATGAGACAAATAAATCATGTGACTTGTATTAACAACACAGATAGTCACCAACTCACCTATAGTCAGATTCAAAGTCAAAAATGAATTTTGCCACATACTTAAAAAAAGGGTTAAAAGCAACTCCTTACATGTAAATCCTTTGAGAAAACAATGAACACAACATTCGCAACCCACATATTGATCTTCTACAACGAACAGTCACCCTTTCGCCACCGTCTTCGATCCATCAGATTTCTAGTCCAAGAAATCAAATCAACCATCACCCCTCAATTGCATCTGCTTCACTGTGATGCTACTGCCACATCAAAGTTTCTGACATTTACTGCAGCGCTAAGCTTCAACCGATGCTTGCAAGGGAAATTGAAGAAAGAGAAATACAATTATGCGAACTCTCTCATTGGATAATGAATTAATCAAATGGAATAATGAAATTGAAGGAAGAGAAAGACGATTGAAGCAGAAAGAAAGAGGAAAACCGGAAAACAATTACCTTGGCAGAACGAAACTTGAGGTGAAAAAGTTTTGTAAGGTGCTGAATTTTGCAGAAGGTGGGAGATAAGTTTGTTTGATAGTGAGAAAGAGAAAGACTTGCCACAATGAGTCAATACCTCAAGGCATGGAAACATAAACCTACATTGATCAATCTGTATTAGACTACTAATAGTTAAATTCATTGCATGACATTGAATTAATAAACAAAGTTTCATGGAGATTACCTAAAAAAATTAAACTTATTTTTTTAAACCTTTTCCATGCTTATCTTTGCCTAGAGCAATGCTTTGAACAATACATATCCCGCATCACAAATAAAAACTGGTTTTTTAAAAATGAACACTAAATAATAAGAAGTAAGAAGTTACAATTCATAGAGATTAAGCTAAGGATAAGATTAGAGCAATGCTTTGAACAATACATATTCAAATGCTTTGAACAATACAATACAATATCCCTTCTAAAGATTTTAAAGGTCCAGTAATATGTTTCATATCACAAAGTAAAGCAAAATTTCTAAAATTCATTGCATACTTTGAATTAACAAACAAAGTTTCATAGAGATTACCTCCAAAAATTTAACTTATTTTTTTAAACCTTTTCCCATGCTTATCTTTGCTTAGAGCAATGCTTTGAACAATACATATCTCACATCACAAAGAAAAACAGGTTTTTATAAATGAATACTATATAACAGGAAGTAGGAAGTTACAATTCAAAAATATATGTCAATCTCTTTTAATCTCAAGTATATGTCAATTGCTTCTTAATAAAATTGGTGTTACTTTACTGCTCAATTAAACCAAATAGCTTCTTTTGCAAACAGCACATCATGTGTTGAGAGAGAGTGAAAAATGGTTTACTAATAACAATTGAATGCAGCTCATGTTAACAAAAAGTTACTAACAATCTCTTGTTATTAACATACTTAAGGCTTACCGAAACTTTTGTTAAACTCTTGCAATTGCTCCAAGCCCTCAGATTTTCAAAAGTTGTCCACCTTTTACTACACATAATATTAAAACAAAAATCTTTCTAAATCAATATCAAAACTAACAAAATCATCAGTTTCCTTATTAAGACATAATTACAAACACTTAAAACAAAATTGGAAAAACATAATTTTCTCTAAAATCTGAATCAACAGTCTAAAATCACTAAACAGGAATATGAAATTAAAATCAACACGAAAAATCAAATTAAAAACATAAAACAGATTGAATACATTTGAGAGAATGATGTCAGAATACCTAAAAATCCTAACATAAACAATCATCGAATCTGATCGAGAGTCATACTTGATATTGGAGGTTACGTGAACCATTTCCCTCATCTGCTTCAACGCGCGCCTTTCGCTGCATAAATCACAAAATCAAGTTTTCACCAATCAAAAAACGATTTAAAGTGACTGCGGTGTTATAAAATTGGGGATTCTGAGTCACTTACCTTTGTTTCGATTGATTGATTGGATGATGATAGCTTGACCGGCGAATCCACCGGAGGTCGGCGATTTTGGTTTCCACCGTGGTATTGATTGATTACAAAGAATTTAGTTGTGTTCTGAGATTTGGTAGACTTGAGTGTTTAGGGTTTTGAGGGGCAGTAGAGAGAAAATGAAAGAAGAGGGAGAGAGAAAGCGCAAGAAGAATAAGGGAAAAAGCAGAGAAGAGAGGGGAGGGGGATGAATTTCTATGGGATTTTGAAATTTGAAATTTGAATTTTGTGGGAGAGACTCTTCTTTGGGAAGAAGAGGGGAAAATTGAAATTTGAAACAGTGTGTGAAGGAGAAAGGAAGAAGGAAAGGGATTTGGCTTTGTAAAGCCATGTAAGGTGCTGCAATTCTGATTTTCTGCAAAAGGGAGGAAGAGAAGTCTTTTTCACCTTGCCATTTTTGTTGAGTGAGAGAACTGGGCCATATAACTTTTGGGCTTTTTTTGAAAATGACTTTTGTTTTTTTACTTAAAAACAGACCCCATTTTCTTGCTCCTTGGAGGGAAATTATAATTTTCAAATTCCTTGTGTAAAAATGAATGAGAATGATTTTAAAAATTTGAAAAAATTATGAAAATGATGTTTCTTGATCATGAATGCTAAAAGTGGTTAAAATTTGAACTTTTGAAAATGATGATTTGGCAAGGATGGCTTAAGAATGTGACACATAGGATTGGAGGCCTAAAAATTGTTCCTCCTTTGTATATTATTAAGATAAGATTAAGATTAAGATTAAGATTAAGATTTAGATATAAATCATGTGGATTTCCAATTATAAACATTATATGGAAGAAGAATGTCAAAACCTGCATTAGAGAATGATAAATTGTTTGCTAAATTTTTTTTAACTATAGTTATATGTTGTGTGAGAGTTATAGATGTTAATATGTACTTGTAAGCAAGGATCCCCGTAGAAACTTCCCCACTTAGGAACCCGAAGGCAAGGAATTTTTCCCCGCAAGGACACGGGAAAGTCCCTTCGATGGTGGTTTGGGGACGAGGACGAGTACAAGGATCACATCCCCACCTTGAGGATAGTTTGTGAAATTCACTTAAACATGTGTCGTTACAAACTTCATTTCTCTTATGAATCTCTAAAACGTTTTTACTCTCTTCATTCCTTGTCATACAATTTGAGGACACAATAGAAAACTTCTAAGTTTTCTATTTGAGGACACAATTCAGTAATGCTTTTGGCGTTTTCAAACTTCTAAGTTCTAATCAACTATCTGCACACAATAAGTCCATGAATTTTTCTCTCAAAAAAGAAAGTCCATGAATTTCAGTATTTCACAAAACTCATACACATGTGGTGTTTTTTCTTTGTACCTTCCATCATACTATCAACGACTTTCGTGTGAAGTTCTCTTCTAACACAACAATTTATAATAAACCAAAGCAAAAGAAATTAGAGTCATCTAATATAACTTCATTTGAATGTTCACCATATTTTATAATTGATTTCTTATCTGTGTACGTTCTGATTCATCGAACCATTTTAGATTTTTTGATATTTTATCGGATGTCCCCGAAGGGACAGATTTTTTGATATTTTATTGTGCAAAAGAAAAATATAATTTCTTCTCTAAACTGAGTTTTGATTTGAATCAATACGAGAAACCCACTAATTACACATCAAAATGATTACTGGAAAAAAAAATTGTGGCTGCTTTGAAGGCCACAAACTTTATGAGGATTTAGGGGGCCACAAATCTTGTTAGGATGCAAAATTGTAGTTGTTTTGGTGGTCACAAACTTTGTGATCTTCAATCGTTTTCATTCTTCTCATTTTTCTTCATTTCTCACTTCTATATTTTTCCTAAACTTTATCTCTATCCTCTCTCAACTAATTTTATTTTAGAAGTACTTATTTCTACTAATATTGTCTCATATTTCTATCTATTATTATTTGTCATATTTCTCTCTACTTTTTCTCTACTATTATTCTCCAAATCTCTCTCAACCTACTTTCTATCTATCTATTATTATTATCTCATTTGTTATTATTCACTTGTCTTTTTCCCTGCATTCTCTCTACTTTTATTCTATATATCTTCTCTTTATTATTATCATCTCGTCTTTATTTTTAAATTAAATTAATTTTTTTTTAAATTAACCCATTTATGGCCGTCTACGCGGCTACAAATGTTTTTCAACCTCGCCAGTTAAAAAAAATATCTACATTTTGTGGTGGCCACCACAAACGTCCCATTTGTGTCGTTTTTGTTGCTTCATGGATGCTTTTGTCCTCCACAAATAGCCAAATTTCTTTGTGAATTGACTAATCCCAAAATGATTAATTTTATCAAATATTTTTAAAAGCATTGACTCATTTGAAGTATTATTAGTTCAAGTGACTAAACTAACAAGTTATCTCAATTTTATCTAGAGACTAAATTGACAAAGAGAATATAAGGTTAAATATATTTTTAGTTCATGAAAAAATTAACAAAGTTTGCTTTTAGACCGTATAAAATGTTTTATTTGATTTTAATCTCTAAAAAAATTGAATGTATTTTTTCCAGGGAAAGTCTTTTTTAATAAAAATAAAATTGTGTTGTTTTTATCTCTAAAAAATTAGATTTTGTCTTGTTCATGACATATTTTTAGTTTTCATTTCATTCTCTAAAATTTGAAATCACCACTTTTAGTATATTTGACATTCATTTTAAGGATGAAATGTATATAATTTTGTGTGTGTCAATTCCAAACAAAACATTATTTTCCCATTTTCCCTTAGCTGCATAACGTAGAGAAAGAAAAGAAGTACGAGAAAAACATCTAAAATCTTGCCACTACATTACCCTTTTTTCCCTACTTTCTCTTTGAAATATCACGTATTTGCGCAATGGTGTTTGAAGTACAGATGTATTCACCAACAAAAAAAAAAATTATACACTGTTACCCTTATTAGTAAGTTACCCAAACAAAAAGACAATCAATTAGCTCCAATAGAAGTCGTTGATAACTCCAACATGTTCCTCAAGAGTCAACCATCGTGATAAATATAGTCAAAGAAAATGTGTGGTCTACTCTTCAATGACAATGGAGGGTAGGAGAGACACCATGCTCCACTATGTTGTTATCACTTTTGCATTGTATTTTATGGTAAGAGTGAAAATGAAGGTGACTTGGAGATTTAAGGTTAACAAAATATCAATTGCAATTGTGATAAATTACTGCAAGATCTTAGCGTTTTGACAAGACATCCAGATTTGGCTCTAGCATCCACAGGTTATACGCATTATGAGTTGTATTTTTCGAGTTGAGTTATAACTCTTAAATATATTTCTTATATTTTAATCAAGCATTTGTAGTTTATTCTGCATTAAGCACAATATGAAAGTTCACAATTAAATATAATTCATTTATTGAGTAAAGTCAAAATCTTATTTTATATTATCTTAATTACATACAAGTAGTAAGGTCTTCGGTGTTATTTTTTTACAAAAATAAATGATATTCATTCATTCAAATTAATAGAGTATACCGATAACTCACAACATCCGTGTTAATAGCATAAAACGACAAAGTACAAAAGCCAACATATATAACAATATTTAAGTCTCTGAAATACTCATATCAAACGCCAAAGTCATTGATTGAATATGCACTGTATCGAAACTTGGGTATTTTAATAATTATAATTTTACTGTCTATTTTGAGGGTAAACATAAAATTATGTCACTCTTTGCTAGCGTCAAAGTGCTTACATGTACCACTCTCAAAATCCAAAGTTAACATAACACCCAAGCAATTAAAAACTTTTTAATTAAAATTATACCTATACAAGAGATGATATTTAAATTGTATAATCAATTCATATAATTTGATTTTCCATAAAAAAAATGGGTTAAATATGTTTTTAGTCCCTACATTTTACGCTCTTTTGATAAATAGTCCCTACATTTAAGTAAATGTTTTTAAAGTCCTTACATTTTACTCCTGTTACCAAATTTAGTCCCTGACGTTAATTTCTTGTCCAGTCACCAAACGGACTGCTGATCTGGCATTTTTTTTAGGTTAAATATATTTTTAGTCCCTACATTTTACGCTCTTTTGATAAATAGTCCCTACATTTAATTAAATGTTTTTAAAGTCCTTACATTTTACACATCATGCAATAAAAGATAGATATACATCTTCCGTTCAAAATAAGAAAAGTAAAACATATTGATATATGAAATTGACATTAGCAAAATAAACACATCCATTAGTATTGCATAAAATGCAATTGGCATTCCAATTGTACATCATAGTGAACCTGCAATTGGTACTCCAATTGTCTATGTTGGAAATGTTTAACCAACCAAAAACAAAATAAAAAAAGGCCAGAAGTTATAGTAGTTAGACCTAAGTTAAGCTTCATCACATATTTAACAAAAAAAGATGAAGCATTACACGTCAAATGCTTGATTACATACACTTAGTTCAACATAAATAGGCGTCAAGCATCAAAAAAGTTTGGATATCTTTGAATTGTGTTCAAAACATTGTGTTCAAGAACTGCATCTTTGAATTGCTTCAGTGAAGAGAATTCCATACCCACAGTGAACTTGAATGTTTTTGTAAGATCTTCACTTCTAAACTTTGGATATCTTGACCTAACCTCAACACATCCATCACCCCCAGAATCAGATGCACTATCAAGCTCTTCTGACACATAATCATTTTCATCCGAATTATTATCTTCATAAGCATTACCATCATCAACATCATTACCATCAGCAGCACCATTACTAGTACGCATATCCGGCTTTCTAGCTCCAGAACTTCCTTCACCAGCAAATTCAACTAACTCTTCTTCAAATCCATCATCCAACCCCAAGACCCTCTCCTCTTCACTATCATCCAATCTTGAATACTCACTATCATCAAAATCACAACCAGCTTCATAATCAGCATCAGAACCAGATTCATATGTTGGAATTGCCACACCCTTGCCTTTTCTATCTTTCACAGACTTTTCATGGTCCAAACAAACAGGATAATTTGCAGTAGCATTAACTTCAGTTATATACTCCACATATATCTCAACTCTAGCATTGTGTTCTATAGCATACTTAGCAATGATGCTAGCATCTTCATCATCACCAATCTTGACCAATCCAACATCCAATGAAATTGTTGTAGGCTTCCACCACATTCTAAAGCTTCCAGGATCTTTGTCTAACTCCTTCACAATACCTTCAATCTCAAAAAAAGACCACCTGTCAACATCCAGACCCTCCATTATATGAGTAACACCACCCTCATACTTCATTCCATTTTCACTTACAAAAAAGCCCTTCACAAAAAATACAGCTGTAAAAGCCATACCTGCCAAAACATAGGGCAAAATGGTAAGTTCACACACACATAATATGATTTTAGGGCAAAAAAGGAAACACATCGAAGGCATCTTTTGATTCTCAACAATAAGACATAAAGCTCTGCAAAAATGAGAGCCATTACTGCTCTACCCCACCACACGTATTCAATACAACAAGAAAGCACCCTTTTCCCACAAATATACAAATCGAAAACAACAACCAACTTGAAAACAAAGGACAAAAATCAACCTAATTGTTTATTAGGACAACAGTAAACAACAATAGCCAAACCATCAACATCGAAAGAAACAAACAAACATTAAACAATAGAAACCCTAAAAGTGAACATACCTGGACCACAACACAGTGAACAAGAAGCAAACTTGAAAATCAAACTTGAACGGTGAATATGAAATTGAACTCGAACTCAGGGAACAACAATCTCGAAATCGGGATTGAACTCGAACTCAGTGAATAGCGCCGCTAGCAGTGTTCTTCGAATGGACTTTGTGAAACTTTTAGGGTTTCTATTTCTTTAGTTTCTTATTTATACGGTCCATTCAGATTCTTCTTTCTTATTTTATTTGTATTTTGTTGTTAATCCATTTATTCCATTAATTAACACAATTTAACACTAAAATGGTTTAATTTACATTCATTTAATGTGTGGGACCATTTCTGCCACATAAACATCCACGTGTCTCTGTTTTTTTTCCACATCACGAAAAAATTAGGGCCCACGTGATGCCACGTCAGCATTCCGTTTGGAAATTAACGTCAGGGACTAAATTTGGTAACGGGAGTAAAATGTAAGGACTTTAAAAACATTTACTTAAATGTAGGGACTATTTATCAAAAGAGCGTAAAATGTAGGGACTAAAAACATATTTAACCCTAAAAAAATCATATAATTTGATTTGTATTGTAATATGATTGTTAAAATACATAAATATTGTATGAATTAAATTATGTTGAAACTTTATATATGATAACATGTACAATTCATAATTATTGTATGCTAAAAAAAATTAACAAAAAGAATTTAGTTTTTATTCAGTGTAAGTTTAAAAATATAGTTTATATATGTTGTCCAAACAAGCTCACCGGTCATCACATGGATAATTGTTTAGATACATTCTTATCTTTTTCAATGACATCGATAATATAATACTCTTATAAACAATTTTGTTTAAAGGTATGATTGGAAGAGTGAAAAATTCAATCTAAACTCTCCTATTTCCTTTCTAAGAAATGATATTTGAACATCTCTTTTTAAACAACTATTTTGACATATAGGGGTATTTTTGTAAAAGCAAAAGGAAAAAAAGCTCCAAAACACCATGTCAATGTGTCATCGGGGGTATGCATTTTTAAGTTGTTGGAAAAGTTGTCACAAAATAGATGTCAATATTATAACTCTTCCTCTACGATGACAATTTTTTTGAGTAGTCTAAATTGACCCCTTTATTTTATTTTTTTACGAAGTTTTCTTTTTACCTGAATCAAGGGGAGGACATGCATTAGGGTGAACCGGAGACATCCCAACTAGGTTGGCACCCATGAGAAACTCTCATCCTCTGCCAACAACAACATAAAATATTATTAAAAAAATAGAAAAGCTTGTACACGAGGGGGGGTAGTAGGCATGACCCTCAAAGCAAAAGAAAAGAAAACAATAAAAGCTAAGGAAAACTATACATAGACAATCCAAAACAGTCCCTAAAAAGGTCCTCCCTAAGGAAATCGGGTACGTTAGTTGACCACCAAGAGCCCAATAGAGTGACCATGGTTGGCAGGCTTGTCTACGCACCAATTACCCTCATGAATAATATGTGATGAAATGACCTGAACACCAAAACGAAGTCAATTATGCCATATGTTACAGAGTCATGGACGAATTGGAACAGAGTTAGTCTTGAAAACAGTTACAACACTAGTGGAGTCACTTTCCAACCAAACGTTTGACCAACCGTTGCGGGCAGGATACTCCATGGGGATAAGATACCCATAAATCTCCGACTCAAAAACCAATAACTCGCCCAGGGGACTCACAGAACAACCCAGTAAAGTACGCTGATTGTCCCTGAAAATTCCACCACACGCAACATGAAAACCAACCACCAATCCATCCGTATTAACTTTAATCCAAGGAGCCATGGTGGGCATCCAAGAAACGAACACAATCTCCTTGAAACGACAGTGATGCGAGGAAACCATGAAAGTATACGGAATCCAAGAATCAGAAAGAAGACAATGACCATCTGAGTTGTTACCACTCAAAGATTCATACATTTTAATCTTTGTCGGATGCAATGACACTTTACTAGAAGAAAAGTGCAGAATGTTACGTGCCATCCAAATAAAATGCAAAGTGTGAATAATAGCAACGGTAAACAAATCAGCCACTTGCTCTAAACAAGGAGATGGAATACAAGAACAAAGGGGAAACATATGTAACATCTATTTGGCACCGCAACTTGGACCCCTACCAGTCCCATATGTGGTCCACAAAAGGGTATCTAAAGAACAAATGCTTAGATGTATCATAGTGCGCCAGATACAATATACAAGCAGAGACAATAAGATAGCCCCGATGGTGAAGATAATCATTAGTCGGCATCTTGCGGTGCATCAGCCTCCAAAAAATAAAAGAATGAGGAGGAGGAATACAAAGTCTCCAATTGGAGGCTGCCCAGTCAATGAATAAGGGAGAAGGGTGCAGAAAAGTAAATAGAAGAACAATAATAATTCTGAGGCACCTGAAGAGTATCTACCAGAGTATCTAGCATGTCGTTGATGATAGCCGAATTCAAAGTACTAGCAAAACCCAAAAAATAATCCCGAGGCACCTGAAAAGTATCTCCCAGAGGAGCACCTAGCCGATTATCAGTCCAAACGTTTATGTTGTCACCATTACCCACAATCCACATAGAATTTGCCATGACCTTTCCAATTTGAGACTTAATCCCATGCCAAAACCAAATAGAAGAACAATAGTAATGAGAAACCGGTTGCCCATCAGAGAAGAAACGACTGAGAAGCTTAGACTACTGAGAATTCTTAGAAAGCAACTTCCAACTAATTTTGAACTATTTTTTTAAGAAGTCAAAATGGAATATATTAACAAAATTAAGGAAGTCCTTCCAGCACAAGATGTGTCACAAACAGACTAAAGAGAGTTTACGATGTTATAGTTCAATATCGAAAACAAAATGAAAATACTGATGTCAAGCATTGCTGAAGATTAAGTCACTCGTAATGATAGTAAAGACTGAATGTTGTGTGACTCGCTTTCAACCACCAAAAAAATTGAAGCTTAATTTTGTCACATAAAGACTTCAAATTTTCTTCCTTACGCTGAAATGTACACATGTTTCTTTCTTTCCAAATGACTTAAACAACCAAAATAGGTCCCGCTCATGCCTAGTCTTCATCATTATTACTATCTTTTCACAAGGACAAAATTATATTTCATGGTTTTTTTTTTGTACAAGATTTTGATCTAATGGTAAAAAGACAAGACTTGGAATTGAGATTTCAATTTAGGCTTCGTTGTTACTCATCTTTGCATGAGGCAAATGTAAACTTTTTTGTAAATATTGCTTGAGCACTAAATTATTATGTGCCTTAGACAGTTAGACTGAACATCATTCCTTTCACTCTAAATTTTTTTTTTTACGTTACACTCTAATTTTTTTAAAAAAAAAGTATAATCAAACATAAAATCAAAGACATAGAAAAGAAATAGGAAAAATATATTTTCTTCAACAAAAAAAAAAGGAAAAATATATGTGTATGTATATATACTAAACTGTGACTTATAGCAAAAAAGTAGGAAAAAGATGGAATTGAATCCCAAATATCTCGGGTTGGGTTAATTGAATTGAACACAAACAAAACATTCTCTCATTGCCGTTTCTTTCCCACCTCGTTTGTACGTTTGGTTCCGCCAAAACCTGCAAAAACTCTTCATATTCTCTCTTTTTGCTTTTCATCACCGTTGATTCCTTCATCTCTGATCACAGCGACAATGGAGCCGAGTAAAAAAGACTTGGTTAGATTGGTTTTTTCATGGTCACTTCAAGATATACTCAACGATGATCTTTTTCGTGACAAGGTTTCTTTTTTACTCTTTTCTCTCTTACCCTTTTTAATTTACTCTTACTACTTCTTGTTTCAACCATCAAAATTTCATCTTGCAGTTTTCATTGATCAGTTTATGTGTTTTTTCATAATGTGATTGTTTAATTTGGTGTTCATTACCGTTGAGTATTTTGATGATTTCATGTATATGTTATTTATGTTGTTACTTAGTGTAGTGTTGATGTATCTGTAATTTAGCATGTTTGATAACATTTACAGTTTATATACTGATATTTGCAGAGTGAAAGATTCAATTTTTATACTGAATATTTGGTGAAGTGGATTGGAATATGTAAAAAGGACCTTGGTTTCTTTGTAGACAGTCAATTAGGGCTTCTAAGAGTTAGAAAAGGAAATTATTTATCAATGTTGTCAAATATCGGCTATGGTGGATTGTGGTGACGTACTTTTTGACAACCAGCATGGCCAATTTGTGATGGAAGTGCCATGGTGTTTTATGGCGGCTTAAAATGATGGGTTTTTGTCTTTCGGCCATCCTCAATTGTCGATTGACAATTGGTACTAATATTGAAGTATATACAAAATTTTGAAAGTCAAAATAGTTGTTATACACCCCCTTTGAATTTCATGGATATGTTCTTCAATGTTTGTTTTTTAGACTTTGTTAGGGAGGGGGGGTCGGAGGGGAGGGGAAGTAAGAGTTTATTGTAAGCCCTCCTCCCCTTGTTTGGGAGTTTTTCTGAATAAGAGGGAAAGGGTGTTGCCATGTTTTTTTCTTTTTTTTTTCAAAATGCTTTCAAAGCCTTCTTTTCTCCATTGCTTTTTTTAGTTCTATTTGGGGTTTTACTTACCCTCCTTTCCAAAAAAGGTGAGGGATCGTCGTCTCTTTCCCTTTCCTCCTAACCCCCGAACACAACCTTAGTAAAAAAAAAAAAGAACTTTTATTTATTTCAACTTGCATATACCAAAGTTAGATGCTTCTATGTGATCTGTAATTAGCTTGATTGTGTACTCAATGTTCATTGCATTCTGGAAGTAACTGAAAAACTATAATTTATTTTATATCTTTTAAACAGGTGAGGCAAATTCCGAAGGCATTCTCATCAGGAGGTCACTATCTCGACTCCTTTATTTCTCCTCTCATTGAAGAAACTCGCACAGAGTTATGCTCAAGCATTAAAATGGTGTCAAAAGCTCCAGCATGGGAAATAACTGATTTTGAACTCTCCAACGATTACAATCCTCCACTTGATTTGCTATACAAGATTGAAATCAAACCAGGTGCAAATAGTGACGGAGATGGGGATATTTTTGAGCCTGAGACTGGACAGCTCATTGCTTTGACCGATAGGAGACCAACATGTATCGATGATTTAAATACGCCTGGAAATTCCTATAGTATTGCTTCAATAAAAAGGGTTAGAAAGAAGGAATATACTGAAGATGTATACGAGGCTAAAATACTAGTATCAAAGCCCATTGAATTAGAACAGTATCGACAAAAGGATGACACATACACATATGGTTTTGGTGTCTATCTTTGCAACATGACAACATTTATTCGTATATGGAATGTACTAAACTCAGATCCAGATGGCCCAAGCATCCATATAATCAAGCAACTGCTCCAACCTGATTCTGGTGTAAGCAATGTGATTTTTATACCTTGTAATATAACTATCTATTTTATGGAAGTTCAATTGTAGATGAAGCTAGATATTTCATATTTTTTCCTCCCTATGTTTTTCCTTACCTACTCATGGTAGCTTATTGATTGGATCAATGCATTTACATACTTTAGTTGGTTGAATCTTTGTACAGGTTGGAGAAAACTGTCCTCAATGTTTCTCTAGTGAAAGACATTCTATTGATACATCAAGACTTGGTGCTGTAATCCGTTCATTTGATTTGAATGATGCTCAGGAAGAGGGTGTGTTAAGTTGTATAGCTGCAAGAGAATGTTCTCATAAGAATACAGTGAAATTGATTTGGGGACCTCCAGGAACGGGGAAAACTAAAACGGCTAGTTCATTATTGTTTGCCCTTCTCAAAAGGAGATGCAGAACACTTACCTGTGCCCCAACTAATGTGGCAGTGCTGGAATTGACATCTCGGTTTATAAGGCTAGTAATGAAGTCCCTTGATTATCTCACTTATGGTCTTGGAGACATAGTATTATTTGGTAACAGAAAACGGATGAAGATTGACAATGATGATGATCTTTTTGATATATTTCTTGATTACCGTGCAAATATTCTTTCCAAGTGCTTTGCACCTTTGTCTGGTTGGAAATATCATTTAGAACTCATGATATGCTTACTTGAAAACCCTGAAAAACAGTATCATGAATATTTGAATTCCGACGTAAAGAGGGATTATGAGGTAGACAACTATGATTGTTTGAAAGAAGAGAAGGAACTACTTGCTACTGCAAATCAACAAGCAAATCAGGAGAAAAAGGATACCTATTCCCAGGATCCAAATGTTTGTAAGCAAAATGAGTGGAAGAGGATAGTTAATAAAACTTTAAGAGAAAACAGGTTGTGTTTTAAGGAAGGAAACAAAAGTAAATATGACAAACAAGAGAAGAAGGATTTTCTTTATTATGAGAATAGAATAAAAAGATTGACATTTCATGAGTTTGTCAAGAAAGAATTCAATTCCATCAGGACGCAGATGAGGACATTCGCTGTGCATATGTGTACTCATTTGCCAACTTCTTTTATTTCTTTAAGAGTGGTGAAAAGTTTGTTTGAATGCCTTGATTGGCTCAAAGTCTTTGCAACAGTGCTATCAAACAATTCCATTACTGAGCAAGGATTTAAACTTGCCCTTGCTACATCTTGTGATGATGAATGTAAAATAAGTTCCTGTACTTGGCAGTATAAGCTGGGAATGACTAGGAAAGAATGCCTTAAAAGACTGAAATCTCTTCGAGATTTGTTGATTCTTCCTGATTTTTTCGATGAATATTCAATTAAAAGTTTTTGTTTCAAAACATCCCGCATGATATTTTGTACTGCTTCAAGTTCTTCTAGATTGTACTCGGAAGGTCTTGATAGACTAGAAATGTTGGTTATCGATGAAGCTGCCCAACTGAAAGAATGTGAAGCAAATATACCTCTACAACTTCCCGGTCTTCGCCATGTTGTACTTATTGGAGACGAGAAACAGTTGCCTGCACTAGTCAAAAGTGAGGTGCGTTCCATTCTTGTTAGTTCTTGACTTCCAACTATCAAGCTTCTCTCTCTCTCTCTATCTCTCTCTCTCTCTCTCTCTCTCATGTTCATTTCTAAAATTCATGATCAAATTTTCAACATCCCGGGATTTTTTTTGTTGCTAATATGCAGATTTCTGATAAGGCAGGATTTGGGAGGAGTTTGTTTGAAAGGCTCGTTCTTTTGGGTCATAAAAAACACCTTCTCAATGTTCAGTATCGAATGCATCCATCCATTAGCTTGTTTCCCAATATGCAATTTTATGACAATCAGCTTGTGGATTCTCCAAGCGTCAAAGAGAAAAACTATGAGAAGCATTTTCTCAGTGCAGATATGTTTAAGTCCTTCTCTTTCATAGATGTTGCTTTTGGAGAGGATGAATTGGATGAAGGGAGTAGCCGTAGAAATATGGTGGAAGTAGCTGTGGTATCTGGGATTGTTCTTAACCTTTATAAAGGTAATGTGATCTAATATTTGAAGATGAGTAAAAGCAAACAATCAGATTATAAATGCTTGTTATGAGTTGCTTGATTTGTACTATTAATCATACTTTTTTTTTTCAACCATGCATTGAATCTTTGCAGAATCAGTTTCCAGAAAACAGACTGTTAGTGTTGGTGTCATATCACCATATAAAGCTCAAGTTGTTGCAATCCAAGATACACTTGACAAAAGGTTTGGTGGTGATGTCAATGATGGCTTTTCCGTGAAGGTTTCCACAGTTGATGGTTTCCAAGGGGGTGAAGAGGATGTGATAATAATATCCACTGTCAGACATAATAGCATGGGAGTCGTGGGATTCATTTCTAATATTCAAAGAACTAATGTTTCTCTAACAAGAGCAAGGTATGTGTTAGGAACCTATTATGCCTTACAAGGGAGAATTCTCCTCAAATTACAAATTTAGTAGAACCCTGCATTAGCACAACTTTAAAAGTTTTCTCCTCTCTCGGAGCAAAGACTCCACTTTCATCTCTAATAATAGGATACTCTCTCTCTGTCTCTTAAGTCTCAACCTCTCCTCTTATTTATAGGCAATATGCTTCAACTATCTAAGCAAACTAACCTAACAAACTCCTTGACAACCAGTCTCTAACAGACACCTAACAATACGAATGTGAAATAAGAAACTCCTTGGATCCTTTGCTACCAACTCTTAGTTAAAGCTTTATACTTCTTGCTAACCAGACAAGCTTGTAGTATTTGCTTGAAGGTCTCACAGGGGATTTGCACAGCCCATAAACCACCTTGAGCATCATACCCTTTGTCAATGCCAATCTGTATTTTTTGAAACAGCTCATTACCTCAATACTCCGTCTTATTAGCTAGTTGAGTTTGACCTAAAAGTTGTATCTCGATTCTCGTGCTAGTTCTTGTCCTCTGCCAAAATATGTGGCTTCTCTAGAGTCGCTGGACAATTTATTTCCACCTTCGTCTCTGCTACTGTTGTTAAATTTACTGTGATGCAAGCTTCAATGTTTATTAGGATTTTCCCAGCCCATCTAAAAACTTTAACTTTTCCATGCCAATGTTTCGGCTTCATCTTTGCATGAGATCTGGGTTCCCCATGCAGTAAAAAAATCACACATTTTCCCAGGTTGCGCAATCTGGACCATCGTTCAAGATCAGACGACTCATGTTTCAACTTTGTAATTTGATTCAAAATGCCAAGTTGGAATGCGCGTCATCCTATCTGATCGGATGGTCTAGATTGTTTGACTGTGGATTTCTTGATTGCAGGAAATCCAAACCCATTTGAACATGATAGACACTAGCTCATTCATATTAAATAAAAGAAGAATAAAAGAAAATATATGACTTTGTTGATGAAATAACTTTGGCCTTGATCACTAATGGAACCCAGGTTAATAAGATGAATGCACACTGTTGTTGCACCTTTCAGGATTTCAAAAGTTGGGATCTCCTCCACCAACCAATCACAACTATCTAGAGTAATCCTAATCTTCACTCACTTTCACTTTATAGCCTTTCTTTGCCAGACTCTGTTAGAACTCTAACTAACAACCACTAATTACTCTAACTTCCTCAACTAACAATACCCAACCCGATATAGAAAACATCCCAACACATTTGGACTTACCTAATAGAACGAACTTGAGTCTCTTGCTTCAGGAATGGGTGGTGGGTTGCCTAGCTTGCTCAACCCCCAAGTCCATGGTTGATGTCAGTTCATGCCTCCTTGATGCCCCCGCATCCGGGACCCACAGGGGACATCATCTTTCCATCCGTTTCTACTTCCACAGGGGACTTTTTCCCTTCCCTTCATTAACTAATCAAGTTCTCCCACCATCTCTCGTATTATTTGTCTCCAACTATCTGTGTTTCTGCCTTGCTGGTTTGCTCTCTATCACAACATGTCTGATTCTTGCTCTTCAACATTTTCCATTCTCTTAGCTTGCTCCGTAGAATCCTGCATCATGGTAGGCTGAAACCTAATTACTGCTACTCTAAAATCATCCATGGTAAATGTTGCAATCATTTCAATATTCTGCAGTAATATTTTCTAACATCTATTCTGGACACCAGCTGCGAGCTTGCCATGATTAACTCCTTGGGTAGGAGCTCTAATACCACTACTTAGGAGACTAGTATGTTTAGAAAAATAGGGTAAATCTCACCAAATTATGAATGTAGAACACCAAAACTTCAAGGGCCTACTCGTTCCCATGCTTGAAGGTCCCAGCTTCCTCTGAATTGACAGGATACTTTCTCTCTAAACCTCAGCTTAATATTTATAAACATACTCTAAATGTCTCAACACAACTGACTTAACTAACCAACTAGCCCTCACTAATAGTCCTAACAGACACTTACATGTATGACCTGTGCCCCTGATACTGTACACACTATTGGTCTATATTTTTCCCTTCATACCGTACACAGCTGATTTATGGATGTACTTTTCCCTGTTTATGTAGGTATTGCCTCTGGATAATAGGTAATGGTGAAACTTTGATGAATAGTGGCTCCATTTGGGAGGTATTACTCTATGATGCGGTAGCTCGAGGGTGTTTTCATAGTGCTGATGAGGATGAGAGGTTGTCTCATGCTATTGCAACTGCCATGATTGAGCTTGGTCAAGTCGGTGATCTACTGAATATGAGTTCTCTGCTATTTAGAAAAGCAAAATGGAAGGTATGCTTCTAGAAATTGTAGTCGTGTCTTTATCCTTATTTATTATTGAAGACATGGTAAATTCATAATCTAGTTTCTTTCCTAATTACATAGGCAATTCCTAGTTAGTCAATCAGCGGATTTGCCATTATTTATCCCATATAGAAGATTCCTAATCTTAACATGTTTCCTTGTTGTAATGTATCCTGTTACCATCAAACGCAATGTAAATGATCACTTGTAGAAGTCTCTTTTGATCACTAGTTCAGACTTGTGCTCTGCCCTGACCAGTCAGTTTGCTTAGACCCAAATTTTTCTCACACCACAAATTTATCAAATGATATTCATTACAGCTCAGTAGGTTTATCATTGCTGAAAAGTGCACTAAAATTAAAATCCTCTTTCCTTAAAGGAAAAGGTATTGAGATTGACGAGTATTAGCCACTCTTTAACCATTATCACAATTAACAAATGCAGCAGGAAAAAAAAAAAGTCTTCCCTAGATTTTTTAAGCAGCTTAATTATTTACGTGTGTTCTCAATCTTTTGTGACTATATATCTTATCATAATTATAGGTTTGCTTTGATCAAAGTTTTCTGATCTCTATGGCAAGAATCAAGAGCACCGAGGATTGCAAGAGAATATGTTCCCTGCTGATGCAACTTTCAAGTGGGTGGCATCGGTCTCACCGGGAGATAAATATTGGAGTTGTAGATGATAATTCTTCCCAACTGTTGGGGCTGTGCAAGGTCAACGAGTTACTTTATATTGTATGGACCATTGACATTCTTGAGGAAAATTCAGATTATGTTCAGATTTTGAAGCTTTGGGATGTTTTGCCATTATCTGAGGTATCCAAGATGGTGAGGGATATTAACATCTTTTGCAGGAGTTATTCTGTTGATATTCGTAGATGCTGCAAAATCAGGTGTTCTAATAGGTATAACTCTACTGCAAATTGTATGATTAGCTTCACATTTTCAACAAGTGGAAAATTGATTTGAAGTATAAGTGCTAATATAATCAGTTACCGCAGGGATTCTGTGGTTCCATTGAGATGGCCGGCTAATTTGAATATTCAAACCAATCATAATCTGCCACAAGATGATCCAATGCAGTTAATATGTGACCAATTTGATTCGCTCCAACTGAGGGATGTTTAAATTTGAATAAATTGGTATATTACCCTCTTCTCACCTCTCTTGAATTTTGTCCCTGCTACAAAACCTCTCCTTTTTTTGAAAAAATAAAGAAAATTCAGTGTTATATGTAAGCTAATATGCATATTATTTTTGTAGGTTTTTTTACAATAGATAATAGATTAGTGTAATGCGAGTACAAAGAGATATTAGAACATTATGGTATCAAATTCAGTCAAGTCACAAGCAAGTTTGTTCTTGCCTTTTTTGGAACTGCAATTTCATGGCCATGTCTTATTTTAGATTATTTTTGTACATATTTCTAAATTCTGAAGTAGGCTTTTACTTTAATTAATGAAAATGAGATATTAGCCTTTGTTCCTAGCTTATATGTCCATCTTGAAACTTATAGTAAATCAAGATTAGGGTCTCTTGCACATTTGAGCGATTTATTTATGAACTTTCCAATCGGGTTTCTTCACGCGCTTTCACATTATTTATTCTTTTTATTTTCTTTTCTTTATTGACATTGAGGTGGATGATGAAACTTACTTTTCCATTTTCAGAAATATTGGATTTTGGGATCATATACCAGACAGCTTTGGTTTGGAAAACAAACCTAAAATTTTATGTTTTGAAAGGCATCTGCTGCAACGGGAACCGCAAGGTCTGCCTAGTCTTGATCAGTTTATTGTAAGTTTGTAACATTGCTTAGGACGAGGGGTTTGACTCCTCTGAAGTGAAGGATACACTTTACAGGGTAAAATGCGGGGTTATAATTCAGCAATTGAGATTAAATACATGCACATATATTACAAGTTATGAAGCCAAAATCTATACTGTTGATCATTGATCAATGTTTAAAACTCTGCACTTATCTCTTGGACCGCCAGCAGTTTAAAGGAGCCAATACTGGATGACAGAAATGTACCTAGAAGAATTTCCTGGAGTTTGAAATATCCTGAGCCAATCACATATTTTCCATGACTTGGATCCTCTATAGTATCGCCGTTCTCTGCTGTCACTTGTTGACAGTTGGATCAATTCAACGGTTAAGAGATCAAAGCTGTATGTTTTTAGGCACACAGACACCTAGTATTCACAAACCACGTGTGTATATTTCGTCTAGAAGAATTTTCTGTATATACGCATAAGGGCAGAAATATATGAAGTAAAACATTTGCCTTTTTTGGGTTTGCATTGGTTCTATATAAATTGGATTTTCATTCCTGGTTCAATTTAAGATTCCATCTGGATATGACAAGGAATAAGCAAAAATAGTATGAGAAACATGGATTTGCTTTGACGTTTTCAGGTGTATTTTTCAGTATCATACCATTTACCATACAAACTGGCATGTTTCCTACTCACTTTTCTGAAATTGTCTTCGGATGACCTCCACTCATCAAAACAATTAAACAAGTGATAGTTTTCTGTAGATATATGGCTATTTGAGTAGTCAATTAGGCATTAGGTTGGTGCAACAGATACATGTGCATTGATCACCTTATATGACATGAAACTTTCTGATCTTTTTAGGGCGTGTTTGATTATATATTTATCTTTTGCTTTTAAAAGATGAAAAAAATAAAAATAAAAGTTTTTTTTTTATCAAGTGTGTGTTCCCAAAAGTTATTATTTCCTGCTCTTCAGAACAAGAAAATAAGAACAATCTAGTGTTGCTTTTGTTTACTTCATATTTTCTCGTGTTTTTGTATGTCATCACTTGAGCTCCACCAATGTCTGTCACATGAAACTTCCATCCTACGCATGTTGCCATCAATTCCTAACACCCTCCTCTACCACTACCTCCTTCGACAAGTGTTGTTGCTCGACATCTTCAACCCCCACCGTTGTCACCTAGCCTCTTCCACTGCCACTGCTGCAAATTACATTTCACTGCAAACTGGACTAGTTTGGTTTGCCACGCTGGTGGGATCATGCCCTGAATCTCTTTCTTAATTCATATTGTGTTCACTTTTTGGTATGGCAAACTGGGCTAGTTTAGTTTGTGATAACTATTTAGTTCCTTCATGTCTAAGAAATTCTTTATATGTCTGTCCTATGTATAAAAAGAAGCATTGAGTGGACATTGCTGCTACATGCTTTTGTTTTGTTGAGAAAGAAGTTGTCATAGAAAGTAGCCAAGTACGGAGATGAGTTTTAATGCCAATAATAGCCTATTAAGAGAAATTACACCCTACTTTCTAGGGAGGATCATGTCCTGAATCTGTCTCTTAATTCATATATATTCACTTTATTGGATTTTATTTCAACTCACTTTTAGAGAAATTACACCCTACTTTCCTTAATGTAATAAATTATACTTATCCCTCCTCTTATGTTAAAATATGCACTCATCTCTTACGTAAAATATATTAGAAAAAATTATACTATCCTTCATTTTAAGATTGTATATATATATTATGTGATTATGGCCCCCTCTCTAAAATTAAAATGCACGCACACTCATCTCCTTAACCGAACTTCTAATACATATTTCTCTCTATTTTAGATTCATAGTGTCGTTAATATGTTGTTTTAAATTCTATCAAAAACCATAAAGCAATACACGATAAAAAATAAAACTTGGAAAAATTAATAAAGTTGAAAAAAAAAATCTATTTAAAACTAAATTTTATATTCTACGATCATAAAAATGTTCGAAGTTTTTTCTTGAGTAAATGTTAGTTTTTTTTACTAGAACATTCATAGTTAATAATCATTATATTGAAATTTATAATGAAAAAAAATTAATTCAGAAAAAAGGTGGCTTAAAGTTTTTTTTTTTTTTTTATCAAAATGTGGCTCAAAGTTATGCTTTTTTTTATAAAATAAAGTTTATGTGACTTGAGTTTTGATGACTCATTAGAATCAGTAAGTCTAAAGATTCAAAAGTCCTTTTAGATCACTCATCAAAGATGTATTTACGCCATCAATGAGAGATTATCTCACGCCCTTGCAGGTTATGAGCCAAATCCTTAATTACAAACCAAACCTTCATTGTCTTAAAGTTAGTTGTTATCGTAAGAATATTTATTTATGATTTTTTTACCAGAAGATTATTTATTTATGTTACAATTAATTAAAGTGTAAGACATTTAATTCTTAATGGAACATAGTTTAATTTTAACATCTTTTAAGAATGAAGCGCAATTCACTTTTTAAGTTATTGAAGTGTGTACTTTAACAAAAGAAAAATCAAAAATGTAATTCAAGCTTCATTCCTAAAAAGTCAAGAGACGGAAGGAGAGTAATATCAATAGTTGGTTTTCAACATTTTCCATTAAAGTAACCAAACTAATGGAAATATTAAGCACACAAACATGATGTGATGGAAATTACCAGTCTTCTACACAACATATCATAGTAGTTTCTTCAGCATTATACTCTCTTTTAGGCAGGACCGTTCCTACTAAATAGGAGGCTTGGTTCTATTTTTAAAATAGGAGGCCCCAGTAAAATCAAAACGCAATTCTTTTTGTATAGCTAAGCTTCATTAAAAAATCAGAATCAGAAGAACTTTTAAACACGAAACAAAACAAAATAAAATTAAGTGAAAGAGAGGTGAAATTTACCTAACGACGTTTGGAATGTCACTCCTACGTCGTAGGAAAGGGGAAAACGAATGGTTTATGCGAAAAAGAAATAATTGTTGTGATTCTTTCAATGGGGGTGGGTATTATAATTTTTTTTTAGGCCCATAATTTTTAGAGGCTCGGTTCAGTAGCGTTTCTTGCACTTCCCAAGGTCCGGCCCTGCTTTTTGGTAGCTTCCTTTGGCATTCCACGAAATTGTTATGAAAGTAACCAATACTTGCATGAAACCGAGTAGCCGACCACTTTTCCATGCTCAAATCAAATAATGTAATTGACTTGACGTCAATTTCTTTGCACCTTTGTCTTGTAGCATGCTTTGCTTTTCACTATATCACTGTATAATTATAATTTAGAAATTGTTAACAAGTGCTCCGGAATACTCTTTAAACATCCAAAGTGGTAAGATTTTATGAAAGTTTATGCATTCATTGCATTGAAAATTGAAATCTTTACTTTTTTTAAAGAATAATTTCTTCATTAGAAATGCTTAAAGGGTGCTCGGGGCACTCGTTAACAAGAAACTTATAATTTATAACCACTCCATACCACTTTTATTAATATTTTTAGGAAAATGATAACTTGTGTCTTTGGGGCATAAATTAAGAAACCAAATGTATAAGGTTTTTCTTGAAACTTGTGCATTCAATGTCTTAAAAGTTGCAAAAGTTATACTTTCAATATAAATTTTATTTTTAATTTCCATTTTAAACTCTTTAACATGACCCATATTTTTAACACTTCTTAATCCCTTAGTTGTGACGTTTATTGTATACGTCATGTTGCTTTTTATGTCCGTACAATAAAGGTCTATTAAATTAATATACGATGAGAATCTTCTTTTCACTTTCATTATTAGTAGTACTATGAAACAAACTATACAATGGTATACCTGATGAGCAAGTTTTGTGTTAACTATTTAGTTTCTTCATCTCTAAGAAATTCTTTTTATATGTCTGTCCTTTTGTTTTGGTTAATCCACACACATGTATAAAAAGAAGCTTTGAGTGTACATTGTTGATAAAAAAAAGTGGTCATAGAAAGGAGCAAAGTATATGAAGATGAGTTTTAATGTTAAGAGAGAGGAGGATCTTGATCTTGCAAGTTTGGTGGAAATTGTATTTTCTTGGACTTTCAACGATGTTCGCAACCAAAACTTCTGCAGGGACAAGGTTTTTCTTTCTTTTTTCAGGATTTAACATATGAGAAATTTAGTTAGAATGAATTTGAATTATACATTACACTTTATGTAAGAAAAAATTCGGTCCAAATTCATGTATTCTCTTTATATATAGTATATATATGATATCAATCTATTTTACCAAAACAAATATGCTTCTATAGACTCCGCATCATAAATTTAATGTACTTGGATTCTTTTATGTTGTGTCCCTCAATCTCCTCTAGTAAAATTCTTGTAGTTGAATTAATCTAATGACTAAATTAATAGTGTTCTAGCATTAAATCAATCCAGACGGAGATTTCACTGGTGCGACAGGAAGATCTTGCGTCTGCTATAAATTGATATGTTAAAAATTGCTGTGTCCCTCTGAAGACACTTTATCAAAACTTGTAGACTAAAACATTATTGTTTATATCTCAGGTGGAGAAGATCCCACATACATTCATAACAGTAACAAATTACTTAAACTCCTTTATTCCTTCATTGGTTGAGGAAACTCATAGTGATCTGTCTTCAAGCTTGTATGGCGTGAACCGGGCTCCTTTTTGTGAGATATTGACAGCTACGTCTGAAAGATCCAAAAGCTTCATATCATCCAAGTTCCTGCTTTATCAAATCTCGGTGAGCAGAACTAAGAATGATACAAAAGATGTAGGACCATATCAGCCAGAGGTTGGAGATCTCATTGCATTGACAGACTTCAAACCGAAAACTGTCGAAGACTTAAACAGGCCAAGAAGATATTATCACATTGCTTATGTTTATGGATCAAAAGAAAGTAGTGGCGAAATATCAATTCTGTCTTCCAAACGCATTGACACGGAGTTTAACTCTAATTACTTGAGGAGCAATAATGCACCAGAGCTTTATGCTGTCTATCTTTTAAATCTTACAACAAATATTCGCATTTGGAAAGCCTTGAACTCAGAATTGGAAGGTGCAAAGATGAACATGATTAAAAAGGTGCTGCAAGCTGATTCAAATGTAAGAATCACTAATTTCCTAATGAGTGTTGTTAGAAATAATATACTATTTTATCATATATACGAATTGTGTAACTTGTGAATTACCAATATTAAATTTTTCATAGAAATGTTCATATGCATTAGATAGATGCACAAGTAGCCTGATACCATATCATATGATCCTTTACACACCTAAGCTCTAGTGACGAATCTTGATTTTTTCTGAGAATTGAAGAGAATCTTTATTCGCTAATTGAACCCTTGAAAAGCTGGATTAAAATTCTTTTGTCGTTAGATTCTCTCTCTATCTGAATTTATAGCTGCAAAGGAAACATGCTTACTTTTTTTTATTAACTAACTCATGTTTACTTTGTATTTTGCAGAACGGTGAAGACTGTCAACTTTGTATTTCTGGGGAAAACCATATTGCTGCTTGTTCTGAAGTACATACCATGATCCAGTCTGAGAATCTGAATGAATCCCAAAAAGATGCAGTTTTAAGCTGTGTTTCCATGAGGGAATGTCATCATAGTGACACTATTAAACTTATTTGGGGCCCACCAGGGACTGGCAAAACAAAGACAGTGGCTTCCTTGTTATTTTCCCTGCTCAAGTTTAAAACCAGAACATTAGCATGTGCTCCAACTAATACTGCAGTGTTGGAAGTGGCTGCTCGCTTGCAGAATTTAGTTGAGAAGTCACTTGAGCATGATGTTGATACATATGGCTTTGGTGACATAGTGATATTCGGCAACAGGTCTCGAATGAAAGTGGACAGTTACCGATGCCTCCAGGATATCTTTCTTGATTATCGCGTAAGTAATCTTTTGAGGTGTTTTGCTCCAACCACTGGATGGAAACATTACTTAGAATCAATGATTACATTGCTTGAGGACCCCTCAAAACAATATGGTTTGTATAAGCTTGATGCAGAAAATGGTATTATGTCATTAGAACAATTTACACGGCAAAAACACGAAGAGTTTAAACTTGCATATAGTTCATACAAGCAACATGAGAAGAATGATGATCCTATGACGTTAGCGCAATTTGTGAAGAAGGAATACCATTCATATGAGGAAGATGAAAAGAATAGTATCATGACATTTGAGCAATTTGTTAAGACGAGATTCAGTTCCACCGTAGCGGAGCTGAAATTATGTAAGAAAACCTTGTATACACACCTACCAACATCTTTATTTCCATTTGAGGAGATGAAGAAAATTCCTATAGCTCTTGATTTGCTAACATCTCTTGAAAGCTCCATGTGTAAAGCCAAGTTGAAACAAACTCTCGACGATCATGGAGACGGAGAAAGCATTCTTGACTGTCTTGGAAGGTTAAACAACACAATGGAAGACTGCCTTTTCTTACTAAGATCACTTCTTAAGAAAATTTCACTTCCAAACATAACTGAAAAATATGGAATAGAAAAATTTTGCTTGATGAATGCAAGCCTGATTTTCTGTACTGCATCAAGTTCTACTAGACTTTTCACAGAAGGAATGACACCGATAAAATTTCTAGTTATTGATGAAGCAGCTCAGCTAAAAGAATGTGAATCAGCCATTCCATTACAGCTGCCAGGTCTTCACCATGCTGTCCTCATAGGTGATGAGAGACAACTTCCTGCAGTGGTCAAAAGCACGGTAATTGTTTTTCCGTCATTTTTTGCGATTTGGATATTGTCCATCATTTAAGAATATTTTCTTACATGATTATAACTATCAAATCTAAAGGTTACTGAAGAGGCTGGATATGGAAGAAGTTTGTTTGAGAGGCTGGTATTGTTGGGATACAAGAAGCATCTTCTTAATACTCAGTATAGGATGCATCCATCCATCAGCTTATTCCCAAATAAAGAATTCTACGAGGAGCAACTTGTTGATGCTCCAATTGTCAGAGAAATGAGCTATAATAGGTGTTTCCTTGAAGGAAAAATGTATGCTTCATATTCCTTTATAAACATAGCTAAGGGTAAAGAACAACGAGGTCGCGGACACAGTTCGAAGAATATGGTCGAGGCTGCTGTTATTTCCAAGATCATTGAAAGCCTTAAGGAAGGCAAGTGTCTCTTTCTTCATATATATAATGTCTATGTATATGTGTTAGTGGTTTTAGTGTTGCATTTTGTTCTCAAATAAGAAAGCTTCTTCTTTTGGATACGCTGTTAGCTTTTTTGTTACAGAATTTTGTAGGACAAGGAAGAAAGTTAGCATAGGAATCATATCTCCGTATAATGCTCAGGTGTACGAAATCCAAGAAAAAATAAAGCCGAGCGATTCTATTTCTGATCCAAACTTCTCTGTTAGTGTTCGTTCTGTTGATGGCTTTCAAGGCGGAGAAGAAGATATAATAATAATCTCCACCGTGAGATCTAATGAGAATGCAAAAGTAGGCTTTCTTTCCAATAGACAACGAGCAAATGTGGCACTGACTCGGGCTAGGTATGCTACTCTTATTATATGTGATACTCTTGCTGCTTCCAAGTTCTGATACATAAGCTCATAGTAAAGTTGGTAATTCGTGCAGACATTGCCTTTGGATATTAGGAAATGAAACAACTTTAGAAAAAAGTGATTCTATATGGAAAGAACTAGTACTTGACGCAAAGGAAAGAGGGTGTTTCCATAATGCCGATGAGGACAAGAAACTGGCTGAGGCTATTGAGGATGCCTTGCTTGAGATTGAATTCCTTGACGAATCTGAATCACCATTCAAGAAACTTAGTCTACAAGACAAATCAGAGACATTTGCAACAACCTCCAGGTAAGCAAGCATATGGTAGCAAAGCATAAATTTTCATTTACTCAATCATAATAATCAAATTGACAATTGAAAATGAAGAAAAATTACTTTTTTAAGTATACACAAATATGACAAAGCATCCTAGTGTGTACATTATAACGGCATTGTTGTTTGAAGAGCTAATTATAAATTCGTATACTAGAGGTTCAATGTATACAAGAGGTTCCCATTATACCAGAGGTTCGTCCAGGGGCAGGAGCAGGCCATGGCAACCAAGGTGGTAATGGATGGGGTGCACCAAGTACCATTTTCAATGAAGATCATGTAAGATACGGTTGCTAACTCCAAGGCTTGATACAGCAGTTTGTTGCCATAATATGAAACCTCGGTTTTGCAAGGACGACATGGCTGTGCCAATCCCACGTTTTTTTTAAGTTTCTAAAGATTTGCTTCTGTAAAGTTTGCCATTGTGGCTGTTGTGGATTTATATTATAACTTTGTCAAACTATTATTTTATGGTGTATAAATTGCTCAAATGGTTGACTTCAAAGCTCACCAAATGCATTTCGCAAAATATCAAGTGATTTCTCAAATCAAAACAAAAAACTACACTACATATACGATTTACATATTCAAAATATTTCTTCCATCACTTTCACGTATAATGCATGTCAATGGGTACCCATGGGTACGGATAGTATGATATCCGTGCCCGCCCCGTTGGACAAATATGATACCCGTGCCCGCCTCGTACCCTCGTGGGTACCCACTGTGCGAGTACCCGTGGACATTGAGGTATTCATGGCTATTCATGGGTACCCATGGATTTTTGATATTTTTTTTGTACAAACAATAAATTTTTCTTAGTTACCAAAAAACTTCAACTTTTAAACATTCATACATAATTCATTCAAAATTTCATAAATCGTACATAATCCATAGGAAATTCATGATTTTTACATAATCCATATGATATGTTTTATGATGTGAATGAAGTAGAAACGTGAACTTAATAAGATGAATTAAAAAGATTGAAAATAAAAATAGGTTGTTAACGAGGAATCTTAGGTAGGCCGTAAAATTTCCTTCAATAAGGTAACAACTTTAAGTAATAAGATAAGATATATAAGAATATTTTAGTGATTTACTTAATTTATTATCGGGTATGGGTATGGGTACAATCAAATCCGTGTCCATATCCATATAATAATAGGTAGTCAAATACCCGTTGACTATACCCGTGGATACCCGTTTAGCTACCCGCCCCGTGCCCATGATGGATTTTACCCACGGGTACCCGTGGGCATGGGTATTTTTGCCACCCTAATGCTACTATGATTACTTGCAATTTTAACGTAATAAAACATCTGTGTTGCTTCCTTTATCACCGAAACGTCTAGTTTGACATTTCAAGAATCCAAATCCCTTTGATGTGACAGATCATTATATACATTAACGCATTATTTACTTTCATGTATTTTTACCACCGACACATATTTCAAATAAACTTCGTATTAACGTAATTATTACTAGTTTTTAATGAATACTATATAACATTATAACCATTTGATCCCTGCAAAAATAAATTGCAATTCGGACAAACTTTAACTAAATGCAATTCTAGCTATTTTCAAACTGAAAATTAAATTTACCAATTATAGACGTTAAAACAACCTATCAAAACTAGAAAATTTCCCTAACGGTCTAAAATTGCTAGATGGATGAAGAAGAGTCAAGACAACTCCCTGCCCCTGGGGAAAAGAAGATATATTATCCAGTATAAATACAGAAATCGAAGCTGTGACAGAAACTGTATGTGACTATGATCTCAACAACCACATATCAGTGTTTCTTTCTCAATTATCCTCTCGTTCTCCCGACAAAACAGATTTTACATGCATTAGGAAAGAGGGGCAAAAAGAAGAAAAATAATAATCACTTCCAATGAAGTTTACACTGTTAAGCCTTACAACAGTTATAATGCCATTAAGAACTTCTGAATCTTTGTCTGTGCTCGCTCCTTCTCTTCTGGTCCATCAAGATCGCCAATATTGTCATGATATTCCTAAACCATGGGAAAATAATCCGTTAGAGCTTCTGAATTTGAATTTGGGGATTGGGACTTCGACGATGCATCTTAAGTGCAAAAAACCAACACTAACAGTAACAAAATATAAAATATGAATTTATTCAATCATAGCCGCAGAGGATATATACCTGAAGTATATCCTTGACATGCTGTTTACTAAGTTTGTTCTGCTTGAGAAGTAGTTCAATTCTTCCTCTCATTTGTGAATGCCTGACCAAAAATTTAATTAAGTCAGGCAAGGTGAAAGAAAACATAAGTAACTAAAAACTCTTAACTTTATCATAAAAAGATGCAACTACTTACTCGGAGCACCAAATATGACCCAAAATGACAGCAACCAACTGAAAAATCATATATAAATTAGTCAGTATAAAAAGGTGCTGTAAAACTGGCATCTCATTCAGAAGGCGGAGCTATTATAAGCAGTAAGCACCACTGGTATTTACTAAAAAAAAATCTCAACTGCAATTTGAAATGGAAGTTTTTTAAGTATAGAGAAAAAATTCCAAACATGTTTTTTTTAATATGATAAAAAGACAGCCCCATGTTTTGAAGCAGTCATGGATGAGTGTTCATAAAATACACAAAAAAACTACTACCAAGCCATTACTTGGCATCAGTTGGTCAGTAAAATAAACTTACCTGAAGAGTATAAAGTCCAGATTCTAGTTTACGATTGTACTTTTCATCTTCATCCATCTATAAATTACAAAAATATTAGACTTTGCTAAATAAAATAAATAAGGTTACTTCAATCTGACATAAACAAGCAGAATAAGTAAACTACCTCCAAGTCATCAAACTCAATTTGATCCAACCGTTCAGTTTCAGCTTTTACTCTATCCGAATATCTGGGAGGGAAAAAGTAATGAAAAATAAGCTTTGAGTCTAGATTTCTACTGCCACATCTTTTATGATTCTATACATACAAAGATGCGTACCAACTTAGAACCAGATTAATACAGAATGGAACAAATGGATTAAGTTCGGCAATCATGAACACAATATAAGGGAAAGAGGACAAGATCAACCTACCTGATGTATAGTTCCATTAGCCTATCTATCTTCTCGCACTCATTTTCAACAAATTTACTTAATAATCTTTCTCTCCTAGAGCCCCTCAAGATTCCACCTGGAAAGATATAGAGTACTCAAGTTCAACATCTAAAAAAGAAAAAATTAAGGTGCATGCACATTGCGTCTAACTAATGCATATTTCAATTCACGCATGGATTCACTTGATGTCACTTTGCAAAGTATTAGTTTATATCTCGGGGACAGTTCAAGGGGGGTTTGTATATGCTGTATCCATCCCCGTATTAGACAGTTCTATCATCTAAAATTTTCGTTGTATGAAAATAAAAGTATAAGTTTGTTTATCTTCTCACTAATTTCCAACAAGTTAATCTCTCCTTCGCGAAATAACTCAAGGTACCAATGGTAAAGTATACATGTTACTGAAGTTCAATATTACATAACTAATGATAAGGGAAAAGTACAGTACAGTGTCCGTCTGTCCACATACTATGTCAAAACTCAAATGTAACTTGACTTGCCTGCTTACCAAATAATGAAGCAACTAGTGACACAATTCGCTCCTCTAACTCCTCCTGGTACCGTTCTTTCTTGTTCTTTTTACTGATGGGAATCTATATGTGACAAACAAAACTAATTTAGTGCAAGTGCAACCAATTTATAAGATAACAATCAAATCACATAAGTTAACATATAAACTCTAGAGAGTTCTACAAAATTGGTTTAGAAGTGGAAAAAGCAGTATCACTTGCCTTACCCATAAAAGCTGCAAAAGCTGTCTTCAATCCCAAAACATCAACAAAACGTTCACAAGCCGGAGGGTAATTTGTCATCGCAAAATCAAGTGCCCTTATCGCGGAGGCATACGCCAATTTCTTCTGCTTCATAATAATTATCATCAACTCAACTCCTTCTGCTTTCACAAACCTTTCCTTATTCTCCAACGGCATCAACAAACAACATAAACAATCAAACAAATTCTCCACCATCTCTTCCTCATCCGAACTCTTGGGATCCTTTGACTTATACATCGCCACCGCCTGAAGCATCACATCCACCCCATTCATCTGCCCCAATTTCTTCTGATTCGCCGTACTACTCTGCAACAAAATCGCCAAAATCTCCGATGCATACTGCTTATTACTATCAAATTCCCTAACCTTAATCTTCCCCAACAGCCACTTCAACAACTTCGTCTTCTCACAGACAATCTCCGCCACCGCCGGTTTCACCTCAATCAAATTCTCAATTGTCGCCAGCGTATTATAAACCGCAGCATTCTCATCCGCATCCTTCTCCGACAACCGATGCAAATTCTGCACAAGCAATTCCAACACACTACAATCCACAAGCGCATCAACAAGAACCTTAGCAGGTTCATCATTCTCATCAAGCACATCTTCATCAGTCAAATCCTGAATCAACGTAACAACATCAATAGCAATATCAGTGTTATCATGATTCAACAAATCAACAATCGACGGAACAACATTGAGGTTAACAAGATCCGGATAAAGCTCCGGTGCTCCAGCAAGAACTTTAAGCTTGTGAAGCTCTTCATGGAGCTCCAATTCAGAATCCGCGAAACGTTCGGGTTGATTTGGATACTTGAGACGTGCTTCGATGTTTTCCTTCAATCGGCGTTCGAAGGAGAGGACGAGTTTTTTTAGGGTTCGGTTGTCGACGGCGTCGATTGTGGGTTGGGATTTCTCGATTGCTTCGAGAAGGGAGAGATCGATGTTGTTTGTGGAGGATGAAACGGTGTCGTCGAATTTGCGTTTGGATGAGTGGTTGCGAGTGGTGGTGGATGGTTCCATTGTTGTTGAAGATTTGAAACCCTAATGAGAGGTTTAGTGGGGGGTTTGGATGAAGTGAAGAGAAAGTTCTTCTTCTGCCACTACCTCAGCTTCTGCCACTACCTCAGCTCAGGCTTTACTGTGCTTGTTTTTTGGGTCTTAAATTTTGACAATATTAACATTTTTTATCATTATTTTTAACATTTTTGGGTCTTAAAAACAAAGGTTAAATATGTTTTTGGTGCTTATAAATATGTAATTTTTTTTAAGGATATAAATATGTAATTTTTTGTTTTTAATTCATCTTAAATTCTCGTTTAAATTTCAGTCCCTCAAAAGTGTTTCATCTTCATTTTAGATCTCTATTTTAAAGTAAATTCATGTGTAGAATTCATATTTTTGAGTAAAAATTTATAATACTATAAAAAAAATTCCCATAAAAAAAATTAATTTTTTTTAACAAAATATGAATTTTTAACCGTAAAAATATATTTGTCAAAAAAAAACCGTCAAAAATATAAAAATAAAATCAGTTTCATGATTTATAACAGTTATAAACACATGTAATTCATTTTTTCCTAAAGCATTGTCCCGAGCTTTTTGGTCAAACTCCTTCACTTTAACTTTGTCTTTGATACTCATTGCAACTTAAGTTTTGTGTTTATATATTAAATCAATTTTAGTAAGCCATCCGATTTTCTTTTCTAGCTTCGACACTGCTCTTTATCTTTATAAACCACCTCAGACTACTTTCTACTTTATTTTTCCAAATTGTCATGTTCGTACTCCTCCACAAACTCATATGCTTTTATGATAGCATTACATTTTGCTTCGAGATCGGGAGTTGGTGTCTAGCTGCAATTTTGTTTGGCGTGATTTGGTGTTTCTCTGGTGTATCGGGGGTGAGGGGTGCCCTTCTGATTTGGTCTTAAAGTCTGGTGGGCCGATCACTTTTGATTCGAGATCGGAAGTCAGTTCTTTGGCTCAAGTTTGATTTTGGGCTTTTTATGGTTTCTCTCGTTGGATCGGAGGATGAGAGGTGGTGGAAGTTGAATGGTCTTTTGGTTAGGAGTTTAGCGGATGTGGCTCAGCTTTGGTGTTCAGGACGGGGTTTTATCTTTTAGGGGTGTTTTTCTTTGGGGGTGAGTAGTGACGATGGATGGTTGGATATCGTTTTTACAGTGGTTGGTTTCGTGAAGGAGTATGTTTTAGGAGGTGACGTGTATTTTGGTGGGTGAGGTCCTTCAGGGTGTTTTTATGGTGTTTATTTCCGGGTGTTCCGCTTATATACGGCGCCTTTGTTTGTATTTTCAATTTCACTGGTCCCTGTTCGTCTTGAGCAGGGATCATGTCGTTTAATAAAATTTGTTGTTTCAAAAAAAAAACAATTGCTCCAAATATTGAACCAGAGTTGGTATAGGATGCGCCCATATGGTTGGATGGTGATAACCTTGAAAGATAAGTTGAAAGGCCCTCAAAAGGTGATCTTAAGTTATGACATTCAAATTTCTTAAAATCTTTAAAGTTGATTTTAAGAAGGCTTATGACTCGATCAATTGGAGTTTTCTAGATTACATGATGACGAGGTTATGATTTAGTGCAAGGTGGTGTAGCTGGATACAAACATGTCTATTTGTGGTAACCTCTTTGTGGTAGTTACCGGTTGCCGATCGAGGAGATTAATATTCAGCGTGGGCTGAAACACGGGTGAAATCTTGGCCCCATTCTTTTTTTGTTAGTGATTGAGGGTTTAAGTGGTGTCATCCGTTCAACGGAATCGAGGAACCTGTACCATAGTTTTAAGGTTGGGAATTCATGCCTCTTAGTTATCCATCTTTAGTGCGCCGATGATGCCATCCTCTAGAGGAAGCCTCTGTGGCCAATTCGTTAAGATTTATAATTTAAAAATGATGTGAGATAACTAGGGATGACAATGGGTACCATATGGGTACGGTACTGCGGTGCCCTTCCCCATATCCGCGTTTGTAAAAAATACTCGTACCCAAGCTCGTACTCTCGTGGGCAACAACTTTAGTGCCCTTCCCCATACCCTATGGGCACCTTAGAGCTCATACCCGCACTTTAACTATGAAAAGACAATAAAAATATCACAATTGAAATAAAACTATGGTTCAAGATTTTGCAAATTAACTCATAAAATAATATGAATTATAATATTTACCAAACTAAAAAACAACCAAAACATCCTTCAAAAATTGTACACCAACAGGAGGGATAAATTATTGTATTAAGTAGTTTTTAGGTTTAGGCTTAGACTTAAATAGCTAAATAAATTAATTAATTATACACTGAAAATAAATAAATTATTTATCGTATTATATAAATATGTTTATGCGGGTTGCAAGGATGGGAAATATAGTACACTTACCCGTACCCATACCCATTTAAATTTGCGGGTAATACCCGAACCCAAGCCCGGGTCCATGAAAACGGGGTTTTACCCTACCCATTGTGGATAATTTTTACGGGTAGCCATTGAACCTGGGTCCAATTGCCATCCGTAGATACAATGAATTTTAGTGAGCAAGTGATGAACAAAAATCCATTTCCTACAATTTTTTTCAAGACAATTTTTTTTTTAAAAATACAAAATAATCATTTTTAGAAGTTTTCATACTTTTGTTAAATATATTTAAAAAAAATCATAGTCTGAAATTAAATTTAAAAAATGCTTCAAATGAAGGTATTTCGATAGCTTCTTCAAAAACTCAATTATATGTAAATGTTTTATTTTTCTCTCTAAAAAGTGATTTTTATTCCGGTAAACAAACACAATTTTTTTTAGAATTTCTAAATTATTGATTATCAAATTTACGTTTTTACAAGGATCGTGCTAACAAGATTTTTGAAGACATTGTCTAAAGAATATATATAAAGAAACTTTGTGTTATCTCTTTTTTACAGAAATTTGTTTTAAAAAAATAAGTCAAGAATTTGTTTTAAAAAAATAAGTCAAGATTTAGCCAATGTAATAATAATTACATCACATTTTATGAAAAAAAAAATGTTTTCTAAAAATACTCAAAAGATTTGTTAGCATTTTTTGATATATGAATGTAACAAATGGTTCATAAGAATTTCATATTTGGATGAAACATGAGACAATCCACATCTATTTGTACAATTCCATCTTTGTAACAGTCCTACAGTCCACTGATGTGAATTTTATTTATTTAAGATCTCAATCTTACTTATTGATTCAGATTGGAATTTCTACATTTGGTGCAACATACGGAAAACTTCAACACTTGTTTTTGCCTAAACTTCATCTCTTGTTCTTATACTCCATAAATCGATAAATAAATATATGGATGATGATATGAAGTGTGTCTCAAAGACCCGTGGTTTGGTTGGTATGTAAACAAAAAAAAAATATACACATGAAAAATGAAATTTGCATTGCAAAAGGCGTGGACGGCAGGATTCGAACCTGCGCGGGTAAAACCCACATGATTTCTAGTCATGCCCGATAACCACTCCGGCACGTCCACATTTGTTGTTGTCACTGTCAATCATTGCGATAATCAATGAAAGAAATCATGAAACATTTTTCTATTTTCCTAAAAGAGAGAAAGAAAATAAATAATAAATAATAGTCTTGTCTCCCACCATAGAAGAACACGGTGGCTGCAAATCTAGAGATTTCCAAATCAAAATAAATCATTAATTTAAGCTTTAAATTATCCCAATCTTGAATTTTAAAAATATGTAGTTAAGTGTTTAAAAAAGAATATGTTGTTAAAGTCTTAAAGGTGGTGAATAAATTGACAGATTACATATACTTTATAGAATATATTTCGATCGGGTGAATTTTCAATTTTCTTTAAAAATACGACCCAACACGCAAAAGTCTATGACTTACATGGCTTTCTATGTTCAATAATATAGATGGTTAAAACCCATAATCAAATCACATCATTTAATAGCGATAAGACAACGACCAACAATTCACGACAAATTATCTGCAACTAATAACTCTTTTTGACATACAATCAAATTACACGTCACTTATAAAAAGTCTCTCATTTTTGAGTGAAATGTACGTTTTGTATTTCAGTTAAATATCCATACTCTTTTAAAACTTTTACTGACTTAAGTGTTCGAGTACCACTCCCTAATGTGGATCAATCGTCGTCCTTCATTGCATCTAGCCGAATTCGATGATTGTCAGGTCTATTTCATACCAAAGTACTTATTATATATGATAAAACGATAATGAGCACCCTTAGATCATCACTTAAAAAATACTAAGAAGTTTATATAAAAAATCAACAAATGTGGACAAAAATAACAATTTATATTCTTAATAGACACAATTTTCTTTTATAAATTCTTTAATAACATCCTTACGACAATTGTTATGGTGACACATTATCCAAACCAAACCAAACCAACTAATGAGAGTAGATACATGTTTAAGGTTGACATAATCTCTTTGTTTCTTCTTCTTCTTCTTCTTCTTCTACCATCACTCACTCTAACCTCTTAACTTCTAAAATCAGAAGCATTGCAATATCAGCCATCGATGGCTCCCAAAAGGGTTCTTCTCCTTTGCGGTGATTTCATGGAAGACTATGAAGTAAGTAACGCTTCACTCAACTTCATTTCATCACCTTCACCCACCCCTTCACTCTAATTCTCACGTTTTCTGTTGCAGGGTATGGTTCCATTTCAAGCATTACAAGCCTTTGGTGTCTCCGTCGACGCTGTTTGTCCCGGCAAAAAATCCGGTGATGTCTGCCGCACTGCCGTCCACATTCTTTCCGGGGGCCAGGTCTCTCATCGTTAAAATCTGTTTCTGGCTTTGTTTAACTTGCTTTTATCATTATATACAACACAATATATATATTCAAATGAAAAGGATTTCAACATCAAGCTAGATATAATTTCATATCGGATAAACAATTTAAATTAAGCACTTATAGCATAAGCGCTTATCATATAAGGGCTTATGTATAAGCTATTTTATAACAAGCGATAAAATAAAGTCAAACTGTTTTTACTTTTTATATAAGTTATAAGTTGTTTATGGACATGTCATAAACTATCCCGTAGAGCTTATGTAAATAAGCTCAAAATAGTTTATCGACATGTCATAAGGTGTTTCGATAAACTCTCCCAAAACATGTTCAAAAGTGCTTATGTCAGTCGAAAAACTTAAATAAGTCAATCTAAATAGCCCTAACTTTAAAGGAAAAAAGCTAAAAAAATTATCTAGAAATATCTAATCAATTCCCGTAACTGGTTTAGTTCCAATTTCCAAACATATTTTTGGTGAGATTTTATGATATGTATGGTAAAGTTTTAATCTTGAATAATGTTTTTTTTTTGCTGGTTTCAGACTTATACTGAGACAGTTGGTCACAATTTTACACTCAATGCAACTTTTGATGAAGTTGATCACACAAGCTATGATGGGTTGTGGTTACCAGGAGGAAGGGCACCGGAGTATCTTGCACACATTCCTAGTGTTGTGGAGCTGGTGACTAAGTTTGTTAAATCTGGAAAAGAAATTGCTTGCATTTGTCATGGCCATTTGATTCTGGCTGCTGCTGGTGTAGTTGAAGGTCGCAAGTGTACAGCTTTTCCTCCTGTCAAACCGGTATTGGTTGCTGCTGGTGCTCATTGGGTTGAACCTGACACCATGTCAACAACTGTGGTGGATGGTAATCTCATTACTGCACCTACTTATGAAGGGCATCCTGAACTTCTTCGCCATTTTGTGAAGGCATTAGGAGGCAAAATAAGTGGTTCTGATAAGAAAATCCTCTTTATTTGTGGGGTATGTTCAAATGTTTTCCTTATTGCCTGTAGTTAAAAAATCACGGACCGTGGGACTTGGATACTGCTCACTTTACTTCTTTTTGGCATGACTAGTTGTAGAAGTAGAATTTTTAGGAATAGAGCTAATCACTATTTACTAATTAGTATCTATGGGTTTTTGTTTTAGAATTTCCTTGTTAAACATGGTGTAAAGCTATCTTATACTATACCTTCAAGCAATACCTTTATACCACTTAATTTATGTAGGTTACTTGCTACTATCTATAAACTAACAATCTATGTAACATCAATATTTAAGATTGAAGGCGTGTCTAATCCGACACGTGTTGGACACTGACACGATACTCAGACTTGTGTTACGTACAATCAGTTATGTTTTCTCAAATTACTATTGGTGTCATCCCCAATGTATGTGCTTGTGTTAATGTTACTTTGTTGCAATTATTAGCATTAAAACCGTTAAAGTGGGTGACTTTCACTCGCCACTCTGCATACACTTAACATTTATTAACATTAAAATAGTTAAGTGGGAGACAATCGTGGCCCAGTGACCTTCGGATAATTCACAGTTCAATATTATAGTATATGAGGAGTGTCATGCACCTAGTGCAACCAATAATTTCTTTTGTTTTTACCATGCACCTACTGTAACCAATAATTTCTTTAGTTTATGTTCTTTCATAAATCATTTTACCTTTATTGCTATGATGGTTGATGAGACGTTTTTTTAACAATTTTTAATCACAGGATTACATGGAAGATTACGAGGTCAAGGTTCCCTTTCAGTCTCTTCAGGCTTTAGGTTGCTACGTTGATGCAGTTTGCCCCTCAAAGAAGGCTGGTGACACTTGCCCAACTGCTGTTCATGATTTTGAAGGAGATCAAACTTACAGTGAAAAGCCAGGACACAATTTTGCTTTAACTGCGTCCTTTGATGATGTTGATCCTTCAGGCTACGATGCTCTTGTCATCCCTGGAGGTCGATCACCTGAGTACTTGTCATTGAATGAGGCAGTTATTGCCTTGGTGAAGCATTTTATGGAGAACAAGAAGCCAGTTGCATCAATCTGCCATGGCCAACAGATTTTAGCTGCTGCTGGTGTTCTCAAGGTATCATTAATCTAAACTCATTACAAGCACCATTTTTGTTATTTCATGCTAGTTATTAACCACCATTTGAATTGAGTAGCTACTAATATTCTTAAACTCTTGTTCATTCTACACCTGTTTCTATCCATCATTCTTTTGGATTGTGGGTTACAATGTTATAATTAGCAAGGCTGAGCAAGTAGGAAGTTTTCCTTAAATAAATCCGATAATGTAATGGTGTTGTTATAGACCGCACTTGTGGTCTAAACTGTCATAATGTTGTATTAATTTCTTGTTTTCTTGCTTGGATAATTGGAATGTAATCCTCAAGCATTTTCATTAGATATTCACTATCTATTGCCCGAAAGAATGATAATACATAATTAAGCATAAAGAAATTAAATGTGGACATATCTATCTTTTTACTATTAATGAAAGATGATTCGATGAGATTTGTGTCATCTTCTGGTGTTTGGTTTTTGGCTCAACACTTTCTTCATACCCTTTTTTATGTGGGTTTCATTGATACCATTAGTGTTCACTAAGAGACTTTATAAATTACTTCTGTTGGTTGAGTTCTCCTCATTATCCATCTATTATGAAAAAAATTGATAAATCTTCGGCCATGGGTGTATCCCTCATTTTCTAAATTATTGATGTCACATGTCTGTTAATTTTACTTTCTTTCTGTTACACATCATTCATTGGTGACGGTGCGTTGAAAAACATGTATTGAGAATCATTTAATATTTTGTAAAATAAAACATTTATATCATTCCTCTTATTTCATTTATTGAAACAGAAACTTAAGAATCTACTACATTTTTCTTGTAACAGGGAAGGAAATGTACTGCTTATCCGGCTGTGAAGCTTAATGTGGTTTTGGCAGGAGCAACATGGCTGGAGCCTGACCCCATAAGTCGTTGTTTCACTGATGGAAATCTTGTTACTGGAGCTGCATGGCCAGGGCACCCTGAGTTCATTGCACAATTGATGGCACTACTTGGTATTCAAGTATCTTTCTAGTCGCACTTTGTAATGAATAAACTCTGCCACATGTGTCCAGTATTAGAGGGTTCAAAATAAGTGGATGTGTAGTTTTTCTTCTTCTTTCTTTTATTATATTTGAAGGACTTGTAATGTGCTATGGATGCAAGCACTTTGAGCAAAGTGTCTCTTTTGGCTAAGGAATTAATCTTTCTCCTAGTGAAGAGATACATCGTGTATTTAGAGTTCAAGAAAAATAAATAAGAAAACTCCTTTGAATTAAACTAACTAGCTTACAACAAATTTACAACAAACAAAACTAATAAACTGCACAATCATAAACATAACAATAAATTCACAACAGACATAGCTGCAATTTTGTATCTGTCCGATGTCTAATACAATTTCTTAATCCTATTCGTGAACACATTAGTCACTATTTCACATGATACTTTATAATTGTATGATTGATGAAATTATGAAAAATTGAAACTAAGGAAGAGTAACCCTCATCTGGTTTATTTTGTTACCTTTTTGGTTCAATTCCCTTTGCTGCTCCATACAATCATCGAGCTGATAGAACAGAAACGGAGGCAGTAGCGTTAGATGTAGAAGAACCAGTTGAGGTAGAGTGGCCTTCACAAGACCTAAGATTCGTTTGTACAAACACAGGAGTAGTTGGTTTCAGGTGCTCCACTAAGCTCCTGGTTTGGAGGAGGCTACTACTCCAGCTGATGCTTGGGTACATAATAAAGCAATCATTCCAGCTGATGCTTGAGTACATAATAAAGCAATCACTATCATTTTCCTCACTCATTCTCCATTATAGTCATCAGGGTCCAAGGCCTTGTTCACGAGCTCCAAATGCATGCCTCTCTCATGCGGTTTCCATGTATGTTTAGTGAAAGTCAAAGCTCATATGATAAAATATTAGTACATACTCATTCGGGTCATTTTTATAAGAGAAATTTGTGGTCTCTTCGCATGACTCACATTTTAATCCCATAAATATGAATACAACTGAGTGTTATTCGTCGAATATGGATGACTCAGCAAATTATGTACATCTCATGTGATTAAACCAGTTTTCTTAATTAATATGAAATCATGTTCCACTAATATTTTCTTTGTCCGGAGAGATGCAAAATTATGACATTTTTCCTCTGCCTGTTGTTTTAAGTTTTAAAATAAAACAAACTAGCTAGGTTTATTTTATCCCAAACTACAAACAAACTTTACACAAATTCATATTTTAGCTATTTTCACTTGGCTTTGGGATGCAAATATATCACCAGTTCAACTAAAAATACCAGTTTCCACAGCTGCAATGGTAAAATTTGTATTCCAATGGAAGTGACAAATATGTGTTTCAAGTATATTATATTCTGTAATTGAAAGTCTTGGTTGAGACATACAACTCGTGCATTAAATCATGGAGACAAATTGGTCCTAGTTTAGATTTTCAAAACGATGTAGCAGTGTAGCCATTACAAATGGATATCCAATTGTTTAGAAAGAATATTGAAAGCACAAACAACAGTAGTGTGTGCAAATGTATGTGAAACAATATGTCCCACATCGACAATATCAGACACAGTGGCGAGGGGCATGGGATATAAAATGAAAAGGTATGGCATTGAATTACATACTTACCTGGATGGGGTCAATGGGTGATCAAGAAGGCCCATGGCCTAGGAAGGTGACCTCCATTGCACTTAGGAGGGGTGCCTTCCTAAGGTCTACCCAAGTGGTGGAGCCTACATCATAATTTGTTGCTGTGGGGGCCTGCGTTCGCGCGGCCCCCTCCAATTTTAGTTTAAATTTTGTGTGGCTGGGGCCTAGGATCTGATAAATGGCCATTTGGTTCAGATCAAAGCAATTCATCATTTGCTCATCAACACATTCACCAAAACCCAGTAAATCAGGAAAAGCTCTCTTTTACCCCTTTTCCTTCCCCTGTCATCTCTACTGACATTATCTACGTCATTCAAACACTGAACAACTTGTTCTTTGATCTATAATCCTAAATTCATGACTCCCAAAAAGGGTCTTCTCCTTTGCGGCGGTGATTCCATGGAAGGCTATGAAGTATGCTTCCCAAAAGGGCCTTCACTCAATTCACCCAACTCATTTTTCTGTTGCCGGACATTGCAAGCATTTGGTGTCTCCATCTCCATCGATGCAGTTTGTCACGGGAATTGACATCTTGTGGTGGTCAGGTCTATGTTTAACTTGCTTTATCATGCAACTCATATATTCACAATAAAGTGTATGTTTATGTATAAGTTTATTTTTAGGTGCATAACTTAAGAACACCCCGCTTATTCAAGAGGTGAATTTCTAATCACTAGGTTAGTTGACAAAAAAAGAAGTTAAATTTGGATAAACTATTTAAGTTTAAATATGATTTTTTTTCATGCAATTATACTGTCTTTGTTTTAGTCTGATAAGGTTTTTTGTTTGGTACCGTTCTTGTAGATGTAAAACATGTTGCTTTGGTCCCAAACATTAGCTTATTCGGTCATGTGGCGTGATTATATTTGGTCTCGTATGACTTCAGGGACTAAAAGCAACTGTTTATCAATTTGCAGGGACTGAATCCAAACAAACATTGATGAAAATAAGCTAAAAATAGTAAACATTATAAGTTATCTCAAATAGTTTCAAAAGCACTTTTGTCGGTGTATAAATAAACTCAAATAAGTCAATCCAAACAACCTTAACTTTAAAAGAACTCAAAAACATCCAATCAATTCCCATAACTGTAGTTTAGTTCCAAATTTCCAATTTCCAAACATATTCTCAGTGATATTTGTATGTATGGTAAAGCTTTAACTTGAATAATGGAATTTTGCTGGTTTCAGACTTAAGACAGTTTGTCACAATTTTACACTCAATTGAACTTTTGATGAGATCGATCATACAAGCTATGATGGATAGTGGTTACCAGGAGGAAGCGCGCTGGAGTATCTTGCCCACAATGCTTCTGTTATGGAGCTAGCGGACATGCTTGTCAATTCTGGACAAGAAATTATTGCTTGCATATGTCATGGCCATGTGATCCTGGCAGCTGCTAATCTACTTGAAGGTCGCAAGTGCACAGCTTTTCCTCCTCTCAAACCGGTATTGATTGCTGCTGGTGCTTTTTCGTTTGAACACTATGTCAACAACCGTAGTGGATGGTTATCTCATTACTAGTATCCCGAACTTCTTCACCATTTTGTGAAGACATTAGGAGGCACAATAAGTGGCTCTGATAAAAAAAATCCTTTTTATTTGTGGGGTATGTTCAATTATTTTTCTCATTGCCTGCAGTTAATAAATCAAGGACTGTGATACTGCTCTTCAGGCTTTAGGATGCCACGTTGATGCAGTTTGCCCCTCAAAGAAGGCCATTACTAGTTCCTTTTTCTTGTAACATGGAAGGAAATGCACTGCTTATCCGGCTGTGAAGCTTAATGTGGTCTTGTCGGAAGTTGGTTACTGGAACTGCATAGCCAGGGCACCCTGAGTTCATTGACCAGTTAATGGCGCTACTCGGTATTCAAGTATCTTTCCAGTAACCCTTTGAAGGATTCAAAATAAGGGGATGTGCAGTGTTACCATATTGTATTTGAAGGATTTGTAATGTGCTAGGCAAGCAAGCACTTTGAGCAAAATGACTCTTTTGGCTGAGGTATTATTCTTTCTCCTAGGGGAGATATAAATTGTGTATTTATAGTAAAAGAAAAATAAATAAGGAAAACTCCTTTGTAGCAGACTAACTAGCTTACAACAAATTCATAATGAACAAACCTAATAAACTACACAAACATAGACCATAAATTCATAATAAACATAGATGCAACTGTTTATCTGTATACTATTTTCGAATTATATTGTTGAGATCGAACACCACATTAGATAATACTTTTGTACTTGTAGGATTGATGAACAATTGGAATTAACGAGGAGTAACCCTCATCTGGTTTATTGTTATCTTTTCAGTTCAAGTCCCTTCACTGTTCCATATAATCATCGAGCTGATAGAGAAAAGGAGGCAGTGGCATTAGACGTAGAAGAACCAGTTGAGGTAGAGTGGCCTTCACGAGACCTAAGATTCGTTTCTACAAACACAGGCATAGTTGGTTGCAGGTGCTCCACTAAGCTCCTGGTTTGGAGGAGGACTACTACTTCAGACATCGTTGGTCTCATTCCAGCTGATGCTTGAGTACACAACAAAGCAATCTCTATCATTTTCTTCACTTCTTCTCCATCATAGTCGTTAGGGTCTAAGACCTTGTCCACGAGCTCCAAGTGCATGCCTCTCTCATGCAGTTTCCATGTCTATTCAGTGAAAATCAAAGACCATATGTTAAATGATTAAGAGATAATCCCTCTGGTCCTTTTTGTAAGAGTCACTCTAGGTTCTTTTATTCTTAATGTAACAAACAAAATACAATTTTAAAGTGTATTAATTGTTATGTTTCCCTTACATTAGGGGTTTTTGAAAGGTAAACTAGCATTAACTACTTTTAGGATAGTTCTTTAATCTGTGTTTTTTTCATATGTATCTTGTAAAAATAAAAATGACTTAAGGGATTCATTGTTTTGACTTGTGAGAAGTTGCTTACCTTTTGAAGAAGGAATTCACCATCATCATCAGCCTTCATTTCGGTACTCTTTTGACCGCTTATGATTTCTAGGACTACAATACCGTAGCTGTAGGTATCAGCCTTTTCTGATAATTGACCATGGATTGCATACTCGGGTGCTGTGTATCCCCTGACAAGATCAACAAAACAATACTTATACATGGTCTGAAACTAAGTTCTCTCTTATATAACATATGCTGTTCAAATAAATGTAATCTAGGTGAATGAAATTGTTTTGCCTTACAATGTTCCTGCAACTCCTGTGCTTAGATGAGATCGATCCCCTGGCAAAAGCCGCGCCAATCCAAAATCAGCAATTTTGGGGTGAAGATTATCATCAAGGAGAATATTGCTACTCTTTATATCTCTATGTATGATGGAAATGTGGAATTCCTCATGTAGATAGGCCAGTCCCCTTGCTGTGCCTAAAATTATGTTACACCTTTGTTTCCAATTGAGGGAACCTTGTTTGTTACCTATTTAATTAACAAGTTCATATATTTAAGGCTATGGAAAAGAGAAAAGAAGAAGTAGAATAAAAAAATTCAACAAATTTAATGATTGTCTTAGTGGTTGAATTGAAGAGAGTTATTACCAAACAAGAATTTGTCAAGGCTGCTGTTTGCCATGTATTCATAGACAAGTATTCTCTCTTGGTTTTTACTGCAACAACCAAGAAGTCTAACAAGATTCCTATGATGAACATTGCTTATAAGCTTTACTTCACTTTCAAAATCGTTGTCTATTTTGCTTGATTTTCCCAAAACTAGTTTCTTGACTGCTACAACATTTCCATTTTTCAAAGTACCCTATTCAATAGCATGATTGAAAAATATCTGTAAAAGTGAATTTTCTCCGTTGTGCAAATAAAAAAAAAAGGAAAAGCAAATTCACATAATCATTATTGTCTTAGAACATGCTCTACATTAAAATTGAAATTATGCAAAGGACTTTAGATTACCTTGTATACATCACCAAAGCCTCCTTCTCCAAGTTTATTTTCATCATTGAAGTTTTTTGTTGCAGCTTTTAAATCACTATACTTGTAGTTAACTGGACCTTTCAACTCAGTTGCTCCCAATATGTTACCTGCAAAGGAACACATGAGTTTGAGTTTCTTTGAAAAATAAATGCAAAGTCAAAATCACACTAGCGTAGCAATGCATCACTACCTATAATGCATTGTTAGTGTCTATTGAAAATACACACTAAAGCTGTAAGCAACATGCATCACTGACCTCTAGGAGCCCTCTTAGGTTTTCTGTATTGTCGCCAACCTAACAATGCAAGAATGATAACAATAAGACCTACTACACCTCCAACAACACCACCTATAATGGCCCATTTGTTGCTTGAACCTCCTTCATAACACAAAAGAATAGTTTACATCAGTTCCAATGAAATGAGGTACTACTTTTTATTGTTTGTGTACAACTTAGTGCACCAAGTTCGCAATTTGCATTTAAGTATACGCGGATTTAATTTGTATACATTGTTTGTATAAAATGTTTTTATACATGTATCCGGTCATGATCACTCACTTGTCATTATTATCACATCGGCAGTGCATATCAATTAAACTCTATATAAATTATTCGCTAAACTAAAATCAATGAAAAAAAATTATACCAAATAATCGTACCTTTTAAGTAGGCTGTAATATCAATGGTCTGATTATCAGCAAAAAAGGGTGTCTCTGAGTATCTCATAAAACACCCTGCATCATATGCTCTACCATCACTGTTAGGAAGGCAAGTTTGCAAGCTGTTGTATCCAACTGTTAAACAAGCTAAACAACCACTTTCTGTGACTGTTTCAGCACACTGTGCAATGGCATAAATTGAACTATTACCACCAGGTGTCACTTGTGTCTTAGTAGCTGCAAAAAAACCTTTAATTTTAGGTGTTGCTAATTGGATATCCATCAGCACTTTATGTCCAATTGTTCCAAATGCAGTGCCTTCTTTTGCAGTCTTGTTCCCACATGATATACCATTCCCAGGTTGAGTTGTTTGATCGTAGAATCTTTCACTCTCGTACCTTATCACATTTTCAAAGGGTACAATGTCATAGTCAAATAAGAAAGGGAACTATATGGAAGTATATCCTTAAGTTATTTCATATTTCTCAAAAAAATGAAGATGTCAATTACTATAGTTTTAAAGTAGGGTTAAATATATTTTTGATCCTATATAAATATTCAAACTTATCGTTTTAGTCTCGCTAATTTTTTATTTTTTTTTTTCGTTTTTTTAGTTCTTCTAAAGGTTTTATATCACTTTTGTTCTTTGCTTTTAAATCTGGTTATATGTACCCTTCAAATTTTTGAATGATTTTATGCCTAGAATATTATAAGAATCTCTTCTAATAAATTAGAATTTTTTTTAACAAAACATGAATTAAATATAAACGTTTAATCGCCAAAAACATAAAAATTCATATTTAATTCACACGATTTTATAATAATCATTATAAAAATGTCACAAATTTTTTTTCACTATTAGTTTTTGTATTAATTATTATAAAATGTCACACAATTTTTTTCACCGTTAGTTTTTGTGCTTGTAGAATACCAACCTCTCAAAAAGGTTTAAACGTGGAACCTTATTAATTTTGAGTGAAAAAAGTGACTTTATAGTAATAAAAAATCGGAAAAGATGTAATATTTTATTAAAATTTGCTAAAACTTGTCAGGTTTCACCTTTTACAATTCGGACAGCACTTGTGTAACATTATGTCACGGTAACATTACATCTGGGCCACACAACACACATTGTCACACAACATCTGGGCCACACAACACATACAACACATCTGGGCCACACAACACACCACATTTGTGTGGCCCAGATTTAATGTCACCGTGACATAATGTCACGCAAGTCCAACCTTAGAATTCAGAATTCCATATTCGAAGCATCATTAGTTTTTAGGCTTTTGATAATGGATGTGCTAATGACATTGTTTAAAGATACAAACAAAAATTTGTTTATTGAAAATGTTAAGTGTTTCAATTTTCATTGCATCGAAGGTGTACAATTTTAGATTATTAAACTAGCAACAAACCCGTGCTAAGCACGGACCGTGCTCTGCACGGGCTAATTCGAAGTGGGGGATGTGCATCAAAGCACATTGCAATGTTATATGAGTTGAGAAGATAAGAAAAAACTAATGATAAAGTCAACGCTAATGATAAAAGGAAAAATTATTTTGACTTCCCTTCAGATTTTCTTAAATAACACAGACACCCCTTCTAATTTTTGAAACACATCAATCTCCCTTCATTTTATCCATTTCAATCACTTTGTAAATATACAATTTAATTTGTCATTTTGGTTTGTTTGTATTAGCTTTCTCTTTTCACAAATAAGTTAAATGAAGTGTTTTTCTCGCAATGGAGAAACAATAATAACATTTGTTTTTACCACCAAATAGAATCTAACATCGACAATTACAGAAGAGATCAAAAGAGAATATAGAATTGAGAAATTTTTTGGTGGATGGACATTGTGGTTGAACAATGAAAAGGAAATAATCTTTGATATATCCGTTTTATTACATTAGAGTTTAAAAATTAAATCACCTTGATCCAGGAACAATAAGTTGGGGAAAATTACCTACATGAAAAATGGAAAGAAAAATGGTCGAAAATTAAATGAGTTTCATACTTGTATGAAGAAGTTAATTGCTTAAAATAAATGGGGTTTACAAAGTTTAAACCATGTTATATTATAAGAGAAGTGCTTGTCAATTTGATAAAAAAAAAAAGATTAGTATTTAGTTAAAAAATAGAGCGGGTGTTTGTGTTATTTAAGAAGATCTTAAGGGAGGATAGTGTAATTATATGTAAAAATATTTAAAATAGTAAAAATTTCATTATTGATAGAGATGTCGTTATGAGTCTTGTTTATAAATTGTAAAACTGAATTATTTACTATGTTGACTTTTCATATTGATAAAGATTTCATTAATTGTTTTTTGCTGAGGTTCACTTTTCATATTTTTTTTATCCTGTTTCGCGCCCGTATATGAGTTTGCTAGGTTGCGCCCGTTATTAGTGAATTTTTGTTAGGATAGATTTGGGTCGATCCACTTGGTTTGATTTATTATTTGGATTTTGTGTTACAAAACTATCTTCTTGTTTAAAGTTTTTTTAAAAAAATTTATTGCAAACCCTGTAGGGCTTATTTGTTACAAATTAAAATAAAAATAATATTCACATTCAATAATTTAGTATTTTTTTAAATTTTAATAAAAATATCATAATTTATTTTGTGTTTGTTTATGGTTATATAAAATCATTTTAAAAAAATAATATATTGTAGTTTGTTTAGATACATCAATATAAGTCCTCGTGAACTTAACTCAGTTGGTAGGGACAATGCATAATATATGTAAAGTCTGGGGTTCAAACTCTGACCACCACCAAAAAAAGATACATCAATATAAAAGAAACTTTTTGTTGCAAAATCACATCAATCTTTTGAAATTTATGTTCTCTCACAGCTAAATAGGTTCTTTTGTTACAAAAGACACAAAAAGATAAATATAAGTTGAGGTGTCAAAATATTAAGATGTGGGAAAATTGTGTTTTTACTGATCATTAACTTTCATAATTAGAGAAAGATAATAGATTGTATTTTTTTTTTAACTCTTTAGATTTTTAAAAGTTGAATTATAAGAAAATTTGTTTTGATTGGGATTAAGATTAAGTTTGTTTGTAGATTAAGTTAATGTGTTTTATTGAGTGAATTTGTTTTAATTTGTTTTTAAAAGAGAAAAAATAGGGGGAAGTTGAAACAAAAGGATATAATTTTGATGACGTGTCATAAGATTAAGAAGGGGTAAGATTGTAATTTTTTTAACTCTTTAGATATTTAAAAGTTGAATTCTAGGAAAATTTGTTTTGATTGGGATTAAGATTATGTTTCTTTTTTCTTTAAAAAAGATTTAGTTAATGTGTTTTATTGAGTGAGTTTGTTTTAATTTGTTTTTGAGAGAGAAAAAATAGGGGAAAGTTGAAGCAAAAGACACAAAAAGATATAATTTTGATGACGTGTCAAAAAATTAAGAAGGGGTAAGATTGTATTTTTAGTAGACATTAAATTTTATAATTAGAGAATAGATAGATAGACAGAGAATTGACAATAACCTTAAAGCACTCATTAACATTCATCTAGTTTTTTCCTTAAAAAAAAAAAAACATTCATCTAGTTTTTATTGTCTTTTTTTTTTTCACGTGTACAATATTTTTTTTTTGGGTTATCCAATTAAATCTTACTAGAAGCTTGTTGAGATATTTTATGTAGTTTAACAAATTGTTTTCATGGTAAAAGCTGATTCATCGTTAGTATAGTCTTTAAACTCTTAAAAAAAATAGATTTGAAAAATAGAAGATGAACTAAAAATAGATAAGAGAGAGAGAGAGAATAAACTTAAAGGAGGGAGAAAGTTTTTTAACTTTTAGTCAATGCAAAAGTTTTTCATCTTCACTTTTGGTCTCTCCTTTAAAGTAAACTCATATGTGGAATTTGTATTTTTGAATAACAATTCTGCAGAAAAATTTATAATATTATAAGAATCTCTCACCAAAAAATAGAATTTGTTAACAAAATAAATTAAATATGAATTTTTATATTTTTAGTGGTTAAAAATTCATATTTAATTTATGTTTTGTTAAAAAAAAATATTAGAGTGATTTTTACGATATTCTACACATTTCTGCACAATTTCATTAAAAAAATACAAAAATTGATTTAAAAATAAGGACCAAAAGTGACTAAAATTTGAAGGACTAAAATTAAAGGGACTCAAACAAAAAGTTGATATATTTATAGGGACCAAAAACAAATTTAACCTTATTGTAAAATCAAATGTACCACGATTTTTTTCCCTATTAGTTTTTGTGCTTGTATAATGAGGAGTGTTATTTGAACAACCAATTTGGTTGACAACTTATTTGACAACCATCATTTACAAAGAAAAAGTGGGTACTTGCTCGAAAACCAAAATAATAGAGAGATAAAGTGAAAAAATAATGTGAGTATGAGAGAGAAAATTGTCACAAAAGTTGTCACCAAATGGATGTTCAAATATCATTTCTCTTGTATAATACCAACCTCTCAAAAAGGTTTAAAAGTGGAACCTTACTAATTTTGAGTAGAGAAAAGTGAATTTATAATAATAAAAAATGGGAACAGATGTAATATTTTATTAAAATTTGCTAAAACTTTTTTTTTAAAGGAAAAATTTGCTAAAACTTGTCGGGTATCACCTTTTAGAATTCCATATTTTATGCATCCTTAGTTTTTAGGCTCTAATGGGTGTACTAATGATATTGTTTAAAGATCCAAACAAAGAATTTGTTTATTGAAAATGTTAAGTGTTTCAATTTTCATTGCATTGAAGATACAATTTTAGATTATTAAACAATAGCCTTAAAGCACTCATTAACATTCATCTAGTTTTTTCAAAAAAAAAAAAAACCATTCATCTAGTTTTTATTGCCTTTTTTTTTTTGCACATGTGAACAAGTTTTTTTTTTTTTTTGGGTTATCCAATTAAATCTTACTAGAAGTTTAAGTAGTTTAACAAATTGTTTTCCGGTGCCGTTTACCGTAGGAGACTTCAATAGGTCTCTTACGGTACAAGACCAACCTTTTTTTTTTTCTTATGCAAAATTAAAGTGGGTGGGTGCACAAGTTATTTTATGACCATTAGATCAAAAGAGGTACACACTCTTATCATACTCTCTCAACATTATATTTTTTCTACACAATCTTCCTCCACCAGACCACCACCATACACTCTTCATCCTGAACCGAGACCTCATGTTTCTGCAGTATCCAAATAAATATCTGATTCAATCATTCCATGAACAACAAATCAGGGAAAACTAAAGGAACTCCATTATTAAGCAAAAACAAATAATTACCAACACTTTTTCACATTCAACATAAATCCTCTATGATAACACAACTACCGTTTTTAAGATCTAGAATATGTAAATCCAGAAACATGTATTAGAAATCGTCAACAGAATGGAAATTAACGGATTGAAAAGCGTTGACGAATCGGAAATTAACGGCTTGAATCCGAATCGGCACCTGTGCCGGCGCCGGAGATCTTGCTTGTTGAACGAAACTCCATCTCCTTCAAGATTCATTAGATCTTGTTCTCCGTCACGAAATCTTTCTATCGATCTACTTCTTTTTGCGTTCTGGACACCTTCGCCGGAGAGCCACCGTCCACCGCCGTTGCTAAGGACGCTGGTCATCTTTGTCGTTTCATTTTCTGGGCAAATTATCCTTTTTTTTTATGATTTTTCTTATTATGTTTTGATGGAAAAGAAGTGTCTTGCACTTCAGTGTAAAAATAAAAAAATTGTTCACTTTACTGATATCATTTACCATAGTTGGACGTTCCCAAGGATTTAAATTGGTAATTGATGGTATTGATAGGTTGAATTTCTGGTCTAACATTACATTTGAGAGGTTGGTGGTGGTGGTGGACAAGTAAGCAGAAACATGGAGGGGAAGAAAGAAGGATAAGTGTAAAAATAATCTAGTGTTAAAGAGAGTATGATAATACCATGGTCTTTAAAAAATTTCAAGTCTATTCAATGGTTGATATCTATTTTGCAAAAAAAAAAAAAGTTAAGTCTCCTACTGTAGGAGACCTAAAGTGGTCTCCCACCGTAGCCTTTGCCTTGTTTTCGTGGTAAAAGCTGATTGAAAGGTAATGTTGAAAAATTTACATCGTTAGTATAATCTTTAAACTCTTTAAAAAAAATAGATTTGAAAAATAGAAGATGAACTAAAAATAGATATATATATATATATATATAGAGAGAGAGAGAGAGAGAATAAACTTAAAGAGGGAGAAAGACTAGGAAAGAAGTGATTGAATATATTCAATATGATAAAAAGGGATTGCCAAAAAAAAATTGATAAAAAATAAAAATAAAAATCACAAAGTAGATTACACGATAAGACTTTGGAGTATTAAGTGATTTTTTTGACAAATTAACTAAGTGATTATTGTGTATTTAATTACTATTTAAAAATATTTTGAAAGTAATTTAAAGATTAAAATTAAGAATATAAGGCTTCTTTTCCTCCTTCGAGTATATTAGTCATAAAAATAGAAATAGAATTATATTATTCGAAAATCTACTATAAAGTCTTACTAAAGATTGTTTTAGGGATGAAACTTGGATTCTTTTGATTGATTCATCCTTACTAAAATTTATGAACCACTTTTGGTCAACTAGATTTCTTCGCCGTATGTTTGATGGATATAGTTTTGAAATTTTTAAAACGGCCTAGAATTTTCTTAATCTGATTAATAACAAATTTCACTGTTGGATTGATAAAATTCTTGAAAAGTGCAAGTTCATAGTATTTACATGGATCCTTGAAGTCCATACACACATACCTGAGGAAGCAGCCATCATAGACGAGTCTAGCCCCATTAGCAGCTGAGCAATTACGGATTTTGGTAGAGGCAACGTTGAAGCAACCAACACAATCATTTTTAGAGAGGTAATTTCTACACTGAAACATAGAATACACAATTACCTCACCTATGGCTTGTTGTGATGTAGCAAAGTGCTTGCTTTGATTGCTAATTTGATTCTTCAAATCTAAAAATGTTCGATTGATATTTGCATAGAAGCTACGCAAATTTGATGCGTTATATGTGCTACATCCCTTGTTTAATACTATACTTGTTTGTGAATCTCCAACAACGCAATCATAACTAATTAATATGTTCCAACACACCAAGGTTATGAACACTAGCTTGAGTTGCAGCATCATCCTTAATTTTACCTTTGTACAATGTTTCAATGTCTTATGTTTGTTTTGTCATGTAATATATATTCTCGAGTATATGCTATGATTATGTTGACATGTAGAAATTTTAGAAGAGTCCAAGTGGGAGTATAGGATGGGATTAATATTAATATTCAACTCTGCCAAAACAATATCTTGGTTAGAAAATTGGTAGTCTCACGTATACGGTCCTGTTATGAGTGTGTTTTTCTAACACAAATTAAAAGATGTTCTATACGTCTCAAATAAAAAATAATAATTAAAGTTAAAGAAACCTAGCTATAAAAAAGAATTTAAATATAAATGAAAGGAATTTTCCTCAAAAAAAATATAAAGAAAGGAATTGAATAACAATTGACTTATGAGTAATATACATATTATTGTACAATTAGAAGGAAAAAAAATTATACTACATTAAAATTTGAGAGCGACATTGATTTTAGTACAATTATTTTTACAAAAATGTGATGTACAAATTAGAAGAAAAAAAAATTATACTACATTAAAATTTGAGAGCCACATTGATTTTAGTACAATTATTTTTACAAAAATGTGACATTGATGGAGAATATTTTAAATGGATGAAAATATACGAGGGCATTGGTGAGGACCAAATTACTTAAAACGTAGTCAACACAATTAGCAGCCATGGAAAACAGGCGTTTACTTCCAAATATGATTTCCAGAAGACGTGCAAAACTACCCACCCTAACAACACAACAATGGGGTTTGAACGGTATTATTTTCATAATATATACTTGTTTAAATAATAATAATAATAATAATAATAATAATAATAATAATAATAATAAAATAGTACAAAATAGTTTGAACTACCAAAAAAAATTATAATTGGGCCTCTGAATTTGTCAATAGTTTGTAATTAGGATATCAAACTAATGCATTTTTAATCATGTTTCTATATTTTTAAACAATTTATATTAGGTCACGTTAAAAAATAATTTATATTAGGTCTTTAAATTTTAAATGAATTCTCGCAAAAAAATAAATTAATGATTTGTTTTGGTTATCTAAATATATAGATCAAACTATAATCAGTGAGTCAATTCAAAAAATTTAGTTCAAATCATTAAAAAAAAAATAGAGACATTAAATATAAAATATTGACAAAAACAAGTATAGAGACATGGAATATTTTAGAGCCAGGACTTTACTACTTATTAAACCTTAAGATATTAAATGAACGGGGACATTTGGATTCAAGTCGTAGATGGTTCCAACCTTTCTTTGAAAGATGTTTCATTTTTTGAAGGATTGAAAGATGTTTCATATCTATCGTTAATTGATCATTGCAAAATAGTTGTAGTTTTGTCTTTTAAGTACAAACTTTTTAAGTTAAGTTTATAAAGAGACAAGTTAATAAAGCTATTAGAAGATATGATAATACTTTCTTTTTAACATTCACTTAAACATTCATTCTTTTGTGGAATGAAACTTTTATAGGATCCACATTTTAGAATTAATAGATAATACATAAAATGATGTAACTCGCATGAATTTCATATTACAAGAGATCGTGAATATTGAAAAGATAATATTGATAGCAATTTTTACAAGCTAAAACAATTTTAAAGTTTAAACACTCAACGTGACCAATATGATGATCACCCGAGCTTCCTTCATGATCCAACTGTAATTACCGTCTAAATTAAAATGTGTAACTCATTGCAACCACCTGCCTTTTAACAACTCATCACTATGTATGTAATGAATGATGAATTCCATCATTGTGATTCGTCTCAAAAACACCCAACCAACCACACATTCTAAGAAGAGATGATTGCATGTCTCTTCCATATCTCATCTTTTGTCGGAAGTCTTCCTTGCAATAATTTCCAATTGTTAGTGTAATACCTATGCTTTTGTCACACATCCAATAATGGTCTTCGTGTCAAATTATTCAACAACCAAATTTATTCATTGTTTCTATTCAGATATACAGCGAATCTTTGTAAAATCGCAACTGTACCTTAGTATCATTGAACAAACTACTTATTACTCTAGTCTCAAGTGTGTTGCGATGTTTTCACTTTTGGTCTTATCCTTTAATAGTTTTATCCTAAGTTAAAAGATATACTGTTGCGAATTCGATGAGAAAACACACCAATAACAAACTTGATGTGTGGAGCAAGGGATAATTAAGCAACCAAAATCAAAGTGTATGGAACAATTATAAACACAAGCCAAAAGTAGAAAACAGCGAGAAAGAAAAGAAGAGAGAACACAAAAGAATTTGTTGACCCAGTTCGGTCCAAATTGACCTAGTTTGGGGGAGAGAGCAGTCCTCCGTTCCACTATATGATGAGTAACGTTACAAAAGAGATATCAATAGGTTATGAGAATAAGTCTCCCGCCTAATTCTACCCAAATCCCAGCCTCTTCCCGTAACTAAGAGACTCAATCATAATAGTGTTTCCCAAGGTGAATCAACCCTCAAACCCTAGTGTTTGTTCCAAAGAGACAAACTCTACACAAACCCTAGTTTTGTTGTTGCCTTTCTAAACCCTTGTTTCAACCCCCTATATCTCAAGGTTTACACTGATACAATGTCTATATTTATAGTAAAAGCATCCCTCATAAATTGGAACCAAATTAGGCCCATAAAAATATGTTTTATTTTTATTCTTCTGCGAGAAATCGTACTCCGATTTTGCCATATCGTGCTCCGATTTTTTACGAATGGAAGTGCCAATTCTGGTCCCAAAAATCGTACTCCGATTTCTCCAAATCGGGCTCCGATTTTGACAGCTTCAGCAAGCTTGAATTTCTCCAATTTTGAGTCACTTTCACAACAATCTCCACCTTGACTCCAAATTAGTGATGATGCAAAACCATCAACCACCATGCTGCTCTTTCCCTTGTTCCCACTACACCAAGTAGCTCCACAAGTTTACACCCTAACCTCTTCAATCATCGGAATGCTTTTCGCCCTTTTGAAGATCCTTGTGTCCAAACTACTCAAGGCATTTTAGGTAGTTCCACAAGTGCACACCTTAACCTCTTCAGCCATCGGAATGTCTTCCGCCTTCTCGAAGATCCTTGTAGTCCAACTACGCTAGGAATTTCAGATAGTTCTACAAGACTATACCATACTTCTTCAATACAGGACATCTCCCGCTTCCTTGAAGATCTACTTGTGCCCAATCACCCTTGGCTTTTAGAGTAATCCACAAGTATACACCTTAACCCCTTCAGCCCTCGGAATGTCTTCCGCCTTCTCGAAGGTCCTTGCAGTCCAACTACGCTAGGAATTTTAGGTAGTTCCACAAGCATTCACCATGACATCTTCAACACAGGACATCTCCCGCTTCCTTGAAGGTCTCCTTGCATCCAATCACCCTTGGCCTTTTTTTAGGGTAATCCCGCAAGTCGTGCTATACATTCTTCAACCTCCGGAATGCCTTCCGTCTTCATGAAGAAATCCCTTGCTCACCATAGAGCATAGCACCCAAGGTCCTCCATAGTCGTACCATTACCGGTGTGTTCAACTCCACCTCAAGCTGAGCGTACTCTACCTCAACTAGCAAATGCGTACATCCCACTATGTCTTCAACCTTGAAACTCCACCTCAACAGGTAGATCATGAGTATTGTTGTCTCCGCCTCTCCAGACTGATCATGAGTATTCTTACCACCGCCTCTCCAGGCTGATGTTGAGTGTTTAACGTCTCTCCAGACGACCACCGCTCCACTAGGCATCAATCCCAAGGTGAGACACATCACCTTCTTCATCCTCCAAACAACACCACACCATCAGAGCACCCGCATCCTCAAGATGCACCTCAATGTTCTCCAAATCACCAATGATTTTGTTGAACTACACAAGTAGCTCCATGATAGCCTTTGACTCTACCATCTTGAATGAGTAAAGTTGTTGTTTTAGGAATTACCGATGAGCCAAAGACTTTGTCATATACAAAGATTCCAACTTTCCCACATCGATGCAGCAGTTGGTTCCTTTGCATCTTCTCTCGAAACTTTATTCCCGAGGCACAAGACAATGGCACTCCTGGCCTTGTCCACCATCTCGGTCTTCTCCGCTCGTGACATGGTGACCGGTAACGAACCTTCACCCTTCAAAGCGTTCTCACACTTTTGCTGTATTAACACCGCTTCCATTTTTACCTTCCATAACCCAAAATCGTTATCGCCGGTAAACTTCTCAATATCCCACTTCGAACCCATGGTACTTGATTATCCTTTGACCCTTGACCCACGGTGGGCGCCAATTGTTGCGAATTCGATGAGAAAACACACCAATAACAAACTTGATGTATGGAGCAAGGGATAATTAAGCAACCAAAATCAAAGTGTATGGAACAATTATAAACACAAGCCAAAAGTAGAAAACAGCGAGAGAGAAAAGAAGAGAGAACACAAAAGAATTTGTTGACCCAGTTCGGTCCAAATTGACCTAGTCTGGGGGAGAGAGCAGCCCTCCGTTCCACTATATGATGAGTAACGTTACAAAAGAGATATCAATGGGTTACAAGAATAAGTCTCCCGCCTAATTCTACCCAAATCCCAGCCTCTTCCCGTAACCAAGAGACTCAATCCTAATAGTGTTTCCCAAGGTGAATCAACCCTCAAACCCTAGTGTTTGTTGTTGCCTTTCTAAACCCTTGTTTCAGCCCCCTCTATCTCAAGGTTTACACTGATACAATGTCTATATTTATAGTAAAAGCATCCCTCATAAATTGGAACCAAATCAGGCCCATAAAAATACGTTTTATTTTTATTCTTCTGCGCGAAATCGTTCTCTGATTTTGCCAGCTCGTGCTCCAATTTTATACGAATGAAAGTGCCAATTCTGGTCCCAAAAATCGTACTCCGATTTCTCCAAATCGGGCTCCGATTTTGACAGCTTCAGCAAACTTGAATTTCTCCAATTTTAAGTCACTTTCACAACATATACTTTAATGGTCAAAATTTGTGGATATATATAAACTACTCTTAGCATCGACTCTCAACAATTTGCCAAAATCATACTAGCTCACTGTATTTTTTCTTAAAAAAATAACTCACCATGATTTTAATAAATCCACAATGAGATGCATGATATACAAAATTATGATATAAAGGTGGCGGTCAACATTTAATTGTTTGCTAAGATAAAATTTTATATCATTTTTGTTTTTGTCGAGGAATTCCGTTTAGAAGAAGTTGAATATTTTCATGTTTGAGAACTGACCAATGAATTGTGGTTGCATAATAAAAATTCCATATTTATTAATTAGCAATTTGATTAATTAATTACTTTTCTCTTTATAGAATTATTTTTTTCTTCTTGACTTGTCCATCTGTTGAAAAAATTTACTTCGATGGGAAATGTGTCTTTGTAGCTTTGTACTTGCCCGTTAGCAAATAGCCAAATAGTTGGTCCATATTAAACTTTCGAGTAATTTGAAAACCTCAAAATCACATATTAATCAATAATTCATTTAGCATGATAGTGAGCATGTCAAATAATTCATCAAATAACTAACTATGATTAATTTTTAGTTGGTCCATGATTATGATGTTGCCATTAATCATATTCTCTCATGACATTAGCATACTCTTATTAGTCTTATCTTTCACACGTATCGGTATATTAGTTGCCAATTTAGAAGAGTATAAAGCTTAAATTTGTCTGTATGTGCCATGGTCATCTCGAATCTGCATAAGTACAGACAAATTAGCAGCCCCCATTTAAAAATATGTATTTTAGTTTTACTTTCTTCACTAAAGGGCTTCATTTTCAACAAAACTAGTTACAAACCCGTGCTTCGCACGGGGTTCAGTAACGTATTTGACAAAATATTATATTGGAAGGATAGATTGCGAAATGACAAATAATTATAAACCATAATATAATATTTAGAGTACTCTTGCATTACGGATTACAAAATTAAATCTTCAAAATGGCTTGATCACGAGTAACAAATGAAAACATATTTAGTCAGCGGTAGAAACACTTTTCCAGTAATAATTGATATCTATCTATAAACCAATGAAACCCCTATTACCAAAGCTACCTGACTATATCATTTTGACTTTCAGCTTCAACATATATAAATCCTTTCACATGATCTACAACAAAGGCAGGTATTAACTGCAATTTAGTATCCAGTTCTTTCAGGTGAACAAACTTCTGCATCAGACAGATAGCTGAAAGCCTCTCTACCTACTTTATATCATTTTGTGTTTTAGCTTCAACGTATATAAATCTTTTCACATGATCTACATCAAATTTCAATTGATACCCATGGGTACGGATAATATGATATATGTCCCCGCCCCGTTGGATAAATATGATACCCGTGCCCGCCCCGTATCCTCGTGGGTACCCACTATACGGGTACCCGTGGGTATTGAGGTATCCATGGGTACCCATGGAGTTTTGAATTTATTTATTTTTTGGTATAAATAATAACTTTTTTTAAATACCAAAAAACTTCAACTTTTAAACATTCATACATAATCCACTCAAAATTTCATAAATCAGACATAATTCATAGAAAATTCATGATTCTTATATAATCTATATGTTTTATGATGTGAATGAAGTTGAAACGGTGAACTTAATAAGATGAATTAAAAAAATTTAAAATAAAAATAGGTTATTATTGAGGATTTTTAGGTGGGCGGTAAAATTTTCTTCAATAAGGTACCAACTTTAAGTAATTAGATATGATATATAAAGATATATTAGTAATTTACTTAATTTATTATCGGGTATGGGTACCCGTGGGTATGGATACAATCCAATCTGTGTCTGTGTCCATATAATAATGGGTAGTCAAATACCCATTTATTATACCCGTGGATACCTGTTTAGCTACCCGCTCCACACCCGTGACGGATTTTACCCACGGGTACCCATGGGTATGGATATTTTTGCCACCCCTAGCAAAGGCAGATATTAACTGCAATTTAGTACCACGTATATAACTCCTTTCACATGATCTACAACAAAGGTAGATATTAACTGCAATTTAGTATTCAGTCCTTTCAGGTGAACAAACTTCTGAATCAGATAGATAGTTGAATGCCTCTCTACTTGATTTTTATCATTTTGCCTTTCAGTTTCAACGTATATAAATCATTTCACATGATCTACAGCAAAGGCAGATATTAACTGCAATTTAGTATCGAGTCCTTTCATGTGAATTATAGGCACTTTTAAAAAACTTATTTTAAAGAAGAGATGTTCAAATTACAGAATATTACCATTCTTCGTAAATTTGAGAATGAAGGTCGCATAATCCAAATATTTGTGATGCATAGTCTAAGGCATGGGGTTCAGTAACGCATTTTGTAAAAAAATTGTTCCGAAGGAAAAATGAACAAATTAATGAATATTGCACAAAAATTATAAATCTTTATCAAAATATTTATTAAAGCTTTATCAAGAGCAGGAAAACATCATAAATTACATATTAGTTAAAATTATAAAAGTGAGCGCTACTGTCATAGAGTTACTAAAAAGGGATTAACACCAATATTTACATGACACAAAATGAACGAAAGAAACACATTAAACTCTTTACCGTCTTGTGTAGGAACTTGGTTATTAATAATTTGACCGTTAAAAAATAAAAAATCTCTTTGACGTCAAAAAAGTAATATCAACTGAGCAATATTCAGTCTCTTCACATATGCTTAGTAATATTCAGTCTGGAAGATTACATTGAAAGGATAGATGGTAAAATGACGGATAATTGTGAATCATTGTAATATGTCAAAATATAAACCTTAAAAACCATGAACCATCAACTTAGTTTTAAATAGTTAAAAATAAAAAATTGTAAAATAGTTAAAAGTTTTTAAAAATATAAAAATTGGAAAATAGTTAAAAAAAATTGGTGAGGTAGCACTCAACCAAGCAACACTAAAAAAATTATATGCATTAGCGTAACAAAAAAACAGACAGACGGACATAAAATATTACTCTAAACGTTAATGTGTGTATATATTCGCGAGGTTGAAGAAAGGAGATAAAAATATTTGGGATCATTAAATGACAGCGTGAATAAAAATATTTGTGAGATTGTGATGATTAAACGATATTGAAATTAAATATATAAGTGATAAAAAGATAATAAAATTCCTTTGAAAAAAAGGTAATAAAATTAAATGGAACCTCCTTAAAAAATTAATGGAACGGTTAAAAAAAATAAAGTTAAATGGAAGAAAAAAACATATTGAAATATAATATTAAAAAATAAAGAAAAGGTTCCCAGCGTGAGTTGAAAAGAGGTGCTTGTGAAATAAATTGTCGAGAAGTAGTTTTTTAAAGTAACATTCAACAACTTCTGGTCAAAGCTCATTCCATTCAATTTTATGCGTTCAAAAAAAGTACTTTTTTTGGTAAGTACTTAATTGATATTGTATTCGGTCTAACTTCTCCTTAAAAATGTAGAGAAGTTTGAAAAAAGTCGGGTCAAACGATACCTTAATCTTCCACAACGGCAATGTAGAAGCAACTGAATTTGGGAGGAAAAATTGAAAAATAGTTAAAAATATAAAAATTGGAAAATAATTAAAAGTTATTAAAAATATAAAAATTAAAAAATAATTAAAAAAATTGGTTAGGGGCAAAAATGGAAATTCAAATGCCAACCCTAAAAAAAAAAAAACTTCTAATAATTAATTTACCAAAATGCCCCTCCTAGGGGTAAAATGGTAAATTCAACGGACATTTATTTTCATATTAGTTATTATAGATTATCCATAATCCATTATGTTCAAATAAACAATCAAATAAGCATCTCAGCAGTACAATTTCACAATATACTTGGTATTTGTATAAAAATGTACAAGTTACAAGAGTTAATATTGGAGAAAATCCTCTTCTTTTTTCCTTCATTTTTGTATTCACTTCAACTTCAAAACTTTAAACCCCTTAACTGAACATTCACCTAGCTGATAGTATAGAAGTGGCAGCAGTAGCATTAGATGTAGAGGAAGCAGTTGACGTAGAGGCATCGGTCCGAGGCCTCAAATTAGAGTTAACAAAGACAGGCATGGTTGGTTTCATATTCCCCATGAAGTTCTTGCTTTTGAGTAGAACTACTATTTCTGACATAGTTGGCCTTGTAGCAGCTGTTGCTTGAGTGCAAAGCAAAGCAATCTCTATAACTTTCTTCACTTCTTCTGCATCATAGTCACTAGGGTTCAATGTTTTGTCAACTAACTCCAAGTGTCTACCTTCCTCGTATAGTTTCCATGCCTATTAAAGTAAAAATCCAAGTTCATTTAGCATTTGAAAAAGAAAATGAGACTCAATCATCTAAAGATCCGTTCGGTTTGAGAAAACATTTCGGTTCCTAAATATAGAACCCTTTTGGGATTTTTACTTATCCTAAGTTACCAATGAAGTTCTATGAAATTTCTTACCCTTTGAAGAAGGAATTCACCATCAACATCATCCCTCAATTCGCTACTCTTTTGGCCACTTATGATTTCTAGGACTACAACACCAAAACTGTAGGTATCAGCCTTCACTGATAACTGACCATGAATTGCATATTCTGGTGCAGTGTATCCCCTGACATGTACACAAATTTTAAATCACAGTTAGTAAAATAATATTTCTACATGGAAGGTAACATTTTTGGACTTACAATGTTCCTGCAAATCTTGTGCTAACATGAGATTGATCTTCTGGTAAAAGTCTTGCCAATCCAAAATCAGCAATTCTAGGCTGAAGATCATCATCTAAGAGGATATTGCTAGTCTTTATATCCCTATGTATGATGCAAACATGGAAATCTTCATGCAGATAGGATAGACCTCTTGCTGTGCCTAAAATTATATCATACCTTTGAGCCCAATTGAGGGAACCCTTATTTTCACCTGTTACCAAAGTTAAAAAAAGGATTAAATTTCTATATAATATCGGTGTAAAAAATGTAAAGAAAAAAATTACACATGCATCCAATCATATTTTACTACTATATTACTTTGTATAACTAATTCCCAAAACTTCTCGACAAATATCTATGTGTCGAGATGTAATTGGATGCATGTGTAATACGATGTTATACTGACAGTGCATAACAATTACACTCAGATTAAAACAATATATTGAGATTCACAAGATGCTTCAATAGGAAGATTGACATGAATTTTACCAAATAAGAATCTGTCAAGGCTGCTGTTTGCCATGTATTCATAAACAAGGATTCTCTCTTGGCCTTTACTGCAGCATCCAAGAAGCCGAACTAGATTCCTATGATGAACATTACTTATGAGCTTCACTTCACTTTCAAATTGTTCATCCATCTTGCCGGAGCTGCCTAGAATCAATTTCTTGACTGCAACTACTTTACCATTTTTCAGAGTGCCCTGTTCCAAAATGGACAAAATCATGCATGCTTCTTTGTGATCATGTAATAATAAAATAAAATAAAAAATGTTGAAATAAACCAAGTATACCTTGTATACATCTCCAAAACCTCCTTCTCCTAGTTTATTTTCATCGTTAAAATTTTTTGTTGCAGACTTCAAATCTTTATACCTGTAAGTAACTGGACCTTTCAACTCGGTTGCTCCCAATATGTCACCTGATAAGGAAAACATAATTAGGAAATGTAAACAAGGGATTTGAAAATCTTGTAAACATTAAATGGAAGAAATCTCTTGCAAGTGATAGTTTGAAAATCTTGTATCTTCTTTTATAAGAAATCATGATCATGGATTCAAAGAATTTCCAAAATATCTCACCTCTAGGAAGTCTCTTGGGTTTCTTTTTGAGCCTAAACCAAGCAAAAAGTGCAAGGAGGATCACAACAAGGGCTACACCTCCAACACCACCACCAATGATGGCCCATTTCTTACTTGAACCTCCTGCAAGATAAGAAAACGCAGGTAACCTTAATTCCAAATCACATACTATTTTAGATGTTAGTGTACAAAGTGTAAGCACCAACTTCGCCATTTTAACCAAAATATACTCAATAGGAGAATTGGTTCTCGAAATTGTAAGCATTTCATGTTTTTTACGAATTGACAAATAAAAAAATTGTAGATTTATAGGTCAAAATAGTCTCTCTATTAGCTTTTATCGTTGGAGACTAGAGACCATGACGTTACAAGTTAACTGAATATGTGACCCTTTCACGTTGGCCCCGCATCAATGTCACCACACCAAAGACTAATTTGCGTATGGAAATAGGTCTTTCATGGACTAGTTAACCAACAATTAGTCCGTGCATAATTGCAATTACAAATAAATTTATATCTCAGATGACTTAAATTTCAAAGGCAAATTAGTCCAAAATAAGTTGACATTAATGTGAGACCAACGTGTAACATGACATTTCTGGTTAACGTGTCACATCATAGTCTCTAACGATAAAAGTTAACAAAGGAATCATTTTAAATGATATTTTACAATTTCGATGATATATTTACCAATTTGAAAAGATAAAAAACTATTTTGACCGATGCATACAATTTCGAGAACCAATTTTCCTATTCACTCTTCTAAAATCCAAATAAAGAAAGCATTCTAAATTTACCTTGTTTTAAGAAGGGTGTGATATCAATGGTCTGGTTATCAGCAAAGAAGGATTTCTCTGAGTATCTCATAAAACAACCAGCATCAAATGCCCTACCATCTGTATTAGGAAAACAGCTCTGTATGTTGGTGAATCCAACTGTCAAGCAATCTAAACAACCACTTTGAGTGACTGTTTCAGCACATTGTGCTATAGCATAGATTGCATTTCCAGTTCCAACAACTTGTGTCTTGGTAGCTGCAAAGAAAACAGGAATTTTGGGTGTTGCTGTTTGTAGATCCTCTAGCACTTGTTTTGCAGCTGCATTAAAAGCAGTGGCTCCATTTGCTGCCTGGCTTCCACATATCATACTGTTTCCAGGTTGAGTTGTTTGGTCGAAGAACCCATTGCTCTCATACCTGACAACATTTCAAACCTTTTACCATCACATTTAACATCGCATTTAATTATGCGTTGACTTGAGTTGTAAGAAAACGTAAACCCTGAATAATAGATTTATATTTATTATTGTTAATAAAAGCAAAAAAAAAAAATATTTTGCTTAAACAAAAATAATACTATCACTCCTAATTCCCACATCTTAGACTCGAAAACCATTCAATTGATCTTGGTCCTTCCAAAAAAAAAAGTAAAAAATTGATCTTGTTTGTATTTCTTCTAATTCCCCCGACGTGCAAAAATATCTATAGAATAGTCTCTTTCTTTTTTCTTTTTTTTTTATTTATAAATAGTGATATCTATCTGATGACTAAATTCAAATGAACTACCATAATCAAAAAAATACATATACCATAACAGGTAATCTAGTACGAAAGAACCATTAAATTTTTTTTTTTTCGACAACGACATAATTAAATTCTAATAAACATAATTTCAACTATTATAGTTGACAACAAATTTAGCACTACTAAAGCAAGTGGATTTTATTCTTATTATGTTTTTTGCTTTTTTTTTTTTAGTGGTGATCGAGATTTTAACCCCGGACCTTATCTATATTATATATTGTCCCTGTTAACTTAGTTAAGTTGACATTATGTTTTTCGCTTATTTTGATGTTTGTTATGTTCCACTTTCTTTATTTTTTTTTCACCAAAGTTTTATCCCAATAAATTCTCTTAGTATGGTTTATAACGAGGCAGCTGTATATACACTATACTCCCTCCGTTTCAAAATGAGTGTCGTTTTAGGTGTTTACACACATATTAAGAAATGTAATGATTAAGAGAAAGAGAATGGTTATTTTACCAAATTATCCTTATCAACTATTGGTTAGTTTTAAAAGTAATACTTTGGAAGTAGTGTGCAGAGTATTAATTGGAGGGTACAATTGAAAAGAAAAAGTTATTATTGCATTGGAAACTGAAAGCGACACTCATTTTGAAACAATTTATTTTGGCTAAAGCGACACTCATTTTGAAACGGAGGGAGTATTATTTATTCGGATTTTGGCCCTATCTTTCAAGTTTTCTTTTATTTATATTTTTTTAATGTTAATTTTTTTTCTTTGACATAAGTTGAACATTTAACCTCTAACTCATTAATTTTAGCTCAAACTAATTGAGCTATCCAACCTCTATTTCCTTCGCCTTTATTTAAGTTGGATAACACTTGGGTGACATTAACTTATTCAAATGTTGTAAATGATAGGCGGTAGTTTTAGGGTTTGAGCAAATCGAAAAATCTGTTCCACCATGTGAATGTGAGGACTTTTTTTTGTGGTGGTCAGGGTTTGAACCCCAGACCTTGCATATATTATGTATTGTCCCTACCAACTGAGTTAAGCTCACGATGACTGAATCTGAGGACTCTACACTAATCAGTATTAATTAATTCTTCTTAGCATTTGTGTGTGAATGTAAATGTGTGAACGTAAATATATCGACATGCCAACCTTATCATATGAATTATTTAAAAACAAAACCTTATCATAATAATAATATAATATAATATGGTTGAAGAATGAATTGGTGGAGGTGTACCTAAGGAAGCAACCATCATAAATAACACGGGCACCGTTGGAACCAGCGGAGCAATTCCGAATTTGTGCGTCGGCGACGGCGAGGCAGGCGGCACAATCAGAATTAGAGAGATAATTCCTACACTGAAACAAAGCATAAACAGGATTTGCTCCTCTAGCTGATTGTGCTGTGGCAAAATGCTTGCTATCATTCCCTATTTGTGATTTCAAGTCTAGCAAAGTTGCGTTTAGATTTTGGTAGAAATTGGACAAGTTTGTTGCGTTGTATTGGCTACAACCTTTGTTGATTAAACGTGTTTGAGGGTCAGCTTTTGTTAAACTCCATGAACACAACAAGGTAATTGTTAAGGTAAGGAGGTTGTGTTGTGGTCGCATGTTGTTGTCGTGAGTTTTGAAGCTGGTCTTAGAAGGAGGAAACTAAGTGTGTTATATGTGAAGTGAAGACAAAAGAGAGATAAGAAGAAAATTGATGATGGTCTTGGATGAGAATTTAAATGTGGAATATGTAATATAGTAATGGAAAGAGGTGTTTGATTTGATATACTATGGTTTATGAAAAAATATAATTGACTAAGGGGGGACAATTTTGACAACATAATCTTGGCTGTCAGTATAGTGCACCCAGCGCAGCCCATAGAAAGAGTGGAAAAATAAAAAGATTTGGTTGTGGTGGTAGTGAAATATCACTTCAACATAATACACTTTGGATTTTTATCAACAAGTTGTTGAATTATGAGAGTTGACAAAATAAATTTTTAAGTGGTTGTTTATCTATCAAATTAACGTGCCTTGTAAGTTTCATGTTATGGGACATTATGGAGACATGGTGTCTCTTTCGTATCATCTTAGAATATTGGTTCGTTGTTGCTTTTGACATTTTTTCATTGTCTTCTATTAGACATTGATATGAAATTCACGTATAATTAGAGTTGTCAACAATGGGCAGTCCCATTAGTTCATATTTTGGGCCGGATCTAAAAAATAATTATTTCAAAATGCACTTGGACTTTTTTAACCCAAACCCATTTGGCCCATCAGGCTTCGGGTCGGTCCATTATCAATATTTCCGTTTAATTTTTTTGTTAAAAAACACTATATTTTTGAAAAAGTTATCAACTAATTTAAAATTTATTAATAAAAAATATTTAAATAAGTAAACTTAATAAAAATGAATGAATTTAGCTCAAAAAAAATGTAAAAATTATTTACATTTCTATGACCATCCAACCATATTTTAACAAAAAGATAGTTGTGAATAACTAATATATAAAAAATACATAAAAGAGTGAATAAATTAAAAAAGAAGGAAACTAAAACGGGTCGGGCTGGCCCATGACCCACACAGTTCGGGCCGGACTCAAGAATCTGCAACCCAATTATAAATGGGCTGGACCGGGATGGCTCATTTACACAGTTGGGCCTCTCGAGTCGGGCCGAACTAGGCCAGACCATCCTATTTGACACCTCTACATATAATGTCACATGTTTTTAATATTGGTTTTGGGACTGAAAATTTTAGGTATGTAACATCAATTTTTGGGACTGAAAATTTTGACTGGTTTTAATAGGGAAATGTTAACTTGTGCCCTTAAGACACAAGTTAATGAAACAAATATAGAAATAACTCATTGGAATGTGTGCATTACATCTAATCTTTAACTTTTTAATGAGTTGAATGCACAAAATTTTATAAAATATTTCTTCTTTTGAATGGTGAATTTATTGAATTTATCATGAAAATTAATTTATGCATGATGTAATATTTATCTCACTTGTATATTCTGTATGATAGAATTCGAATTCAATATTTCCATGACCAATTTGTGCATCCAACCAAAAGTCCATCTCACAAAAAATCAGTCCACTACAAAGAAGTCAAGAAAGGGAAGAATATCAATTACAGAACCATAGCGCCCACGTCAGCACACCAATAAAGGCCCAAACCGTTAGTTTCTCATTTCTGCACTACTTGAAGTTAGCATCATAAAAATAAATTCCACTTCAACAAGGAGCTTCCACACACTCTTTAGAGCACACATTTCAATTTGTCAAATATCTTATGGTAATATAGTCAAACCATCCATCCAGCGGCGAAGCTAGGAAAAATTTTACGCAGGGGTCAACTATAAAAAAAAAAATTAATTAAAACCAACATATTAATTTTAAAGATAAAATATATTTTTAGTCCTATAAATTATAATTTTTTAGGTTTGGTCCTTGCAAACAAATTTATTCAATTTTTATTTTTTTAAAATTTTACAAAAAAAAAAGTGTTTTTAGTCTTGGATTTCATCTTTATAACAAAAAATTAAGAACTAAAATCGCAAGTGTTGTAGAGACTAAAATCAAAATAATCCAAAAATTAACCAATGCATGAAAATTAACTAAGAGCAGTAACAAATGATAAAAATTGACAATAGCTATTTAAAAAAGTAGGACAAAATGTGTTTCAAGAAGCCAATTTTATCCATAAATCACTATTTACAAAATAGATTCATAATATATTTTCCAATGTACACAAATAGGTTATGTTTAATTATGACTATTGTCTTGATAGTTTTTATTGTTAAAAAAGTTTTCTCTATAATTGTTATTGAGACCGGAAGTACCAAACCAATACAAATAAATCTATCAATCATATCATAATTTTTTACTTTTTTATTTATGCTAATTTTCGGCAATTGAACTTATTTGAGGTAGCTCAATATTTATTAATTGAGGTAGCTGAATATAAATACATACCAACTACTACAATAATAATTTTTGTTTTTGGGGTAGCCAAGGCTACCCCAACCCATTGAAAGGATACGCCACTGCATCCATCAGCAAACTAATCTCTATTAACTACGAGGTAGTGACCACCACAGCACCTGCAAGTCAATATAGTCCCAGCACCTCTTCGCACCTCAAATAGTCATGCCCACATGTTGTTAATAGTGGCACCATTCGAAAAAATATGATATGAAAATATGTTTACAAGGGGTGGATGATCTTCACCTCAAATTGGATTTGAATAAGTAATTCAAAGAAAGTATGTGAATTATGTGAGTTTATCTATGATTTGTTAGACCACACATACTATGCCCACTTGTTTACTACAAGGATTGATTTTGTTATCCAAAAAGGTCTAGGGACGCAGCTTGTTGCCCATTTAATTTCTATTCATGTGTAATTAATCATTGATATACATATTATCTAGATATGTTTGACTTGTTGAACTCAGTAATCTGCTACGCATACATTCATCGCCTGACCACCAAATTCATCTCTCATCCATGCTAACTCCTTTTGCTAAGAGTCCGCAAAAAAATACATTTCCCTATTTTTCCGTTATGAACGACTAATTTTAGTATTGTTAGTATTATGTTGGAGTCTAATCTTTGACCTCTTTACCACTTCGCTTCTTAACTCTTCCACTTCGGCCACTAAATCATTTTTATACACCCTATATGTCATGCTTTATTCTTGTCTTAAAGTTTAACAACCAAATATAAACTAAGGTTTTTTGTGTTATTCCGATATTTAATTTTAACAAATATTGAAATGCACCCTAAAATTCTACATAAAAATGTCAATAGACCAGTCAAATTTATGTCATGTATCAGAACCCTTCTCAAAATATATTTTCATAATTGCAGCAGTCACAGAAAGAACATTTCAAAAGTTGGCTTGGATTTCTCTATTCCAAAATTGAGATAACTACACTTGTAACTTTTTTTAGCACCATTTTACTATCACACCTATTTTAACATTTAGACACTCAACATTCTTAGCTAACTCTCAATGACCAAATTGATGATATATGCAACAAGAACCTTTTTCTTCATTCAGCTACTTTTGATTCCAAAACACTATTATATTCTTGATAGAATTTCATTCACAGCCACAACAATGTTCTCATAACGCTGCCACACTTCAGGTCCATCTTGATCTCTTGCTGCATAATCTAGCTGCATTATTTTTCACCAATACAAAAATAAACATCAATTGAAAAGTAATAAAACCTTACACAACAAAAACAATAAACTCTTCATGACAAAGTGTCCTAGTTTTAAGACAAAGTTTCCTTACTCTAGTAACATTGTTGAAGAGAGTAGAATAGAGTTTCCTTAACTGTGACCTTTCACTTCCAGGCTTGTTTTGAATTATGGTGTATATATCCTTCTTCAAAAGTGCTGAACTTCTTCTCAATTCCTTTTGTGCTATTTTCCATGACTTTGACTCTAACAAATCTCTAACTTGCAATAAATCTTGTGCATGAACTCTCACTACATTTTGTGCCTCTTCAACTGTTTGATCAGGGACAACAAGTCCAAAATCAAATGCATTTGCAATCTTTGTCCTAAACATGCACTCTCCACTAAAAATCAACCCCAAATTTCTTCTACTGATTTTCAGTGACAAATCTTTCTGTTGAGAATGTTGGAAATTACAAGGTTTGACACAACATGTGAATTTTGGAAACAAGTGTGTCATGTTGGGTTGTAAGGTAAATGTTCTTAACTCCATTGTTCTTTGAATTCAACCTTAAACAACATCAAATGTAATTAATTAACATCCCATGAATTTCTAATATGATTGGAAGAAGAAAAAATAAACATTTCTACACAATAATTGAACATATCTTATGAGTTATGATAACATAAATAAAATTAGAATGTGAAGAAGAGAAAATGAAAGTGAAAGAAACTCTTCTTGGTTCTTACCTTATCTTATCTGATTCAAATATAATGACGCCAATTGAATGGACAACACAAATTTGCGTGCCCTGACTTATTAACCTGAATTGAAATCCACCAGAATAAATTTTTTTTTTTTGGTTACAATCCACCAGAATAAATTAATGATACTACTGGATTTTGGTATGCCAAAAAAATGAGAGATAGCATAAATTTTAGAATTTTTTTGAAGAACTAAATTTTAGAATTTTGTGAGGGACGAAAGTTTTATTTGACCGGTTGAGTAACCAACGTTATAAAGAAATTTTTGGACAGATTGAAGACAGATATATGAATTTTATGGAGGAGAAAACGGAACCAGATTTATTTTAAATGTCGTTTTAGAATAGTATCATCTAATTAATAAAGTGGATTTTTGGAGAGTTTTTTTTCTTCTTTCTTTTATATCCTCATTTTAATCTACTAATGAATTTATAAAAAAAAAAAAAACATTTGATATTACTTTGGTTTCAGAAAATGGATTCTCTCCAAACATGAAAGAGAAAATGAGAAATAAAATTATAAAAAAAATAAAAGATTAAATTTGATGGTTGAGATACAACAATTGAGAAAATGTTCATTCCCTTTGATTTTCATACTTGAACTGCACTTATACATTTAGCATGCTAGATTTTTTTATTGAGTTTCTAATCGATGAGTAATTAAACTTTTTAAAAGTAAAAATAATCAGTCGGTATAAATCGGGTCGATCAGAAAAAATAGTGGCTCGCAAAGGACCAGGCTTGAAAAGTAATCGTAGCACTTTTGCTACCCCGTAGGAAAATTGCTTTTCTGACAACAAAAACTTTATTATGACACAAGTAAATGATCATATTACCCCCAGCGGTAGTTAACTACCGTCAGATTGATCCGGCGGTAGTTAACTACCGTTGTATACCAACACAACAGCAAAAAAAAAAAAAACTCCAGCAGTAGTTAACTACCGTAGAGAAAAATTGATTTTTTTTATTCCAGCGGTAGGAGGCTAAATCCAACACAAGTTTCATCAGTCAGAAGCTTTACCAACTCACTTTTGTTCTTTCTTCTTCTAAAGTCTCAACCATGAAACCACCATAAGTCCATAACCATTAACTCTTTTTTTTTCTTTGAACATGCTACCAGTACACTTCTTTCTTCATCTTTATAAATTGCATTCATTTAATGACCTTTCACTCAGAATATATAGGATCTGTGTTTTTTTAAATTCCATTCATTTCTTTATCCTATGTTTGTGACTGGACAAAATGATTGGTTCCTATCAGGTTCCATTCATCAGATCTGAAGGACAAAAAAGGAGCTTCAACGTTGAAAAAAATATATATTTATTTCGACATGCATCTGAATAAACACAGATCAAGAATTTTCATCATCAATTTAATATTTTTTGAAGAAATATGTCATTTGAAATAAACATTTTGCTGTGTTAAATGATCCTTTTATGATCAACCAGTGAGAAGCTTCACCAACTCTAAAGCACATGGGATAACAGTAATGAAGAAAGGAATTCAGCGGTAGTTAACTACCGCTGGGGCCAGCGGTTGTTAACAGCCGGCGCTTTACCCAGCGGTTGTTAACTGCCGCTGGGGGCATTTTAATATTTTACTTGTGTCAATAGGAATGTTTCCTTGTCAAAAAAGCAATTTTCTTGTGAGTGTTACTTTTCCCACCCTATGACCTTCTCGCGCGCCCTGCAAAAATTCCAAAAATACCCCTAGTCCGGATTATGTTTTCCGGACCAGATTGTTAGTAACTTCCGGAATATAAAATCCGGCCAAATACGATCTGTATAATTTGTGTCTTTCTTTGATGTCAAGGGTCTCTGTTGACCGTTATACGACCCCCGCATAAGCTGCAATGCAATTGCAGGGGTCGTATGAGCGGTCAACAATGACCATGACACCACAAACACTCCTAAAAGCTACCTAAAAATCTTAAAATTTTTGAAGAAAATGTAAGAAAGGAGGTGAAGAAGAATGAAGGAAAATGTTGAAGATCCAAGCCTTTTTATAGCCTTATATAAGTCATAGGTCTTAATTACAGTCAAATAAAACGTGTTCCACATTCAAAACCGTAAAAAAATGCATTCAAACTCCACTAACCGGCCTAACCTTTGGTGAAACGTCACCGGCCTAAATGTTACTGAGTGCTTCCGGAGTATACAATCCGGAACGTATGCAGTTTGTCCGGAGTGTATAGTCCGAACAGTACCAGACCCTTTATTTGGATCGTTTTCGTTGCGAATGCTATGGAAAAAAATAGATCAAAGACACATAACATAAATAAAAGCAACATAAGACAAATAAACAATTAAAAAAACCATAATAACATAAATGATGAATCTTTTGGGAAGGTGTTCGAAGAGGAGCTTTTGAACTCGATCTTGCCGGCCTGCCAACTGACATGTTACGATCGGCAGGCCGACATTATCGAGTTCATAAGAACCTCTTCTTTGGAGTTAGATCTGGAACACAATGAAGAACGACAAGGTGTTTTCAAGAGGATTTCTTTGAGTTAGGTCCTGCTGCCTTGCCAAATGACATATTATCTGGCAGGCAGCAAGATCTAACTCATAGAAACCTCTTGATATTTTTGAGTTATCTATCTATCAAAGACGCATCAAGGACTATCTATATATTTTTGACAGCATGCTAAGGATCTTCATAATGCAGTCAAATAGAGAGCTAACTCATCCATTCGCGACATCATTAGAAAGATCCTCAGCTTGATGACAAAAATTTGCATGGTTTGGTTTGGTGTGTTTGTGTGTTTTGCTGGTATTGAAGATCAAAACCGGAGAGGGTGTATTTATAGAGGTCCTTAGATGTTTTGGACCACATAAAATCTTAGTGCAATGTGGTCCATACAAAAGAATCCTATGCTGAATCATTCCGGATTACGTTTTCCGGAATACACTTACGCCCTATGTTTTTCCGGATTATACAATCCGAACCAACCCTCACCATACACAACGTCCCAAGTTTCACTTTGGGACACCCCGTTATCGTCTTTTTCTGGAATACGTAATCCGGATTGCATGTGAATTCGGGATTATATCTTCCGGACTGCACCAGAAGTTTAGGCCGATGGTCTGCACCACAAATAAAACGTTTGAAAAACGTTTTGAGCGGTGGTCAAGTGTAAAAACACGTTTTTTGACCGGCATTGATGGCCTCCCACACGTTTTTTAACCCCCTCCCCTATAAATATGGTTCATTTTCTCAAAAAATTTCACACCTTCTCCATTCTTCTCTTCTCCTCTTCTACAACGATGTGTTTCCATCGTTGGCCTTTCATAGAAAGAGGCCTCTTTGGAAATCCATCAGGGGTCATATGATCGGTCAATAGGGTAGGGGTGAGTCTGAATCTGAGGTGGGTTTGTCTGGGTGTCATGTTGACCATCATGGTCTCTTGTTCCCTAGAGGCCCCTGTGCCCCCTCTGTCTCCCCACCAACAGATTTTCTTCTTCCCCGCCATCTTCTTTCCTCCCACCCTCTTTCCTCTTCATCAGTGGCTGGATTTAGAGCTGGAGCCACTAGTATAGCTTATGTAATAGGATAGGATTAGAAATAGATTTAGGATATTATGTAATAAGCTTAAAAAGCTTGAAAGCTTGAAAATTATTGTAATGTATTGTTCATATATTAATAAAATGAATTGTTTTTATGTTTGTGTCTTTTTATTTATGTTTTTTAATTTATTTGCTTTTTCTTTTACGAATTGTAGAGCTTAAAATTGCAAAAGTTCTGCTAAAATACATATCCGGATTTTATAATCCGGAGACATCTGAAAATTACTAACAATACGTTCCGGATTACGAAATCCGGACTAGGGGTAAAATTGGAAAAAAATAGGGCGCGCGAGGAAAGCCATAGGGTGGGAAAAGTAACTCCATTTTCTTGTTGTAGCCAATGAAAGCCTAGGCCCAACATGGGCTAATCCGATGCGAGGCAGGTAGCCCTTTTTGTCATATGGGGTGCTGCCACAACACCGTTTTGTTCGACTCTTCAAATAAAATTGCATCATCTTTAAAAAAAAAATATATGCATCTCGTTGTTGCCTTGTAGATGCATTAAGTACGGCCATAAAAATGTGGAAGTTGGGGTTGAGTAATTCAACTGATTTGACTATAGAGAAAATATGTTAGAGATCTTGGATTCAAACTAGAATAAAGAAGAAAAAAATAATCTAAAACTAAATTAATAACATTCTCATTAACAAAAAAAAACCAAAGAGGTGGAAGAAAAAACATTTTTTGAAAAATAATTTCTTTTTAAAACTTTGAACTTAAGTAGTTTACTATTCACTGATAAAAAGTGAAATAGAAGTTTCATTAATCACGCCTTTAACTCGTTAGCATCATTGATATATCCTACAACAGCTCCATCATTTGAAACCAATAAAGAAGTTGATTAGCTTGCATGTTTCCTTAATACCAAAAAAATATTGCAATGCCTCCCTAAACAACCTTTAATTTGAAAAGATCGATAGAAACAAGCAGACTATAAAAGTACAAAATCTCAATCATTCTTGTTAATGTCATAGAAACAACATCAAAACAAAAGACCACATTAATCTTTAAGCCAACAAAATCATCTTAATCATGTCTCACACATGCACGACAACAGTAATCAAAGCCATGCTTGATATTATATAATTTTTGCACATAAAATTGAAGTAAAATTAACACTAAAATTGACTGTTTATGAGCACACCTACAGGTTCTTTTCAATAATTTCTGATGTTTTATTTTAAATTTCCATTAACTAACATTAACTACTAATATGCTTCCTTGGCTCAAATGATAGTAAGAAGTGTTTAGAGTATGACCCACCAGACAAACATGAAAGTGAGCCCCAATCTGCATTTTGACTTTCTTTCATCACATGAACTATTTGTTGATTATTTGTTCTATTCAAACAAAAAATAAATTGCAATTAACTATTATCCATTTATTTTAATTTTCCATTAACAAAGACACAGCTACAAGTTTTATTATGTTTGTTGAACTTCTTGAAAAATAAAATAAAATTTGACAAAAATAAGATTTTCAAATTGAGAGAAAGGCATTGGAAATCATCACATAGCGAAATTGAGAGAAAGGCCTAGGAAATCAATATTCAAGACCAATTCCTCCTATTTTCATCTTGATCTTGTAACGCTACTTTTACAACGAGTAGTTAAACATATCTTTGTTGAGATTAGATGTAATTAATCATACTCTCGGGTATCTCTTTTGATTAATAAACTACATTCGTCCCTAATTATAAGACCCTTTTGAAAAGGAATAAAAATGTCCCTTTTTATAAGACCCCTTTGTTATTTCCAACTACATTAATTATTTCTTTACATATATGCCTCTATTCATTATACATCTTTTCCTTCAATCAGCAATAAATATTATGTTGAAAACAAAATTATATCTCTCTAAAGGATAAAATTGTAAAATCAATAGTGATTACAAACAACTTTGATATAAATATCCACTTTTCTTAATTCCCGTGCTTTGGACAAAAGGGTCTTATATATAGGGACGTAGGTAATATATACTCCCTCTGTTATGAATTATAAGTAAATTTGACTTTTTAGATTTAATCATTTAATGATGTATGCGGTTTATAACATAGATCACATACATCCTTAAGGGTGTGTTTGGTTGTGAGAAGAAAATAAGAAGAGAGAAAGAGGTGAGAGAGAGTAAGGGAAGAGAGAAAGAGATGAGAAATAGAGTAGATTTGAGGTATTGTTTGATACAAGTGATAGGGAAGAGAAATAGAGAAGAGAGAAGTGTTGATTATTTTTGAAAGTACAAGAATGTCCTTGAAAAAAAATCCTCTCATCAAATTATTTTATTTTTATTTTAATTCAATTAATTAATTAATTGAAATACCTCAATTATTAAACTGAATTTATTTTATTTTCTCTTAATTTTAATTTAATCAATAAAATAATTAATAGTTTATTAATATTAATTAAATGAACCCAAGAAAGAAAGAAAAAAGACACGCAATATATAATAACAACAACATAGGATCAAGTTACATCACAAATTAAAGGGCAGAATGGTAAAAATAAGAAAACCAGCTCTTTTCCATGTCTTTCTTCGCTGCTCAGGAGAGAAGAAAAAACATGTGGGCCCCGCCTCTGATTTGTCTCTCTTCTCTCTTTCATGCGTGTGCCAAACAAGAGAAATTGCTAGTTTCTCTGCTATTTCTCTCTTTGATATCTCTCTCTTCAGCATTTCTCTTCTACCAAACAAAGGCTAAATGAATGAACCTAAAAAGTTAAATTTGTTTATAATTCATAACGGATAGAGTATGTTATAATTATTCACGAATATCGATGTTTGCCTTTGTTCTTAATACTTATTGTAATTTTTTTTTTACAATAATACTTATTGTAACTTGATAACTTATAACTTGATAATCGATTTGAATCTTTATTGGAAAATACTCTTTGAATCTTTATTTAAGATAAACATATAGTATAGTGTTTTGATTTTTATCATATGATATGATGCAATAATGAATTGCATGTGAAAATGATAAAGATTAGCTATGAGAATGTTGAATACAAAATAAATCTGCGTTTCATGTGTTCACGAGAATTGAATAGATTGGTTTTCCTGCAGCATTTGCAAATGGTTTTGAACTATATCTAAAACATGATATTGAATTATACCTATAAAAATACGATGAACAGTGGTTGCAAATGGTTTTGAATTTTACGTGTAAACAATATAATTCTTCTATATTATTATTGTTTGGTTTAATCTGCCAAAGTCTTGTTGAACAATATCGAAGATATTGATGACATAAGACATCATCAGTGTAAGAATAATGATAAATAATAACAAACCACTTCAGAGGCATGACTTCAAGACCCAAACCGTCACTAATCACTAACACTGTGTTTGGTTGAAGAGAAGAAGAAGAGAAAGAAATTGAAGAGAGAGAGAGTTAGGAGAGAAGATGAGGATTTCTCTTGTTTGGTTGTGGTGAGAAAAAGGGGAGAGAGAGTTTAGACATGTAGGACCCACCAATTTTTAACTCTTCCCACAACAGCGAAGAAACACGGAAGAGTTGCAATTTTTGTGCAGTTTTACATTTTTATCCTTTCATTGCATCATAAAAGACAAACAAAAAAAAAAATTGCAACACTTGTGTTTTAATAGGCTGACCGCTTATGGGAGAAAAAGTTGTGAAAGGCTTTTTTATTTTATTTTATGAAATGGGAGAATAGAGTGCGAAATTAAAACATGTAATTGTTGAATGTTTAGTTAATTTAAAAAATAAAACATCGAATGAATTAATTTATCAGTTTGACACAATCAAAATTATTTTGTTATACGAGACAATAAAATTATTAATAACGTTAAACAAATATAAAATTTGAATAATTAATCATTATAAATTTAAATTAAATAATTTTATTACTTAATTAAGTAAATTTTAGTACAATATTTTGATTGTAGGGGTAATTTAGTAGTTTTACAAATAATCAACACTTCTCTCTCTTCTATTTCTCTCATCTCTCTCTTATACCAAACAATACATCAAATCTACTCTATTTCTCCCTTATTTCTCTCTTCTCTCACTCTCTCTCACCTATTTCTCTCTTCTTAATTTCTTCTCTCAACCAAACACACCTTAAAAAAACAAAAGATTAACGCCATAAAAATCGTGGCTGTTAAAAAAAAAATTAAACATTTGGGAGAGATATCTCTATATTGTATTAAAAACAACCACAAAAACTAACTCAAAGTTTCAAATGATATATACAATCGGGTATCAAAACTTGCTAAAAAATATTAGGGTTAATATACCTTTATCCCCCTGTAATATAGGTCACTTTTAGGTTTGCCCCATGTAAAAATTTTTTTTCGCTTTGGTCCTTGTAAATTTTTTTTGTTTTGGAATACCCCCTAGGCCAGCTGACTGTGCATTTTCGCTGAGGCGGCGTGCTGCGTCACCTTTTTCTGATGACGTGGCACGCTGACTGTATAAATTTTTTTATTTTTTACACGTGACATTTCTTATTTTTTTAATAAAAAAATAAAAAAAATATTAAAAAATTCTGGAAAAATGAAAATTAAAGAAAAGATAAAAAAATACTAAAAAAATTTTAAAAACAAAAAAATGAAATAAATTTTTGAAAAATAAAAATTAAAATAAAAATGATTACAAAAACGAAAATAATTATGGAAAAATTAATAAAAATGAAAAAATCTAGAAAATTTAGTAAAAAAAATCTGGTAAAATGAAGAAAAATCTAGAAAATTTAATAAAATAAAATAAAATTTGGAAAAATTAATAAAAATGAAAAAATTAATATATTTCAAAAAATTCATATTTCCATATTATTTTCAATAGCGGAATAATTAAAAATTTTGGAAAAATGAAAAAATTAATATATTTCAAAAAATTCATATTTCCATATTATTTTCAATAGTGGAATAATTGAAAATTCTGGAAAAATGAAAAAATTAATATATTTCAAAAAATTCATATTTCCATATTATTTTCAATAGCGGAATAATTAGTGGAAAAAAAAGACAAAAATTCAGTTTTTTCAAAAATTCATATTTTTTTTATCTTTTTTTTTCAAAAATTTAGTTTTTATAATTAATCATTTTTCCGAAAATTTGAAGATTGATCATTTTCAAAAACTAAATTTTCGAAAAAAAAAGATAAAAATTTTTTTCGAAAATTTCAAGATTGATCATTTTCAAAAGTTTGAAGATTAATCATATTTATAAACATCATGTACGAGTAACAGGATACAATGTATATTGATTGACACCGGCATATAAATCATGTTATACGGTTGAATGACAAGTACTTTCCGAAAAAAAAATATGATTTTTTTTCATTTTTCCGGTATTAAAAAAATCTGGAAATATGAATTTTTTGAAATTTATAAATTTTTCCCATAATGTTTTCATTAGTTTAATTTTTCCAGATTTTATTTTTTATTTTTAAAATTTTCCAGATTTTTGTTTTCATTTTTATTAATTTTTCCAATTTTTTTATATTTTTTCAGAATTTTTTTCAGTTTTTTTATTTGTTAAGAATTTTTTTTCGTTTTTTTATTTTTTTTAAAAAAAATTTAAAAAAATTTATTTTTTTAATTAAAATAATATATTTTTATTAAAAAAAAAAGAAATGCCACGTGTACCATATAAAAAAATAAAAAAAATTATACAGTCAGCGTGCCACGTCATCAAAAAAGGTGAGGCAGCACGCCACATCAGCAAAAATGCACAGTCAGCTGGCCAAGGGGTATTCCAAAACAAAAAAAATTTACAAGGACTAAATCTGACAAAAAAATTTCACAGGGGGGAAAACCATATATGACCTAAATTACAGAGGGTAAAGGTCTATTAACCCAAAATATTAAAACCAAAAACTCATGTAACCAATTTTTTTTTTTTTTTTTTTTTTTTTACAAATATGTATTCATCACTTGTTTCACATTTATTGTGTTCTTCTTTAAACGTGTCATACTATATTATTAGAGTGTTCAATAATTTTTAATATGCATAATTTAATCATTTTCTTTTATTTTATTATTTTCTTTTATTTTATTGTTTTTTATCGAATAATTCTATAGTCAAAATTTTATTCTTTAAAATCTTGAATTCGAATCACAATTCAATCAATCAATATTATAATGTTTCTGCTTATGGAGATATGCTTACAATGATTTTTATCATTCTTTTATTATAAAATGGAAAGTTGCAATATTATGAGAGAATGGAAAAACAAATTTTTATTAATTTATGTGTTCCTTGCTCCATGCTTGGATGCAAATAGGAATGGAGGTATTGAGGTATACATAAGCCGAACCAACAACCAAATCATTCATTCATTTCAATATCTTTCTTTCTTTCTTTTCACCTTTTTCTTCTTACTTATTACCCTTCTCATCCCCACTTGTGTATACCTTAAGCACGCGCCTACCCTTCTCTCTCTAGATATTTTATTTTCAATGTTAATAAAATATTTTATGACAATCATAGAACGTTAAATCTTTTGAGAGAAAATTTTATCATTTATTGTAGTTTTACTTGGTTAGGAATCAATCTCGGCATTTAAACATAAAGATATTCGGTTTAACCAAAGATTTAAAAACATTTTTTATGAGATGATAATCGGTATGCTTAACGAAATGTAGAGATTTTGAGTTTGAGTATCCTCTCAAAAAAAAAAAAAAGAATTTGAGTTCAGTTCTAAAATTACAATAATGTTATGGGTAATGTTAACGAATACATTCGAGACACTCCCGTTCTAAATTATATGTCATTTTGAAAAAAATTGTCTTAAATTATATGTCGATATACCTATCAATAAAACGTTAACGTTGTTTTTCCTATTATATCTTTAACTATTCATTACTCTATCTTATTTCAACTCTTTAATTTATCTTTTCTATACCATTTATTAAGAACAATTTTATAAAACAACTCATAATTTCATATTTTCATACAAAATTAATTGCATTTCTTACTACATTCAAAATGATCAAAACATCGTATAGTTTGAGACAAATGGGGTAATAAGTTTTATCAAAATTTATGCATGCAATGCATAGAAAATTGAAGTATTTAACCTTTTTTTTAAAAAGTAAATTCTTAAAAAGTGCCGTGAAACACTCTTTAACAAAACCTAAACTTTAAATATCTTAAGATGAAATATTAGTCTTGAGTTCACCTCATAATTCATTACGATTTTATTCGACTCGATGTATTAGTCTATCTACCGTTGCATGCAAGATATTCGATTCACATAAAAATATAGGGAAATGTTAACTTGTGCCCTCAAGGCACAAGTTAATGATTCAAAATAGAAATATTCTATTGTAATTAATGCATTTGACTTTAACTTTTTTACTTTTCAATAATTGAATGCACAAAATTTAAGAAAATGTTTCCATTTTTGGGTTGCTTAACATGTGCCTAAGGGCACAAGTTAACATGACCCAAAAATATATTATTTGGTGGTAATAATTTTCTCTCACCTCAATACTCCGTACTTGAGACAGTGACCGGTGAAGGATGGTGGCACATGCTTGCTGTCACATCAAACAAATTGAACAGTCAAGATTACCCCGTACGGATAATCCAACGGTTCAGATATATTTACCGCCCATAACTCTCAAACATAGTTTTTTCTCTCTTTCTCTCTCTTACACTTTCTCTCTCTACTGTACCCATGTCCAGCTTGGTCGGGGCCCCCTTATATATGCAAAGAAAAGAAATGACCCTCTTCCTTTAATTCTCTCTTTCTCTCTCTAACTTTCTCTCTCTTCTGTCATCACACTCCCTGTGACTGTAAAACACTTCCTCACTCGGTCTCAATCGATAGTGATAGGCCACAAAAGAGGCCCTTTGCTTAGTTTTTCAGTTTTTTTTTTGTCTTCATGGTGATCTTGAACAACGTGTCACTCGTGCAGGTTAAGTCCAACTGGGTCATGCTGTTTCTGGGTCATCAAGTTTCTGCTTGAAATTTGTGTAACTCAAGTAAAAAACAAAACTTTATTTGTTTTTTTAGTGTTTTACCTTAAAGGGTTGTTTTTTTTTTCATTATTGTTTTGGGATGTTTTGGTTGTGTTTGGATTTTGGGTTTGTTTGATTTTGAGTATGGAGTGGTAGAGTTAGTGCATTGGTTTTGATAGATGAAATGATTGGTGAATGTGAATTGAAATGGCTTGAAGTTAATTGAAAGTTTATGGCTTTAAGTTAGGGTTTTTGTGATTGCCAAATTTATAGTACTATTGAGTCTTTGAATGAAAGAGAAAGAAGATATAAAGGAAAAGGGTAAAGCTTGAATGATATGAAGCTTTCAACATCAGGGTTGGGTCAGCAGGGACATGAAGGTATCCATTTCAGTTCTTTCTTTTTGCTTTATTAACATTTTCTTAGTATTTGTTTTGGCTTTTAGTCTTACATATGTATATAAATATGTTGTGCGTCTCTATCATAGTACTCCTTTTGTGTTGTTTAAACAACCTTGTAAGTTTTTTCATTTCCTTTTTCTCTTTTTGATGATGGTAGGAGGAGGAGGGGAGAAGAAGTGTCTGAATTCTGAGCTATGGCATGCATGTGCGGGGCCCTTAGTGTCCCTACCAACTGCAGGAACTCGTGTGGTTTACTTCCCTCAGGGTCATAGTGAGCAGGTTTTTGCTTTTCCATTCCCTACAATGTTTCAATTTGCTTGCTATGGAAGATAATGAAACCTTTCTTAATAGATTCTATGGATGGACATTGAGTTGAACATGTTTTGATTGATTCCAGGTGTCTGCTACAACTAACCGAGAAATCGATGGGCAAATACCAAATTACCCTAGTTTGCCACCTCAGTTGGTTTGCCAACTTCATAATGTCACAATGCATGTGAGTATATTCATATCTTTCGCTTAGTTATGATAATCGAGTTATGCTTGTTTGATTAACTCTTGTTGGTCGATAGAGTAAATTCATTGAGCTTGAGCGTGTGTTGATTTTCAGGCAGATGTTGAAACAGATGAAGTGTATGCTCAAATGACACTACAGCCATTGACTCCGGTATGGTGATTTTCTTTGACCTGTTGGCATTATGTGTTCTGAACCTCGCTTTATCTTTGGAGAACTGTAATTTGTGTTTGTAACTATGGATGTAGGAAGAGCAGAAGGATACATTTCTTCCTATGGAATTGGGCATTCCAAGCAAGCAGCCCTCGAACTATTTTTGCAAGACTTTGACAGCCAGTGACACCAGCACACATGGAGGATTCTCTGTTCCTCGTCGCGCAGCTGAGAAAGTTTTCCCTCCGCTGGTAATGTTCATACTTTGCCTATGTGTTTGATTCTTGATGGTTATAAATGCATTTCTCTTAAATTTTGGGCTACACAGGATTTCTCACAACAACCACCAGCACAAGAACTAATTGCTAGGGATCTCCATGATGTTGAATGGAAGTTTCGACATATTTTTCGAGGTACAACTCTTACTTCATTCTTACGATCTTGTTATTTATATCAGGGTCTTAAAAATATGCAACAAAATTTTGCTAGTGTGTGTTTTTCTCTAGAAATGCATGCCTTTGACACCTGTGAAATACTTAGATTACTGGCTTGTGCGTTCTTATGCCATACTAAAGAAAGATTAAGTTAGGATTCTCCAGTTTTGACAGGGAATTTTGTGTAAGACCTTGAGGAAACTAAGGCACTTTAGTAGTCAGTGCTGTCTGGTTTTTATTTATCTTAAAGATTAAATTAATTGTTAAGTCCCTATACATATATTTTTTTTTCAAACTTTTTAATAAATTCTTACAGGTTAAAAACTATAAATACGTCTCTATAGCTCTAAAAAAATGACATTTCTGATCTTGGCATTTGGGACTCAATATTTTTAAACAATAGGATACCTATTTAAAAGTTTTCAAAAAGTATTGCTAAGCGCCTCGGGTCCATAATGCAAAACAACTGAAAATATTAAATTGTTTAACTTAGTTAAAAAATTACTGCATAACCATGCAATTGCGAACTACAATGTTCTGAAATTGAATGCATGAGAACATTGTAATGAATAAGTTGTTGCACATGATAATTAGAATAAAGGTTAATATCATTAAAGAGAACGCCAGGTTAGCTCCCATTGTTAAAATGATAGTAGAGTCTCTTTTTTGATGGTTTGGGCATGTATGGAGAAGACCTTATACACACCAAGGAATAGGGCATACTAGATTGATGAAATTCATATAACTAGAGAGCGGCCAAGGAAAACAATTAGGTATAATATTGAGAGATTTAGATGTAAATGGTTTATCCCTAGACTTGTGCCATACTATGGAATTGCCCAGCTCATGTAGCCGGATTCATAATGAGAAAGGAATATGTATATTTTTTTTTGTGAAGAAGGGACTTCGATTGGTATTGTTGTTGGTGAACATTAAATTTCAGATCAATAATGTGACCTATCACGAGTGTCCAAGATTTGGGAAACTCCTGTTTGTACATGTTCCACATATATATTGCTAACTACTTGCATTTTTCTTTTGTTCTTTCATGAGTATCACCAATGTAAGTATATGGAAAATCCATCAACTTCATCATTAGATGCCAAATCCCGATATAAACTAGCAAAAACAAAATTGGCCAACCTTCGAACTCTGAACTGTCCCCAACAGTAGCCATCGTTTTTGTATGAGGAGCTTGAATAAATCCCAAACTTGAACCATGGATTGTGACCGTGACGGTTGGCTGAAAGGAAGATTTGTGTTACGGAAGCTTATGCATCAATCTTAGTTTTACTTTAATAGAAAAATTAGTAAATGTACTAACTTAATATCATTTACCTGTTGTTTTAAGTTAATCTCACAAGTTTGCTTATTCATGTTTTGGTTTCAGAGCCATTCTTTCTGCCACAACAGAAACGCATCTTTAAGTGCACTATTTCTAATTTAGAGAAATGTACTGGAGTCATTATTAATTATGCTACCAATACATAACAACAAATAAACAAATTTCAGTTGTATTTTCTACTCTTGCTAATGCCTTTGTTGCTTGCATGTCATTTCAGGACAGCCAAAACGACACCTTCTTACAACAGGCTGGAGCATATTTGTTAGTGCTAAGAGACTTGTAGCTGGAGATTCCGTGCTTTTCATATGGTGATTGTTTCCTTTTTCTCTTTTGGCTACCGTTTCTTCCCCTTGAGAGCTGGACATTAATTCTTTATATTCATCCCATGTATTTTTGCTTTTAGGAATGAGAAGAATCAGCTTCTTTTGGGAATACGTCGAGCCAGTCGACCGCAAACTGTAATGCCATCATCTGTTCTGTCCAGTGATAGTATGCACATTGGACTTCTTGCAGCCGCTGCTCATGCTTCAGCAACTAATAGCTGTTTTACTGTCTTCTACAATCCAAGGTTGTCAATGTTGTCTGAATTTTCATTTATGAGTTCTTTATAAGAAATTACAATGCTTCTTTTGACAGTTTACATCATGGGCAGGGCTAGTCCATCTGAGTTTGTCATACCACTTTCAAAATATATCAAAGCCGTGTACCATACACGTATTTCTGTTGGTATGCGCTTCAGGATGCTCTTTGAGACTGAAGAGTCAAGTGTCCGCAGGTACATGTAGACATCAGATACTATTTCTCCTAAAGCTACTTATTTTTCTTTAAGCAGCTGTAGTGTTGTCAAATAGCGGAATTTTAACAAACCACTATTGTTCCATGATATGCGATTTAATATGAAGTGTTGTCAAATAGTGGCTATAGCAGCGCTAGCATAGCGGAATCTGAACAAACCGCTATTTTATGCGATCGGCAATTGATATGTGAGAGAAGGAAAAATACTATCATCTGGTAGTACTGCACCAAACTATTTCTCATTTACTTACCCGTGTCTCACTTTCATTTTGTAGGTACATGGGCACAATAACAGGCATAAGTGATCTTGATGCTGTTCGGTGGCCGAATTCTCATTGGCGCTCTGTCAAGGTAAGTAAAGATGTCAATGCAAGGTGTTTGAAAGATAGATAACAGTATATGTAATACCTATTGTTATTATGTAAACTTCAGTGCCACTATGCAACTATTTAGTTATATGCCTTGTTCTGTTGACTGTGCCTAAGGAGGAGCGCGGTCTTCCTAGATATCTTCCCATGTTTTTCTCTATTTTAATGGTTTGTTACATGCTTACGTTTCAGAGGTCTTTGTTTTCCTTCCTTTTAATTCCCAATCAAATTCCCAACCTTCATGCATAGGTATCTGCTTGTTTGTTGTCCTTGAAAGCATTGACCTAATCCTTAAAACCTATTCTGTTTAATGTACACATATGCCTTCAGTCAACGTCATTTCAGGATTTTTGTATTTCTTCCTTCATGTCCTAATTATTTTTTCAAATTCTAGAATCCTCTTTTGCCAGCAAAATATTCAGGAAGTTATGTTTGTAAGGATCAATCAGATATTTATAAACTCTGGTATTTAAATCCACTTTGCCTGTTCTATATTATTTGTGAATGTAAGCCAACATAGGACAATTGAAGAACTGTACCATATCTCTAAATGGTTTTTGAAATAGTTATACTTGCATATATCATTGTTTTACAACTTTCTTATATTGGTTCCACTTATTAATGTTATTATGGCTCTTGTTAATATCAATATATTTATGTAAAAAATAAAGTTACATGTATCACAAAGTCCTCTGTGATTGTCACAGTTAAATTTCATTAGACATTTTAAAAAATGACTCTTACTCAGTCTTTTTATCTGCTGTGAATAGGTTGGATGGGATGAATCAACAGCAGGAGAGAGACAGCCACGGGTGTCATTATGGGAAATTGAGCCTTTAACAACATTCCCAATGTATCCGTCATTGTTTCCCCTCAGATTGAAACGTCCATGGCATCCTGGCACCTCATCTTTGCTTGGTACATTTTTCCTTACAGTTTATCTGTGTAATATGGTTTACAAATTTCCATCCGTAGTTTTTCTTTTTGACTATCACGTGCTTTGAGTTATGACATGTGTAATTGAAAGCAATTGAGAGTTAAAGTTAGTAAATACTGCAAATTAATTTTTTAGTTAAATGGAGATGGAAAAAAGTGAAAATAAGGCGACAATTTTGTAGTCATTATTAGTACCTGTGTGTGTGTTTGTATATATAGCCTTTAGATTTTGTAGCTTTCATATTTTTCATGTCCAAAACATAGAGACAGGATTTTCTATTGTTGATCCATTTTTTTGGGCTGTTTGAATTGACTTTTAAGTTTATCTACTGGCATAGACACTTGGGAGACTAGTTGGGAGAATTTATGGAAACAGCTCATGACACGTCTAGAAACTATTTTCAGCTTATTATGAAAACAACTTATAGCCTACATGAAAACAATTTGACTTCTTTTATTTTTTTGTTGTAGATATAACTTATTCATAAGCACATGTAGGATAAATACTTATGCTACACACCCTCCGGTCACTATTATAAGCAAAAATCTACATTTTAGATTCATTCATTTAATGATGCACATAGTCTTTTTTATAGACTACATACATCATTAAATGAATGAACCTAAAATGTAAATTTTTGCTTATATTAGTGACAGGAGGGTGTATGTGCTTAATTAAGTTGTTTATCCTAACGGTGTCTTAGGAGTCATAGTGTCTCTTGTCTTTTCCTCTTCCCAAAAAAACCTGTGGTTATTTTGAGGGTCTTCTTGTGTATCCTCTACTTACCTAGAATCTTGTTACAGATGGTAGAGACGAAGCAACAACTGCTCTAATGTGGATGAGAGGTGGAACTGCAGACCAAGGTCTCAATTCCCTAAGCTTTCAAGGTGCTGGTATGTTGCCCTGGATGCAGCATAGACTCGATCCAACTTTACTCGGGAATGATCAGAATCAACAATACCAAGCCATGTTGGCAGCAGCTGGAATGCAGAACATGGGTAGTGGATATCTCATGAGGCCACAAATGGTGAATTTTCAACAACAGCCTACCCATTACCTTCAATCAGGAAACAATAATTCACCTTTGCAACTTCACCAGCCACAATCAATTCAACAATCGGTGTCCTCTAATATGATGCAGCCACAACAAACCCAAGTACTTACAGAAAACCTGTCTCAGCACCTTCTTCAGAAACCAAGTAATAATCAAGAACTCCAAGCTCAACAACAGCAACATGCATATCAAGATACACTTCTTGTTCAAAATGATCAGCTCCATCAGAGACAACAACAATCCAATGTGCCGTCACCGTCATATTCAAAACCAGATTTTCTGGATTCAAACATTAAGTTTCCTGCTTCAGTTCCCTCTGGACAAAACATGCTTGGGTCGCTTTGCCCTGAAGGAACTGGCAATCTCTTGAATCTATCGAGTCTAACGAGAAGTGGCCAGTCATTGATGAATGAACAGTTACCACAACAATCATGGACTCCAAAGTATGGAAATATGCAGGTCAATGCCTTTGGCAGCGCAATGTCACATGCACAATATTCTGGAAAAGATTCAGCTATAGTGCCTCCACATTGTGATTCAGATGCCCAAAATCATGTTCTCTCGGGTGTCAATATCGATTCATCTGGTCTTCTACTCCCCACCACTGTCCCGAATTACACTGCTTCAACAACTGACACTGGTGCATCAACACAATTAGGGGAGTCTGGATTCCAGGGTTCTCTATATGCCTGCATGCAAGATTCATCTTCATATTTGCAAAATGCAGAGCAAATCGACCCACAAAACCAGAACCCAACATTTGTAAAGGTATGATTCTTAAGTAATCCGCACAGCTTTTGTTTGTTCTTTGATTGAATTTAGTAGTTTAATTTTGTCTTTTCATAGGTTTACAAATCGGGATCGGTTGGGCGTTCACTTGACATCTCTCGGTTCAGCTGCTATCGTGAGCTGCGAGAGGAGTTGGGTCAAATGTTTGGAATTGAGGGGAAGTTAGAAGACCCTCTTAGATCAGGCTGGCAGCTTGTGTTCGTCGACCGGGAGAATGATGTGCTTCTCCTTGGCGACGATCCGTGGGAGTAAGTATCGGTTTCAATTCCACCAAGACTTTCGCTGAATTTGCGATCAAAACTTCTAATCTTTGGTTGATGTTTGTTGACATTTTCTTTATTTTTGGCATGACCCTTTGTAGATCATTCGTGAATAACGTTTGGTATATCAAAATACTTTCACCGGAAGATATTCAGAAGATGGGAGATCAGGCGGTAGAAATGCATGGACTAGGCTCAGGACAAAGGCTTAATGGCACTGGTGAATCTCACCACATTGTTTCTGGACAACCACCATCGATTGGCTCACTTGATTACTGAGAACGAGATGATTCCCAAATGTAACCTTCAGGTTCCACGGTCAAGACAATTTCTTTGTGTATTATTATTAATTATTTTCTTTGGGAAGTACTGTTAATCTATTCCACGTGCCATCTTTATTATTTATGTCAGGATTGAGAAGAAAATATACATTTATGTATGATAAGAAATTTAGGACAAGCTTTTGTGTCAATCTGAACTTGAGGCACTGAAAGCTAGAATTAATGTTTACTAGTTACTAGTACTATTTTAGCATTTGATAAACTTATTGCTTGTACTTGTGTACTCTAAGGAGGCAACTAGAGAAGAATGTTTAAATTAAAGCTCTTCATGTTCTAGTACCTCCTTTGAATGTTCCAACTTCTACCTCATTAAAATCACAACTATAAACCATTCATAGGGATCTCTTAAATGCTGCTATCACCATATATACGATCCATCTGAAACATTAATTGAAAGGTAATTTTGACATAAAATTTACAAATTTAATATGCAATTTTTGAACATATGAAACTATCAAATGATACTTGTATGTAATATAGGATGGAAGCAGTACTGTTTTGTTTGTAATTTGTTTGTAATATGTGCATGTTTGACTAGTTATGCATGCAGTTAACAATGTATTTGATTTTGATCGTCTTATGAATGTGGTATTACATTTTTAAACTGTTCTCCGTTTTATAGGGTTGCTCTTCATACAAGAGTAGCAACATGGCTATCTAATTTTCATCTATTTATTGAAATTCTTTTGTGCAATTGAGGCATTATATATATTTTATGAATTAATGAAATGCTATAAACTTTTTGCCATAAAAAAAAAACATATACTATTTGTGTGAAACTAAAAATCATTACTCTAGATTAATATGGTCGTAGATATGACATTTATTAGTTTTTTTTTTGTCTAACAAATATGGGTCGTGCGTCATTTTCATGCGAACATCCAACAATGTGTGAATTGTCAATGTAACATGTGACTCTTACTAAATTCTATTTGCAAGACTAAAACGAACAGGTCACAAGATACAAAAACAGTTCTTCAGATTTTTTATTAGTGATAAAAGTAGAAATTCGTACGTTTTACGTAAACCAAAAGTAGTTAAATGAGTTTTTTTTTTTTTTGACAAAAAATGAGTTGTTTTCTTCTTTCTAATTTTACATCAGATGAATATCCTTTATATTTATAGAATTACTCTATAAGTCCCATGGTTTGCTCAGCTTGTGAAATAAGCTGATTGGAAGTTACGCTTTGATCCAAAAAATGCTCATCGGGTCATAATTCTTGATAGACTTTGTAGACTCGAGGGTTTCGATCCAAGGGGCTTTTGAGCAATCCACGAACGCCTAACAATTCTCTGATATTTATCCTTTACATAACGTCGGTATAATTTTAAGAGGTTTATGTCTAAAAGATAAACATGATGGAGAATGTCCGGCAGAGCCAACCGCATCAGATTCGTAAAAGATGGAAAGAAAAAGAAAAAAAAAACTGCCACCAAAGTGTTCAAATGCAACATTGACGCAGTTTTCCTAAATAAACAAAGCAGGCGTTGAAATGTGGTCTAAAGAGTTAAACATAGTCATTTTACCTATGCTTCTTGAAGTGAAGGAAGAGAGCTCTTGGTTTATGCTGCGCTATCCATTGGATGCCTGAATTACGTGTTGAAAACATTACTTTTATAGTTTGATTAAAAATTAGTAGTTGATGGTTTTAATAAAACCTAAAAACAATGTCTCTTCTTCTAGTTTAGTTTGTCATTCAAATTCATTGGTAGAGTTCATTAAGAGGCAAGCTCATATAGTTACTCATTTTTTCAGCTAGAGCAGCTATATAAACTCATCGGTAGAGTTTACGCAGAGAACTGCTAATATAATTACTTATCTTTTAACTAGAGCAGCTATATCCACGGAAAATTATTATGTTTTCTTTTTGTTATTCCAGATTGTATTCATCAAGCTATTGCTAATGATTGACATAAGTTCGTTTCCATAAAAATAGATAAATACGATAATGTACGAGCAACGAAATACTAACGAACAGTTAGACGTCAACGAGAAATAGGATACAAAGGATGAAAAAAACCAGTAGGAATTTCAAAATTTCCCAGCTTCTTATAAGTGAAACTTACTCAGAATCACACCCTTTAAAACACTAATACACTATCATATCTATCTGCGACTACCAACCAGTCCTGCTACCTTGAGAATGCACATGCAAGATCGAATTGGATCTCAACGAATGTAGTGTCGAGAATCGACCAGATTTTTTTCATCTTTGTTGCACTTATGCACATGAAAATAGACTTCTCGAACAACCGTCTAGAATAGCATCGAGTAAGATATAAAAGGGCTCTGCTTCGGAGATTATACTAACATGAAGGTTTCTGTCAAATGCTTTACTGTAGCATACTTGAAAAATAGTGGACCCCACATAAGATACAACAAATCCATAGGGCATATGTTAATATTAAGCCACTACAGTCTACACGTATCTTATTTTATTAAATGACTACAAGGCTGGCACAACCGGAGAATGTATAGGAACAATTTTATTAAATTACCTGTCATTAGAGTTTAGACCTCACAACAAAGTTCATATTCTTGCTGTTAATTCATAACCTGGCGGAAAACCCAGAAATAACATCTACAAATGTTTCTCAAGCCTAAGGCTTCAGCAACTTCCCACATCATTCAAGAGGACATTAGAAGCATATTACTTATATACTAAGGTAACAAGATTCACATACTAGAATAGATTTTGCCCTATCAGAGAGGGTTAATTTTCAAGTTCAGCTTCTACGTGCAATCGACAACATTCACTTAAATGTTGGGACTTCTCTGGATTGACAGTAAAGAGGACTTAAATTTATTATGCGAAGAAAAGTAAGGAGTGAAAAAAAAAACTGAGAAGGAACAAGAACTTCACCTTTCTTCTATAACAAAAATATATCAAAGAACCTTAATAAAGAACAATTAGAACTAAACCATTTTAGCCTATAATTACGGGTGTTACTGGTATGGACTGTGTGCCCTTCACACAGTCCTTCAATTTTGATTGAGTAGAATATAATAAAGAATAGGTTGGTAGAATGGCGGCAACCTGAAACCAAATATAAACTAATGTTTCGTATACATTAAGGTTTCTATTTACACAAGTATCTTTCGAGTCCATCGGTAGTTTTTGGACGTTGCTTTTTAAAGAAAAATAAAATATCATTTTGAGTGTGTAATATGTTTCAAAATGAATAAAAGGATGAGAGTAATTCAAAAACAGAAAGTTCAATACATGCAAAACCACTTTGGATCCTCTCTAGTATGTAAAATGGAGGTGAGGCGAGAGCCTTAACTAAAAATGAAACGAAACTGGACATCCAGGTACTGGGTTGTGTGCAAAAGCGACAGGACAGATAACCCACATTATCCCAAATCTGTCATTAACCTGATAACTGAATCATAAAATAAACCATGCTCCAACCCTATTTTTATTGTTAAACAAGGTAAAATTCAACTCTAGAACCGAGTTAGGTTAACTGGTTGGGCAGGGTCATGACTTATGAACATCCCTTACCCATGATAAGTAACACTAAGGCCCAATTTGGATAAACAACTTATTTACAGCTCCTCTAAAAAAAAAAAAAAAAAAACTTATTTACAGCTTATAGCACAAATGCTTATCATGATAAACACTTTTGTATAAGCTTATATAAACTATTTTAAAAGCAAAATGTTTATGCTATAAGTTGTTTTTATAAGCTATATCGGAGAACATATGAAAATAAGCTGAAAAAGGTTATGAAAATTGTTAAAAAAGTGTTTTCACAAGTTCTCCTAAACAGTGTCACACAACTTATGCTAGTATATAAACTCAAATATGTCAATCCAAACAGACCCAAACTCTCGAATCGAAACCAAACTTGATAGAATTTGTGCTTTAAACCCATTATTGGCATTTGTATACTAAAATAATCATGGGAACCTAAAGCTGCATATATATAATACGGTGATGAAATCAAGCCATAGCAAAATACTCCCATTGTACCATATAAATATATATCACGATTGCTTCCATTTGCATCATCAAGTTTAACATAACGTAAGTAAGGCTTCCACATTGAAACAAATCAACACAGAAAACCAACATAATCAACACTAGGGTTTTCATCATCATAATAATAAACCTAAAATATTGCAAAGTACATGATCAAGTTCCAAATTAAACATGTAATAGAAAAACAATTACTGATACAGCGCAAGAGTCTGCACCTTTCGGTGTTTCTTTTACATTCAAATTCAACTATGATTATTAACAATCCACATAAACCACTTAAAATCCGATTCTTAAAATTCTCATACCGAATCCTTCACCGGTGCTGCAGGAGAAGGAGCAGCCGTCTCAGTCGCTGGAATCTTGACATAACCACCCATTTTCTTGGGGCTTTCAATCTCATCATCGGAGAAATCACCGTAAGCAGCGGCGCGGAGTTCATGACGAGCGGTGAAGACGGACCAGACAAGGTACATGGTGGCGGCGGTAAGAGCACCGCAACCAACGCCGAAGAGTAAGGCGAGCGCGACGCTGAGGATATCCTTGGTACGATCACGGAGGGAAGAGAAATCGTAAGCGTCGGTGGAAAACCCTAACCCTAAGGGGCCGCGTGGATGGGACGCGCTTTGGGAATGGGTTTGGTGTTGAACGGGACGATCGAGGAGGATTTCGTAGGGTTTGGTGTTGTCGTTGATGAAGAGAGGGGAGATGGATCGGATCTCGGTGATGGTGGCGAAGGTGTTGGAGGATGGGTTGCGGATAGAGTAGGAGGAGATGATGAAGGTGCGGCAAGGACGAGCGGTGACGGTGGTGGTGGAGAGAGCGAGGAGGATGAGAGCGACGGCGGCGATTGGGAGACGGAGGAGGAGAGAAGCCATGGCGGAGAGAGAAAGAGAGAGATTGAAATTTGAAGAGATTTTTTTTTTTTTTTCTAATCGTTTGAATTTGTGGTGTGAAAGAAAAAGAGAGAAAGAAAAGGGAAAAATATTGGAAAAGTAACGGAAGAAGACAAAATCTGACGTGGTTTTCCAAAAATCTAGCCTACGTCAATGGCACGAATCAAAGGATTTACACTTCAAAAAAAGCAATCCCCCTTAATATAAGAAAATCATATGTTGTGGAAAACCCTTCCATGCCCTTGTCCCTTTTTAATGCCAAAGTATCAAATTTTGGGGTAAATCTGGTAATTTGCTGCAAGATAATGTGGAAAACCCACTTATGCCCTAATCCCTTCTTCTTAGCTTCTGCCACGTCATCAACACAAGGGTAGACTTGATATTTTGCAACTAAACTCAACTTTCCCACTTTTATCAAAATTTCAAATTTCAAATTTCAAATTTTATTCATTCACTTTCAAATTTCAAATTTCAAATTTTATTCATTCACTTTATATTCCCTCTCTTACATTCTTTCTACAAAAAAACACTTCATTCCTCTCATCTCTCCTTCTCATTTTCTCTGTCTCTTTCTCAATGGTGAGCAAATGCTGGAAATAGTGAGCAGCTTACAAATAGCGAGCAAATTCAGTAACATTATCAAAATAACAAATTGTCTTCAAGGTATACAAAATATATTTATGTTCTTCTATTCTACTATGTCTACTTACAAATAATATATACTTGATAATTGCAAATACAACAGAATCAAATAATGTTTCTTTCTCTGTTACTAACAGCAAAGAAAAAGAAAACAATTACCATTGAGAAGTAAAAATGAGAATACCACAACAGCAAAAAAACTATGTTACCAATTTCTTTGCAGGAAAAATCAATTTCCAATGATCAACAAAGATCATTCACAAATTATGGCATCAAGGTACCACTAACATTTTTTATTTACTAACATTTTTTTATTTACTAAAAGTTTTTATTCACTAACATTTTTTATTTACTAACATTCACAAATTAGCTCATCAAGGTACCACTAACATTTTTTATTTACTAACATTTTTTAATTTACTAACATTTTTTTATTTACTAAAAGTTTTTATTCACTAACATTTTTTATTTACTAACAATTTTTTTATCAATAACCTGTTCGAACCTTATGTTGCTAAAATAAATTATGATTATGCAAACAATAACCTGTTCGAAGTTTATGTTGCTAACAATAAAAGTTATAAATTTTAATTAACAAAATAGTTTCTTTTTATATGATTATGCAAAAAAAGGAACTTTTACTAATCAAAGTTCACATAGAAGGATTACTAAAAGGCTACCATTGATATCTATAAAAGAAAAAACAGTTTCACTAATCAACAAAAAATATGCTTACATCTGTTGAAAATACAACAAAATCACATCTAACTTCATCTTTTGATTGTTGTTGTTGGTTTTGCTGCATGTATGATAGCAAGAGATGTAAACTCTGATTTGAAGTTGTTGTTGTTGTTGCATGTTTGAAAGAAGTCTGCGATTTGGTGGGATGAAAAAGATCAAAAAGAGGGCTTACATGATGAAGTATCAGATCTGCTGCTAAAGAAAATGAATGAGACCAAAGTATCAGATCTACGGTGTCAACCATGAGGATTTCGAAAAAATAATCAGAAGAAGAAAGTAAATGATGATATCATTAGATTGGTAGTGTTGTAATGGACATCCAAAGTCATATGTTGGTGGACGCGCGGCCACCGAAAATAGAAGGAGAAGGAGCGGCGGCTAGAGTTTGTTTAAGGGAAGAGAGAGCTTTCTCTGGTAAGTGAAGAAAAAGAGAGAGAAAAATAAAATGAAATGTTTGTAGATGTGGTGTGAGTTGAAGGCATAAAAAATAATAATAAATAAATAAATATGTGGGTGTGGAGTCTCCACGTCTGAGAGTAGTGTTAACTAATTGTTTGCTTAACAGACTAAAATAATGGCACAAAAAGATGCTTAACAATTGTGCTATGTGCCAACAATAAACAATTCTTCATGGGAAACAGGTTCAGCATGCGCAATAACAGTGTTATGGACATCACTATAACTAAAATATTAATATTAGTATATTCACACTCATCTACATGGGCAAAATTATTGTTATCACCATCACTAATATTTAAATATTATTATTAACCCCTATAACATTATAAATCTTTTATGCCATAACAATTTTTATCTTACTTTAATTGGTCAAATACTACCAACATTCTCTCTGACACTATCCCTCTTAAAATAGTACCATACCCACATTGTACACCATATAACTTATTGCTTTTGCATTTACACATACCATTGCATTGCCCATACCCTTCGTACAATAGCTAAAAGGATTTAAGTTACCTTTTCTAACCACTTCTCTCATCCATTGAGCTCTTTAGGCCATCCTAATTTTGTTTCTAGATCTGCATTTACAATTTACTTAGATAATGTAAAACCTTCTTTTAAGTCCTTACACTTTGCTACATAATTTTTATTGGCTTCTTATGTATTATCTATCCTACAAGATTTTTATAACACTTTTTTTTCTTATTTGTTCTCAGAGCAATCCCAATGGCAAGACCAGTTCAATTTATCGGTGATATTAACCCAAAGAAGGATTTCTGGAAGCTGACTGTGAGGGTGAAAGACAAATGGGTTGTTGTTAAGGATGGGAGGGAGCACTTGGAGATGGTTATCGTTGATGCCAAGGTTTTATGTGTATCTTTAGCTGTTGTAATATTAATTATTTCAACATAGATGAAAAGCTTTTGATCAGCAAGTGCTGCTTAAATATGATTACATGTGTATCTCTTTACTTACCTTGAACGTAAGAAAAAGTCCATAACAAATAAAAAGATCTACGGTAAATCGCAGACTGCTTAAATCGCAGACTGCTTAAGCATTTATTTATAAAGTTCAAATAAAAAGTCCATAACAAATAAATGAAATATCATAACTTTCTTTTACCAGAAAACCCAGAATAAATGCTCAGCTGTTAATATTAAACCGAAATTCGAAATTGCCTTCTCTGCATAAAATTAAACTTCTGATCAGAAATAAAAGAAATAGGCAGAATGATGAAGAAAAATGAAGTGAATGATATGGAAGAAGGGAAAGTAAGAGAGGTGAAAAGTAACATAAGATGTAAAGAATTTGACCTTGATTAATACATCAACCCATTTGTAGACCATAACACTGGTGGCTTCAGATTCCGTCGCGGTGGTCGCCGGCGAAGGTATTTCGATTCATGATTTTCTTTGTTTGGTTCTGTAGAGGACATGACGGAGACTCTTTTAATGGTGATGGTTTTTCAAAACATTGTCTATGTTGGTTGAGATCTAGCCGGGAAAGTGGTGATTGAGATGTTTACAAATTTTTTGATCTGGAAATAAATTTAATAGAATGATAGATGAGAAAAAATAGATGAAGATTGTGAGGGTTACTTGTGCATAGTCGGCCAGAATGGACTAAGGAAGCTGTGAACATGAACAATGTTGTTACGGCGGCTAACTTTTGGTTGGGGAGGAGAGCTTCTCAAAATTATTTTGTTGAGGAGAGAGAAAGAAATTATCAAATGAGTATCTGTGAAATTAATTATGGCAGGTGTAAGGTAAGTTTTTTTTTTTTTTTTTTATAACAAAAGAATTGTATTTTTTTTTTTATTCAAAATAACAAAATAATTGATTCAACATCACGTCCAAAAATTCTGAATTATTTTTTGTAAGGTAAGTCTAATTAATTATTGTTGGTAGCTTTGACTCATAATCTTAAAAATGGCAAGTGTAAGGTAAGTCTAACAATTACAATGGCAGGTGTAAGGTAAGTCTATATTTTGTCACATTTTTTTTTCAATGTTTATTTTATACTCAAAAAATAAAAATTTTAAAATAATAATTATATACGGGACGAGTCGTCACTATACACGAGAGATGTTCTCATTGACAAAAAACTTAAAGTATTTGTAATTCACGGGTCATGTTGTCATTGATATAAATTTTAATAATTAATTTTAAAATAATTTTTGTACACTGGTCAAATCGTCACTATACATTAGACATGTTCTTATTGATAAAAAAAACATAAAGTAATTATATACTACATTACAGAAATAATAATATATTTTTTTGAAAAAAGAAATAATAATAATAATTTGTTTAATTTGTATACATTTCAACTGTTTACAAATATTTATTGTCAAGTATAAACTACACAAATTCGCCCACGACGAACCTGTACCCGTGCGGATGCACGGGTATATTACTAGTTTCTTTAAAGAAAAAAAAGCAATTTTTCTTTGTCAAAAATATGGTGGATTCTAGGGTGAGGTCCAATTAGATCCATTATCGGTGGACGACGAAAAAATATCAATAGATTAAATAGATGGTTCAGATTTATTCAAATTAAAAGGGAAAATATGTCTAACTTTTCACATTCAATATTATCCTCAAATGACTTTCACTTATGTTATACTCTAATTCTTCTATCAAAATGAGATACTCTCTTTACCTCCGATGATCATGCACTCAAACCATAGAATATGAGATTAAAGGGGATGTATTTGATTAGGATTCTAAGGGATTTTAAAAGAGTTTTTAATTATGAAAAAGTCTTGTGGTATTCAATCAAGACTCTTTGCAATTTAAAAAAAGTCTTATGGTATTCAATCAAGATTCTTTGTCATTTTAAAAAAGTCTTGATGTATTCAATCAAGACTTTTCATCACTTAAAAAAAGTCTCATGGTATTCAAAATCATTCAAATTTCAAAGGATTGTTTAATAAATTAGATTTTGATAGATTTTGCAGGATTTTCTAGTGAAATTTTAACAAGAAAAAGTCTTTCATGAAGACATAAGATTGCTTGGGATTGTTTTTATTTAAAAGTTTACTATCTCTTTCTTATCTCTTCTTCCTTCTCTCTTCTCCCTTCTCTCTCTCTCTCTTCTCCCTTCTCTCTCTCCTCTCTTTTCTCCCTTCTCTCTCTCTCCCTTCTCTATTCGTCTCTCTCTCTTCTCCCCCTATCTCTCTCCTTTTTCTTTTCTCCCTTCTCTCCCTCCTCTCTTCCCCCCTCTCTCTGTCTCTCATAAAAATAAAATAAAAATTAAGAGTATGTATTGAAAATATTATGATAGAGAGTGTGTTTTAATCATTCTCCTTTCTTTTCTCCCTTCTCTCCCTCCTCTCTTCCCCCCTCTCTCTATCTCTCATAAAAAAATAAGAGTATGTATTGAAAATATTATGATAGAGGATGATAGAGAGTGTGTTTTAATCATTTCTTTTCAATGAGTCCTTAAAATTCATAAAATCTTTTGAAATCTTGTAAATCCATAAAATCCTTTAAAATCCTTTAAAATCTTATGATTTAAATCCATCAAAATCCAAATTGAAAATCCTGATTGTCTTTAAAAATCATGAAAGTCATTAAAATCCTATAAAATCTTTTAAAATCTTTGAGACTTTTTTAAGCAAAAATTGTCCTTTAAAATCCTAATCCAATACACCCCCCTAAATTATGAACCCTAAACTAAAAAATTTGATGTTTAATGGTGAAATTTCAGAAATCTTTATTTTTTCTTTGATTTAATTTTTTTAAAGAAGAAACTACTCTTTCTTTTCGTTTTTTCAGGGTCAGTGGTATGGGGTAAATTCAATTGCCATTGGTGAATTGAGAAGAGCAATATAATTTGGACGGATCTTAATTTGATCCTCCTTTGATAGTTACACACATTCATATTTTTTTTTGTGAAGAAAACACACATTCATATTAATGTTAGAGTATTACTTTTCCCACCCTATGTCTTTCCTAGCGCACCCTATTTTTTTTTCCAAATTTGCCCTCGGGGAGTTCCGGATTATATAATCCGGAATGAAGCAGTGCACAGAACTGAAACAGATTTGCATGTCATTGTGGTTTTTATCATTTTTTTCTTCAATAAATCATTATATATGTTTGTATAAAAGACAATTAACTTAAATATTATATCAAAAAATGATTATATATATATATATATATATATATCATTATACCAAAAAAAGTTGAATTTATATCATTACACATTTCACCTAATGATATACATTTCAACTAAACTAATGATATATATCTAATCTATGGCGCCGAAAGATCAATGAGACTATCATCCACTTCAACCTTCACAACCTTCACACCTGGAGCAGGACCAGCACCAACCCTCTCATCGGGATCAAGATTTTCAACAACGTACAACTCTTCATCATCTTCTATGACCTCAACACCCGCCGCCTGACTTAGCTCATTATAATCTGCCATCCGGCTGACATATCTATCAGGCCATGTGTCTGCATCCTCTCGATGGTATTGTCTCCATAGAGCGGAAGTGGGAGGAATCAGACAACCATCCTTCAATTTCAAGGCCATAAAATGGTTGTCATTCACATATGCCAGACATATCAACGGATCGATAGTTGGAGGCGGCGGTGGACCACATAGAGGGAAAAAGGTTTCTGATTTCCCAATGGACAACACAACAACCGTTTGGCTGAATTTCTGTGCGATGAGGAACCCCATATCCGACATTGTCATCCATTTATCTCGTGGTGCATTGCCAATACCGGAGTAGGATAGAGCGTCTGAGACCTCGTTATACTGCCTATCATCATTAATCATCCTCCGATAGCGGGCATTTTCTACACCGATAAGCTCTTTGTAAAGGTTGTACCAGACTAATACGTGATCATCAACAGTCAAGTTACGTAGAACCGCAACTGCTCGGAACCCACAATGGCCATCACCGGGTACATCCGTAACCTTTTCAATAAAGCCATGCATCCAAATTGGGATTTGGTCTTTGTGTGGTATGCGGACTTCAACGAGTGATGTCTTCTTTGGATTTTTTGGGATTGGCTTAGGAGGAGTAGGAGACATGTTACTTTTCCGTGCACTCTTTCTACTCGTCCCTGTTGACCGTGTCTGTGAACCCTGTGTTTCTTGCTCTTGGGAGTCAACAATCTCCCATAGGGAAGGGGACCGCCTTGTCGATCGAATGCTTTGCTTATCTTTCTTTGGAGCTCCTTTGGTGGTGACCTTATTTGGCGGTGGACGCATAGAGGTGGTTTCCGGTAAAACAAATTGTCGGAATTGTTCTTTCAAATGCACCTTCATGTTGTAATCGGCGTCTTTGAACCGGGCCTACAATGTGTAAAAAACTGTCATTATTGTTGTTGATGGAAAACAGTCAGAAACATGCATTCTGTGACTATTACTGATGCCTTCCGGATTATATAATCCAAAAAACATAAGGTAATCCGGATTGTAAAATCCGGAACTTCACGATACACCCTATGCATGAGCCTTAAATGCACTTGCATGGGGCGTAAATGATACATTTTCGGATTACATAATCCGGAATCCATCGATTATATCCAGATTATATAATTCGGATTTCACCATAACAGAATACAGAAACAGAAATCCTGGGCAGAACATAAACTAACACAGTTTTGAAAAAAAATACCTGGAGAATATCCATTCTGGCAATAGAGAAATGTCTTCTTTTTGAAGCTTCGGGTCACCCTCGTACTCGAACCCCAACCTCTTCCAGTGGGTGTGAATTTCTTCCAAACGAATGGCGGTGCCGTTCTTGATCTTCAAAGCTAGCATACATGCACACGGTAATCCGTATGTGATCAAACTCAAACAACCACATCTTGATTTATCCGTACCAATTTCAAGTGCTTTATTGTACTCCACTACGAGATGATGCAAAGCTTCCCTTGAAATGTTCCGGATCAACCTAGACCACAACACCTTGTCTTTGAACCGATGTTCAAGCATGATAATGCTCGTCTGAAACGAAGCATGTATTGCGGTATGTTGCAACTCTAGCATGTCATGAACGGATTTCCAGTTTGTGCTCAAATCACTCATACTACTACTCATATATTTTTTCAACCGAGCGTGTGCAGATTCAGCTATGTTTGTTGTAGTATTTCCCATATGAAGGTTTTTGTCAACCCAAAACCTCACAAACTTCTCCTTAACCGGATCCAAAATTGTCTTTTCAACGTAATCCAAAAACTTGGGAAATTTTGCGCATACAACTTTGAACCGGGTCCAATTATCAATATATGTTTCCTCCGTGTCGGAGTCCACACTATCCATCCATGCAGCCATCACAGTCTTCACTACCGAACCAGGCTTAATCGCTTGCCCATTCTTGCCTTTGAGACATGTCACTTTGCAATCCACTTTACACTTTGCTCTCACATTTTGTCCAATGTGATATGAGCACAACAAAGTAGTAGCTTTAGGGAAAACCTTTTCCACAACATTTATCAAAGCATTGTCCAGATCAGTGACAACTACTTTGGGATAGAGATCTTTGGAGTACAACATCTCACGACACCTCTCAAGAGCCTAATAAACATTGTCTTGCCTCTCAGACATCATATAATTAACGTGTTTGATGGTAGTTGAAATGGTACAATTCCTCTTCTTTAAGTTGGTAAGCATTTGCCTCGGAGGAACATTTGATTCCACCATCTCTTCAAGGTGAACACGTTCATTTGGGTTTAGACGACCGTCGGTTTTATGCCCTTTCAACACATCTGTCATGCTATGGTTGTGTTTACCATCACCAACTTTGAGGCTCCACTCACCACCAGTCAACAAGTTGAAGGTGAGAAAAACACAAGAAGGGGGGTTGAATTGTGTTTTAGAAAAATTCTTCGTTTCTCCTAAAAACTGAAAACACTGATCAGAAGCTAAGCGAGACAGCTTCTGAAGTGATAATCAGAATCTAAATGCAGCGGAATAAAACAGAGAGAGAGAAGAAGAACGACACAAAGCAATTATACTGGTTCCTTCCACAATCCGGAAGTAGTCTAGTCCCCCTTGCACTTCCAAGGAGATTTCACTATGAGTAATATCTGATTACAAATGCTCAAGCACACAAGCAAGAGACTTCCAATGCTCAAGCACACAAGCAAGAGACTTCCTGCTCAAGAACACAATCAAGAGACTTCCTGCTCAAGCACAACTGCAAGAGACTTCCTAACTAAACAAAATTACACAGAAAATTGTTTAAGGTTGAACACTTGATATACAATCAGAGTTGCTCACAATACAAATCAGATACAGACTCAATGGACTTAAGAATTTCTAAGATATGACTTTGAGACACAGAAATTCTAAGTGAATGCAGAACAATTTCAGCAGGGGTTTGGTACTTGTGAAAATCTTGTGAGTCTTTCGTTCAGCGTTCTTGCATTACCAATTCTCTAGGTCTTCACTCCTTTATATAGAGGTGTGAGAGAGACGTTGTGAAATTGCCAGCACACCAAAGAGTCGTTGTTGAAGCTTGATCTTTCACCAATAATCTTTTGCCTGATTTGGCTGTTGTCCTATGAAGAACAAATTTGAAATCCATTCCTTATCCAAAGGAACATCTATGCAGGCGAAACCGTATTCTGGAGCTGTTTTCTTGTCCTGTAGCGCGGACACAAAACAGAGTAGTGGAGAACGTGGTTGTACAATTCGTACAAAGTACAATGTCAACGCTTTCGTCCAAATTGCAAACACACGCCTTCAAACACCTTTGAAATGACCGTTGCAAACTCCACTAATCCTTTGTTTGTGTTTTCGAATCCAATAGACAGCTTTTGCATTGATAATTCTTCAATTCTTGATTCTTTGCAAATCCAGTTGATATTCAGCTTCTGGTGAAATGGCTTCTGATGAGGCAGCTTCTGATGATGCAGCTTCTGATGATATGACTTCTGCAGCTTCTGATGACGCAGCTTCTGATGATGTGGCTTCTGGACCTCTTGTCTTCAGAAGCACTATTCTTCAGGAGCAGCTTACTTCAGGAGCGCTATTTCTTCAGGAGCAGCTTGACTTCAGGAGCGCTTTTTCTCTTCAGTAGCAAGTTGCCTTCAGGAGCGTCCAAGCTTCAAATTTTTGTTGTTTCCATAGCTCTTTATTTGCTCATTCAGAACCAATGATGATGTAACTTTATAATTATGGTCCTGTACACTTGAACAAATATTAGCTAGTCCAATTTACAATTTTTAATACCTTGTTATCATCAAAACCCTTTAAGGTTCATTGTTAAACACATTTTGTTCCAACAATCTCCCCCTTTTTGATGATGACAAACAAAAGTATTTAAAATTGATCAATTGTTGTTAATCTAATTAACAAGTTGACTTTGGGGTTCTGAGGTTTGTAAGCTCAGAATCTGAGGTTTGTAAGCTCAAACTCCCCCTGAGTCTGATAGTCTTTAAGGTGAGGTTTGTAAGCTCCCCCTAAGTTCTATCCAGGTTAATTAAATTCATTTTTCGCGCAATAATATTATCAGAGCTTAAAAACAAAATTGAATCATTGAAAGAATTAACTTATAGATAAGAAGAATGGTTCAATTAATTTTACTTGAATTTTGATACTCCTTCGTTCGTTCATAGCTTATACCAATAAGGTAAAAAAATGATAGAAGGTTTTCAAAAATTTCAAATGCCATTAATGGGGCTCAGAGCCTTTAAATACTTGTCACATATACTCCCCCTTTTGTCATTATCAAAAAAAAATTAAAATAAATTTAAGCATAAAAGACAAAAAGATATGAGAAAAACTCAAACAGGAGAGAGTATAAAAGAAAGTGAACTAAATAAGTCAGAGCAAAATATATGAACATGTATATCAATTGTCAGAAGCAGCTAAACAGTCAGAATCAGTAAGCATTCAGAAGCAAGAGAAATAAGACAAGATGGTTTCAGAAGCAAGGACTAAGAAATTTTAAAACAGACAACAAACAAAGAAAAACACAAGGGTGTGCAACTAAGGGTTGGTTTGTTGTTGTTTCTTCATCTCTTCCATTTCTTCAATCTTCTTCTTCAACAGTTCTTCAAGTTGTTGTTGCCTCTGAAGAAGAGTTTGTTCCCTTTCTCTAGCTTCTTGCTGCTGCTGTGCCATCTGTTTCTTCAGAAGCTTACACAGCCTTGCTTCTCTGGTCAAGTAATCCGTTTCAAAGAAGAAAGGCTGGTTTGCCAGGAGCAGTGTAGAACTTCTTACTCTAAGACTCTGATTCACTTGCTCCATTAGCCTTCTGACTGAAGCTTGCTTAACTCTGATGCATTTGGCCTTGATTTCTTCAATAACCCCAGCTGCCCGGTTTTGAAGAGATGCCCAGGAGTCTTCATATGCACCTGTGAGATCAATTGTCCTTCTTTGATCCACCAGATTATGCATCTGACTCAAGATTGTGAGAAGCTCAGAATTAATATATCCAGATTCCAGGATGTTTGTGGGTGGATGATCAAGGGTTTCAAGATCAGAATCACTGATTTCTAAATCTTGAATGGGGTTAGGAATTGGAAAGGTAAGGTGTGTTTGTGTGTTTGAAGACGAAGGCTGGTCAGAATCAATGTGTGTGGTGGAGGTTGAGTCTTGAACATTGACTTGAGAGATGTCAACATCCATGGGAGTTGGTTCTGGAGAGTGTTCAGGTAAAGGTTGAAATTCAGTTTCAGTTGGTGGTTGTTGTAGTGAAGTTGTTGTTTGATTGTTGAGTTGGTGGTCAATGATGGCTATTGGTGATTGTGGGGGTGTTGTGGGTTTTTGTGGTTCAGGTGTTTGTTGATGGGGGTTTTCTGAAACAACATTTTCAGAAGCAGCTGCTTCTGGAGTTGCTTCAGAGGCCTTTTCTGAAGTTTTGTCTATGGGTAATTCACCTGAGTAGTGGAGAGCAAGATTGTCTAAGACAGAAGTGTCTTCTATTTGTTCAGGTGCTGATGGTGAAGAGGGTGAAGAGGGGATAGAGGTGACTGGAATCTGGATTACCTGATCTGCAGGGTCAGCTTCAGAAGTGATCTTCTGTGGATCAGCAGATTGAGAAACTGCTTCTGAAGTTCCCTCTTCTGGAGCATTTTCAAAGACGAGCATCATATCGTCTTCCTCATTGTCTTCAGTAGGTTTACCAGCAATGGCTCTTACTTCAGCCAGTTTATCTTTGTAGAACCTATCACAGTCCTCCAATCCCAAAGCATTGAGCTTTTCATCTCTTTGATGAATGTATTGAGCTTTTTGATCCTTTCTTTCTGATATAAGATCAGCAGCACGTTCATCTGCCATCCTTTTCCTTATTCGAGTCATCTCAACTATAGGACTCACAAGTTGAAGGGGAGCCTTCTTCTTCTTCAGCTTGGGATCAGCCTCCTCTTTCTCTATTTCTTCAAGAGCTTCATCCAGCTGCTCTTGAGTGATTACCAAGTCTGCCTTACCTTTTCTCCTCTTCTGTGGAATAGAAGCAGCACCAACCTTCTGCATCTTTCCTTTTTCCTTGATAAAAACAGGTTTAGCAGCTTCTGACTCAGTACTAGTTCTGGCCTTCTTTCCTTTAGTAGGAGCAGCTTCTGATTCAGAACTAGTTCTGGCCCTTTTCCCTTCAGGTGCCTCAGAAACAGCAGCTTCTGACACAGCAACTGCCTTGGCCTTCTTGCCTTTCCCTTTAGCAAGAGCAGCTTCCTCCTGAGACCTTGCATCTTCCTCCAAGACGTACTCAGCTACTGATTGAACTAGGAAATCAGAGTCACTTTCCTTAAAGATGGGAGGAAAGTCCCTGATTATCTCAGTTTCAGCAGTTGTCATCTCTAACCACTTTTCATCTTTAGGGGCTTCTTTGATGAACTTCATAGAGCATAAGCTCCTGCTACTGATAGTCCTTTCAGCAGTAGAGACTTCGAAACATTTATCAGAAGCACTCCTTGTCCTTTTTAAGAACTCCAGCACCCTTCCTTGATGAAAGATTTCAGAAAGCAATCTTCCATAGGGTACTTGTTTTCTTCCTCTTGTAGTGCTTTCGTTTATGGCCCAGCAGAGATGATCCATTACATATCTGGGGAAGTTTATCTTTTCAAGATTGGTCATGAAATAAATTGCTAGCTTCTGTTGGTTGTTGGGTTGGTCAGACCCTCCTGCTCTTTGAAAGAAGCAATCATTACTGAATTTCACCAACATTCTGTTGTGAATCTCCATCTCTGAAGGCTTGGCATCTTTCTTCCCACCCAGAAGAGAGTTGTAGTAACCTTTTAGCAGGACATCTTCCTTCCTGACTATTTCTTGGAATCTTCCCTCTGCATGCATCCTACAAGCTTTAGCTATAACGTCCTCAGTGATGGTTATAGGAATGCCCATCACTTCAGACCTTATTTCTAAGCTATCAAATGATGTAGGATTCATATCCATGACCATTTTCCCTTTCTTTGACCCCGCTTGTTTGCTTACGACTTTTGCAGGCTTTTCATTGTACACTTCAGCTTTTAACCAAAAGTCCTTGACCAAGTTCACATATGTTGGCCCATTTAGCATCTTGAAATACTCAGACATCATCTGAGTTTCTATCAAACCTTCCATGTTTACTTCATACTTCTTGAGTGAAGCAAAATCCACCGGTGACTCTACTTGAACTATTAAGGATTCCCATGGAATATCCATAGTCTTCTTTTTGTAGATGGACCCAGATTCTGATACGCTTTGCTTGTTTGATGTAGATTCTGAAACTTTTGAGCTTGATGATGCCATTTGATGATTTACGAAGATTTGAAGAAGATGAAGATTTTAGGGTTCTAAGGTTGAGAGAATGCGCTTACTTCGCAAGAGGTTTGAGAGCAAATGTGTTTGTTGTGAGTGAGTAGTGTGTGAATTGACAAAGTGTTAAAAGTAAAACGATTGCAATTCAAAAGAGACAAACAAACATAACATTAATGACAAAATTGGGGGCGCGTGAAAAGTACTTTCAAAGCTTTTAAATCATCATTGCCCTTTTAGTTATACACCAACACATACAGGCCACGTAAGAGGTTCACAGAGTAACTACCAAGTTAGTGGGCCAAAAGTTACTTTTTAAAAGGTAACTTCCAACGTTTCCACTAATTCAACTATTCAGAAGCAATAAATCCAGCTTCTGGACTTCAGATGCTGACGTCATCATCAGAAGCGAGTTTTCCTCAGAACCTCAATAAAGAGCTTCTGATGGACTACTGCTTCTGAACTAACTTCAGAACCTAAAATCCTATTCAGGAGCAAGCAAGCATTTAATCAGATACAAAGTGCATGTTCAAATTTTTCTTTATAAAATCAAATCTTTCAACAGTTAAAGGCTTAGTAAATATATCAGCCCATTGATTTTCAGTATCAATGAATTGTATATCTAAAATTCCTTTTTGAACATAATCTCTGATAAAATGGTGTTTGATTTCAATGTGCTTCGCTCTTGAATGCAAAATTGGATTTTTAGACAAACAAATAGCAGCAGTATTATCACAATAAATGGGAATACTGTTAGCAGTTATCTGATAATCTTCCAACTGATGTTTCATCCAAAGTAGTTGTGTACAACAACTTGCAGCTGAAATGTATTCTGCTTCTGTTGTAGACATAGCAATAGTTGTTTGTCTTTTGCTAGCCCAGGATATAAGATTATCACCCAGAAATTGACAATTGCCACTGGTTGACTTTCTTTCAATCCTATCACCAGCATAATCAGCATCACAGAATCCAATTAGCTTATAATCTAAGGATTTCCTATAAAGGAGTCCAAGATTGGTTGTTCCTTTCAAATACCTGAAGATTCTCTTGACAGCAGTCATATGAGATTCTCTAGGATCTGATTGGAATCTTGCACACAAGCATACACTGAATAAAATATCTGGCCTAGATGCAGTGAGGTATAACAAAGAACCAATCATACCTCTATACAGCTTCTGATCTACTTTAGTTCCTTCATCTTCTTTGCTCAGGTTGCACGTAGGATGCATTGGAGTGTTCATCACTTTACAATCTTCAAGTTTGAACTTCTTCAGAAGCTCCTTTGTGTACTTTGATTGATGAACATAGACTCCATCTTTGCATTGATTGATTTGAATGCCAAGGAAGAACTTCAGCTCTCCCATCATGCTCATTTCAAATTCATCCTGCATTAACTCAGAAAATTCCTTGCAAAGAGATGCATTAGTAGAACCAAATATTATATCATCAACATATATTTGCACAACAAGAGTATCTTTCCCAAGGGTCCTTCTGAAGAGTGTAGTGTCAACCTGTCCTCTCTTAAAATCATTTTTGATTAAGAAATTACTTAGTCTATCATACCAAGCTCTGGGAGCTTGTTTCAAGCCATATAGTGATTTCTTCAACTTAAAAACATGGTCAGGATATTTAATATCCTCAAATCCAGGAGGTTGCTTAACATACACTTCTTCTTCTATGACACCATTGAGAAATGCACTCTTGACATCCATCTGATATAATATTATGCCATGATTAACTGCATAGGAAAGAAGTAACCTGATTGCTTCCAATCTTGCAACTGGAGCAAACGTTTCAGTGTAATCAATGCCTTCTTGTTGACTATACCCTTGTGCAACAAGTCTGGCTTTGTTTCTTGTTACTTCACCTTGCTCATTCAGCTTGTTTCTGAATACCCATTTTGTTCCAATAATGTTCTTGTGCTGAGGTTTGGGTACCAGATCCCACACATCATTTCTTTGAAATTGATTCAACTCTTCTTGCATAGCTAGGATCCATCCATCATCTGAAAGTGCTTCATCAACTGTTGTAGGTTCAATCATTGAGATTAGTCCAATCATTGACTCTTCTTGTCTGAAATGTGATCTTGTTCTTCTTGGACTATCTTTGTTTCCAATGATTAGCTCTTCAGGATGTGAAGACTTGTGTTTGAATGTGTTTCTGGGAGGATCTTCTTGATGTGAGTCATCTTGTGCTTCATCAGAAGCAGCTTCATCTTGTGCTTCTGATGTGGGTTCAGCTTCTGGACTATCTTCAGACTCAGCTATCTGATCAGGTTCTGGAGTAGCTTCAGGAACCTGTATCTCTGCAAAACTTTCACCTTGCTTTGAAGTTTTATCTTCAAGCTCTTTGTCATCAAATTTAACGTGCATAGATTCTTCAACACAGAGTGTTTCTGAATTATACACCCTGTATGCCTTTGACCTTTCAGAGTAACCTAAAAAGATTCCTCTTTGGGCCTTGGCATCAAATTTCTTTAGGTAGAGCTTGTTGTTCAGAATGTAACATGTACATCCAAATTGATGAAAGTAAGAGATATTGGGTTTTCTTCCTTTAAAGAGTTCATATGCTGTTTTCTCCAAAATAGGTCTAATATAGATCCTGTTTTGAACATAGCATGCTGTATTCACTGCTTCTGCCCAAAAATGTTTTGGTAAATTGTTTTCATGAATCATGGTTCTGGCCATTTCTTGTAAAGTTCTATTCTTTCTCTCTACAACCCCATTTTGTTGTGGTGTTCTAGGAGAAGAGAATTCATGGAAAATTCCATGTTTTTCACAAAAAGCTTCAAATGGCTCATTTTCAAATTCTCCACCATGATCACTTCTGACTTTCAAAATTTTTGATTCTTTTTCAGATTGAATTTGAGTGCAGAAGCTACTGAATACATCACACGCAACATCTTTACTCTTTATGAATTTCACCCAAGTTCATCTGCTGTAATCATCAACAATGACTAATCCATATCTACTTCCATATAAGGATGCAGTACTTACTGGTCCAAATAAATCAATATGGAGTAATTCTAAAGGTCTTGAGGTTGAAACAATATCTTTTGTTTTAAAAGATGATTTCACAATTTTCCCTCTCTGACATGCACCACAGAGTGCATCTGAATAATAGTCAATGTCTGGTAGCCCTTTCACAAGTTGTAACTTACTAAGCTTAGAGATTAACCTCCAGTTAGCATGTCCCAACCTTCTGTGCCACATCCATTTCTTATCATTCACTGATAGTAGGCACATCACCTTCTGATCAGCCAGTTCAGAAAAATTGATTTTATAGACATTGTCAACTCTCTTTCCTTTGAACACAATGGATTTGTCTTCCTTGTTGATTACTGTACAGTTGGGTTTTTCAAAAAGCACATCATAACCATTATCACAAAATTGACTAATGCTCAAAAGGTTATGTTCAAGACCATCTACCAACCATACATTATTAATTGAGGTAGAGGAGTTACCAATAGTTCCTGTACCTATGATCTTGCCTGACTGGTTGCCTCCAAATTTCACATTTCCTCCCTCTTTCATTGTTAGGCTGAGGAACATGGACTTGTTTCCTGTCATGTGTCTTGAGCAACCACTGTCTAGGTACCATGATCTTTGCTTTGGCACTGCTCTTAGACATACCTGCATCATTGACATTTTTAGATTTAGGTACCCATTGTTCTATGGGTCCTGGAAGGTTAGTACTTAAGGCTTTACTCTTCACTTCTTGTACCTTGTGCTGTGAGTTGGGTTGCTTCTGATTAACCATCACCTTAGGTTTTGGTACTTCAGAAGCAGTAACTGTCTTCTTCTGAAACTTAGACTTCAGAACCCCAGATTTTGGTTTCACCAGACTCTGAGGAATAGGTTCTGATCTTTTCAGGATCCTAACCTTTGAAGTTTTGGAATCAGATTTGATCATAGCCTTTGACTTAGAGTTCTTTGGCTTTGAAGTAATCTTAGCCTTAGAACTAGAAGCTTCAGGTTCTGATTGAACAACAGTTTCCAACTCAGCCCCTTCTGGTACAAAGAATGTTTTCAGACCTTCCTTGATGCATTCACAACAAGACTTTAGATTGGTTTTCTCCAGTTTCACTTCTGGAAAACCAATTCCTCTGCCATTGTTCTTGTAAATGCTATAAATCATAGAAGCCACTCTGCTTCTGTCAATGCCAGATATAATAAAATCTTCAAGAGCAATTTCATGGTTACTTAAAGGTTTTTCATTACACTTTTCTTGTAGCTTCTGACATAAGAACCTGAGCTGATCTTCATATGTTTTACACATGAAGTCAAAGCCCCTAAGTCCTTGTTCAGAAGCTTTCAGATCCAATAAAGTTGATTTTTGCTGTTGTACCAAATCAGCATATTTTTCTTTTAAATCCTTCAACTCATTGGTTCTTACTTCAAAATGTGTAAGAAGTTCTTTAAGTGACTCAACAAGTTCATCTCTGGGAATTTTGGAATATACCTCGTTTTCATCTTCTGAGTCTGAATCTGACCCAGCTTCTGAAGTTGTTGTTGCTACCAACCCAACAACTACCTTTGCATCTTCATCAGCTTCCTCTTTATCAGATCCAGATTCACTACCCAAATCATCCCAGGTTGCCATTAAACTCTGCTTAATCTGCTTCTTGAATTTGCTTGGTTTGAATGTAGACCTCTTTGACTTGTCCTTTGACTTTTCTCTTTGAAGATCGGGGCATTCAGCAATGAAGTGACCTGGCTTCTTACAGTTGAAGCATCCCTTCTGATCTTCTTTCCTTGAGCTTCTGGAGTTACCCCTTCTGGAGAGAAACTTTCTGTTCTTCTTGGCCAGATATTGAAGTCTGTTTGAGAGCATGGCCATTTCTGCAGCATCTGGTTCAGAGTCTGAACTTGACTGTTCTTCCTCTTCAGATTCAACCACTTTGAGAGCTTTTGATGACTTGCCTTTGGATGGAAGAGCTATTGATTTACTCTTCTTAGTAGACTCATGTTCATTAAGACTTAACTCATGAACTTTGAGAGAACTAACAAGATCTTCGACACTTAAAGTGTTTAAATCTTTAGCTTCCTCAATGGCAGTCACTTTTGGTCTCCATCTGGCAGGTAAGCTTCTGAGTATCTTGCTTACATGATCAGAAGCAACATAGCTCTTCTTTAGAATCTGTAGACCAGAAACTAAGGTTTGAAACCTTGAGTACATCTCCTCAATAGTTTCATCATCCTTCATTTTGAATAACTCATACTGATGTACAAGCAGGAGAGCCTTTGCTTCTTTGACCTTCTTGCTCCCTTCATAATTTGAACAGAGAGAAGCAAACATAGCTTTAGCAGTGGATTTGTCACTCATCTTCATGTATTCTGCTTTGGGTATGGCAGTGACAAGAGCTCCTCTGATAATATGATGCTTCTTGTAAAGTTTCCTCAGTTCTGGAGTATGTTTCTTTCTATCCACAGCAGCTCCTTCTTCATCAAGGACTAAATCACCAACACCATCTTCCAGAATATCCCATAATTCTTCATCTAGGCTCATGATGTAACTGTAAAAGTTGGTCTTCCACCAAGAGAACTCTTCAGCATCTCCATTGAACTTTGGAACTTTTCCAATACTGGTTTTCTTACTATCACTATAATCATGTGAGACATGTTTATAGCTAGTATCACCAGGACCAGTAGGAGTAGGAGTAGACATGTTTTTCTCAGATCTTTGACTGTTGCACGGTTAAGTGTTACACAACAGACCAAGGCTCTAGATACCAATTGAAGGTGAGAAAAACACAAGAAGGGGGGTTGAATTGTGTTTTAGAAAAATTCTTCGTTTCTCCTAAAAACTGAAAACACTGATCAGAAGCTAAGCGAGACAGCTTCTGAAGTGATAATCAGAATCTAAATGCAGCGGAATAAAACAGAGAGAGAGAGAAGAAGAACGACACAAAGCAATTATACTGGTTCCTTCCACAATCCGGAAGTAGTCCAGTCCCCCTTGCACTTCCAAGGAGATTTCACTATGAGTAATATCTGATTACAAATGCTCAAGCACACAAGCAAGAGACTTCCAATGCTCAAGCACACAAGCAAGAGACTTCCTGCTCAAGAACACAATCAAGAGACTTCCTGCTCAAGCACAACTGCAAGAGACTTCCTAACTAAACAAAATTACACAGAAAATTGTTTAAGGTTGAACACTTGATATACAATCAGAGGTGCTCACAATACAAATCAGATACAGACTCAATGGACTTAAGAATTTCTAAGATATGACTTTGAGACACAGAAATTCTAAGTGAATGCAGAACAATTTCAGCAGGGGTTTGGTACTTGTGAAAATCTTGTGAGTCTTTCGTTCAGCGTTCTTGCATTACCAATTCTCTAGGTCTTCACTCCTTTATATAGAGGTGTGAGAGAGACGTTGTGAAATTGCCAGCACACCAAAGAGTCGTTGTTGAAGCTTGATCTTTCACCAATAATCTTTTGCCTGATTTGGCTGTTGTCCTATGAAGAACAAATTTGAAATCCATTCCTTATCCAAAGGAACATCTATGCAGGCGAAACCGTATTCTGGAGCTGTTTTCTTGTCCTGTAGCGCGGACACAAAACAGAGTAGTGGAGAACGTGGTTGTACAATTCGTACAAAGTACAATGTCAACGCTTTCGTCCAAATTGCAAACACACGCCTTCAAACACCTTTGAAATGACCGTTGCAAACTCCACTAATCCTTTGTTTGTGTTTTCGAATCCAATAGACAGCTTTTGCATTGATAATTCTTCAATTCTTGATTCTTTGCAAATCCAGTTGATATTCAGCTTCTGGTGAAATGGCTTCTGATGAGGCAGCTTCTGATGATGCAGCTTCTGATGATATGACTTCTGCAGCTTCTGATGACGCAGCTTCTGATGATGTGGCTTCTGGACCTCTTGTCTTCAGAAGCACTATTCTTCAGGAGCAGCTTACTTCAGGAGCGCTATTTCTTCAGGAGCAGCTTGACTTCAGGAGCGCTTTTTCTCTTCAGTAGCAAGTTGCCTTCAGGAGCGTCCAAGCTTCAAATTTTTGTTGTTTCCATAGCTCTTTATTTGCTCATTCAGAACCAATGATGATGTAACTTTATAATTATGGTCCTGTACACTTGAACAAATATTAGCTAGTCCAATTTACAATTTTTAATACCTTGTTATCATCAAAACCCTTTAAGGTTCATTGTTAAACACATTTTGTTCCAACACAAGTAACCTCTCAGCCTAAACGGACACTCGCATTTAACCGAACCAGCTATCTCACGCCTACTTTTTCTCTTGTACTCGGTGTATGAACCTCCCCTTTCACATATCAAAGTAACAAATGTGTTTCTTCCGTTGCCACCGTTATCGGATTTACCAATAACAGTGGAAAAACCAAGCTTCCTAGCTTTCTCCCGAACCCACTCCAACAAATCATTGCGTGTTGTAAACTTGTGTTTGGTGGTAAATGTTCTCGCTGGTCAATACAAACAGCAACAACTGGAGGAATAGGAGGAGGAGCATCCTCTACTTTCGGGGGTGGTGGTGGGGGATTCTCGGATTTAGCATTTTTGGAATCATGCGCATCTTGAAGTAAAAGAAGCGGCAACACAATAGGAGGTTCATTCTGAGGTAGATCATCATTTGGGGGATCAACAGGAACAACCATGACTGAAAACAGTGTGAAGCAGAGTCAGAAAATGAACACAGTTTCTGCACTGGTACAGTCCGAAACACGTAATCCGGACAACATGAATGCAGTCCGGATTACATATTTCGGAAAAGTACTGCAAAGATCATACAACGTGATCAAATGTGAATCGCCTAAAAATCGACTAGGGAAAGATTTATATACACATTACATTTGCATTCAGTCGAAAATGATGATGTTAACCCCCCTTGATGGCCAGATTGCTGCTCCAAACCATCTTTTCGCCCAAATGGAGTGTTTTTTAGAGGTGTGGGGAGTGTTTTTGATAAAGGTGTCTGCTTCAGCTAGGTTCTGGAGAACTATATATACCCTAGCTGTCCGGATTATGTTTTCCGGAAAGAAACGACTACTTTTCCCGCCTGGTTTAAATACAGGGCGTGCAGATTTCCTTCTCTGGAATACAACCATTTTGTCCGGATTATGTTTTCCGGATTGTATTTCACCCTGACCAAAGCCATGTTTCGCAAGTCCCATGGGGCAGGGTGATTTCCAAATCATTTCGGATTATATGATCTGAATATTGTCCGAATTACATAGTCTGGATCAAGGGTATTTTGGTCAAAAAAATAGGGCGCGCGAGAAGGCCATAGGGTGGGAAAAGTAATTCTCTTAATGTTATTATGTTAAAGGAAAAAACTCAGTTATCTAAAAACTGGATATTCAATTAATAATAGTTTCAATCTTGCAATAAATGGATGACAAACAAAAGAAATAGATATTGTTGGAAACACCATTATTATAACTTCGAGATTGTGGGGTGTGATACAACTTTGTACCATATATTGTTTTTTCATTTTTCGTAAAAGTAGTTTGGACGAAGGAGAAGATATGGACATGGTAAAATTCATAGTTGCAGTACCATTTGAAAGAAGGCAGTAATACAGTAAGAGAGATGGGTAAGGGCTAGATAGAATGTGGAATGTTTCAGGTGTTCTTATTTTTATTTTAATCAAATCTAAACGGTTGAATAAATCTATTGGTGTTTTTTTCGCGGTCCACCGGTGAGGGATCTAATTGGCCCCTCACCCTAGAATCCACCAAAAAAAAAAAAAACTTTCCTTCTCGTTTATTTATTTTAATTTGTTCAATATTTGTACTTCTTTGTGTAACCAAACAAAATAAAACTTCTTTGTACTTCATTTTGATGTGACTTTTTATACTTTATTTGTTGTTGATAAAAATAAGGATTTTGTTATGAGTCATGTTAACCAGTGTCCCTGGGGCACTAGTTATTAGTCTTGAAAAAGATAAAGATGATATGTTATAATTTGAAAGATAATAAATATAGATATTTTTTTTGGCAAAAAAGTCTCACACACACACACACACACACATATATATATATATATATATATATATATATATATATAATTTTTTTTTTTTTTGGTGGATATTTATAATTTTAGTCAAAGTTAAAATAGTTTCAATCAAAACCAAAGTTTCATAAAAAATATGTTCATAATTTTAATACAATAAAAAAACGAATAGATGGATCCGAGAGTGTCTCTCTAACTTCTATAATTAATAAGAAAGGAAACAAGAGGATAATAAAGACTACGACATGGACCTCAATGAGGGCAAGAGTCTCAAATAGTGGAGTCTTGATCGATACTTTAGTTATATCTGACTTTAACAAATATGTTTCATTTGTGGAAGGTGTCCTGAAATCGAAGTTTTCAAGCATAATTCTTATAGGTAGAACCACAAACTACTCCTCAGAGGTCCACCTCGCTTGTTTATACACGGACAATTGTCAATCTCGAAGTCGAGTTGTTAGTTGTTGTTCATAACTCTCTTTAAAAAAAAGTTATTGTTCATAACTCAATTTTTTTTCCGTCGGTGGATTAACGACAACTAATAGGGGAAATAAGGTAATTAGGTGCTATAACATTTGTATATGCTTAATCGATCTCCTTCTAACAACCTATGCATTTTGTTATCATTTCCAATTGGATGATCCACTAATTCAACTGACGGAGAATTATAAATGGATCAATTTTTTTGATTTTTACTGGAGATTGGGAATAGATGGACTCTATGGGACCTATTTTACTAACGGGATTTATAACTACTTTAGCCACTTTAGCGGCTCATCCGGTTACCCGAGAATACGAGAAATGATATTTATACAGTCATTTTGTGACAACTTTTGGCACAATTATCTCAAACTCTCATTTCATTCTTGCTCGCTCCGTATTGTTTTAGTTTTCGTGCCAATACCTACAATTCTTTGTACATCTTTGATTGTCTCATAAGTTTTCATAAAAATGGTTGTTCAAATAACATATATCCAACTAGTTTCTCAAAAAAAATAAAATCCAACTAATATGTGAATCAAATTCTAAAATTACTCTCTCCCTACTTTTTTTCAAGATGTATCAAACATTCACCCCTTTTTTGCTAATGTGTTTTATCATATCAAGTTGGGTGTGACTGTTAGGAGGAGGTGTGGTTGTACGATTCTTTTTCAAGCACATGTGAGGGGTGTGGGGTGCCTGCAAGACACTCTGGTGTCAGAGTCAGATGATGTACTGACATGTGTGTAGCAAATATGTGAGTAAGTTAGATGAGTATTAACTAATCACACTCTGAAAAATCCCTTATTTACGGTGTAACTTGATGTAAGTATGTTCTAGTTGGTTGATATCTTCACCCCTTAGATTGTTATTGGCTAAGTTTAGCATATCACATTAATCGAATATCTAAATATGTGGGACCTCGTATCTGATTTGAATGAGCTCCTTGATATGTAGAAGTAGAATGATGGAAGCACGTTGGTGCTTCTAGATCCTTATATGCATGAGTTTTAGATCTTTCGGATGACGTATGAAGTAGTTTTCAAATTGCTTTATCCTTTTTGTCAAGGTCGGGGGGCTCGTAACACTTCGGGAAACCAGTTCAAATTGAACTTCTCCCCCATGTGTTTGAGAATCTCGCCTCAATAGTTACGATTCCCACAATTTTGTAACCGTCGGGCAGCACGACATGTCTTACCACGACTCTTCCACCTCCTCCATATATTTGGGGACTTTACACAGTCCTCAAAGGTACGATTCATTCTAACCCTAAACCCCCATTCTAACCCTGCCTTTCTACAACCCTAAAGCACTGCGTTGGACGTCATTCTTCTGATTAGGTGTAATCAAATATATTTTGAATCATAAAAGCTCAATGAAAACTTTTAGAGAGTGATAATGTTCAATCTTTTGCATTTCCCATTGAAGAGGGTAGTTTCTTGATCCGTGTTTTTAATTTGGTCTATGTTGATAGAAATATTGTTGGAAGAAAATGAAATTGTAATTTTAGATCAAATTTGAAACATTGTTGCAAATAAATTGTTTTTAACTTTTTAATTTAATTTTAACTGAAAACAAAAAATTGTATTCTCACAAAAAACCGTAACAATCGAACCAATCTAATACAAACCACATTAATTTTATTTAATTTATATTTCAAAAGTCAATCAAATCAAATCAAACCGTATGCATTTTTATCTTAGACTCGTATGTCTTTTAACCTTAAAATCGAACTAAACTGCACCATAAACACTGTACATATAATAGTGCCAAATAAGGAAGAGTGGCGAGTATAATATCCGACTGATGCTGGCAGCTAGCCAGGGGAATAGCAGAAAAACATGGTTGCACTAAGCATCTCCAATGGGGGGGTCCTTACATAACAAGGACCAGTCCCCGTCAAGGGCCCTCCATTGGAGGGAAAAAAAACGAGTCCCCGTTAAGGAAGGGGCAACTATAACATCTTCAATGGGGGGTCCTTACTTAACAAGGACCACTCCCCATTTAGGACCCTCCATTGGAGGAAGAAAAAATGAGTCCTTGTTAAGGAACGGACAACTATATAAGGACCCTCTCTCTCCTAGTTAACTAACGGGTCTCACGTTTAAAAAAGATAAAATGTGTACTACTTGGTCCCACTTGCATAAAGAAGTAATAAAATGTGTACTACTTGGTCCCACTTGTAAAAAGGAGTAATAGGTAAATTATTTTTGTTTAATGATGTAAAGATAGTGAGACATATTTAAGTATTTTTTCATTGGAGTCCTTATTAGTGTATTGCCATTGGAGTCGTTGAGTCCTTAATAGGTACTTTTAATAAAAAATTATAAATAAGTGATGTGTCACGTGGGGTCCATTTAAGGAGTCCTTGTCAGGGAACTACCATTGTGGATGCTCTAAGCATCTCCAATGGGGGGTCCTTACTTAACAAGGACCACTCCCCGTTAAGGACTCTCCATTGGAGGAAGAAAAAATGAGTCCCTGTTAAGGAACGGGTAACTATATAAGGACCCTATCTCTCCTAGGTAACTAACGGGTCCCACGTTTAAAAAAGTAATAAAATGTGTACTACTTGATCCCATTTGCATAAAGGAGTAATAAAATGTGTACTACTTGATCCCACTTGTAAAAATGAGTAATAGATAAATTATTTTTGTTTAATGATGTAAAGATAGTGGGACATATTTAAGTACTTTTCATTTGAGTCCTTATTAGTGTATTGCCATTGGAGTCATTGAGTCATTAATAGGTACTTTTATTAAAAAAATTATAAATAAGTGATGTGTCGTGTGGGGTCCATTTAAGGAGTCATTGTTAGAGAACTACCATTGTGGATGATCTCTCTCTCCTGAGTAACTAACGGGTCCCACGTTTAAAAAAGTAATAAAATGTGTACTACTTGGTCCCACTTGCATAAATGAATAATAAAATATGGATTATTTGGTTCCACTTGTAAAAAGGAGTAATAAGTAATTTTTTTTTTTAATGATGTAAAGATAGTGGGACATATTTAAGTACTTTTCTTTGGAGTCCTTATTAGTGTATTACCATTGGAGTCATTGAGTCCTTAATAGATACTTTTATTAAAAAATTATAAATAGGTGATGTGTCATGTGTGGTCCATTTAATGAGTCCTTGTCACGGAACTCAAGTGTTATATGGTATCACCATTGTCTTTGTTCCATTACTAACCAAAGTATTGTTTGGTGGAATTCCTGTATAATTAACGGCCTTAACAGTAAAACAGGGCACTCTTGTTATGTATTTAAAAACAAGTATATACCTTGACAAATACCTTCAATAACTCAGAATTTTCTTTAAAAAAAAAAAAACTCACAGAATTTACTTCACTTGATTAAAAAAATCATGAAAAATGTTATTTTTCGTCCATTGAATGTAAAAGGGTATTTTAATAAGTTTGACATTTATTCCTATACATTTTAAACCAAACATATGTTTTAATATTCCCAGGAATTTAGAAAGAAAGTTCCCAGGAATTCAAATTGGTAACCAAACAATTTTTAAAAATATTCCTAGGAATTCCAAATATATTCCTGGGAAAGTTATTCCAGGGAATAATTTTTGCATCCGTGAAATGAACGCAAATCACACGACTTTTATATATGTTCATTCCTTCATTTTGGCAAATCACACACACACACACTAAGATGGGAGTGCTTTCCAATAAGACTGATCGGAAACATCTAAAACCTGGGGATCATATTTACTCTTGGAGGCAGGCTTACCTCTATGCACATCATGGTCATCTCTTTTCTCTTATATTTATCTGCCAATTTATACTTTCTTACACAACTATGAACCATTTTCTTATGTATCAAACTTATCCTATGCATAACTATCATACTGATGTTAATGTCATATTTGTGTCCTGCTAACGGCATTTCTGTAATATAACAGGAATATATGTTGAAGATGGAATGGTGATCCATTTCACAATTGGATCAGGACAGCAAGCTGCTGGAACACCAGCGATTTTATACCGTTTCTTTACAAGTTTAGCTCCCTCTTTCGATGCCAACATTCCATGCCAAAGATGTCGTGACGGTGCGGAAACAAGGACTCATGGTGTCTTCTCATCCTGCTTAGATTGCTTTCTTTCAGGAGGTGAACTCTACCTCTTTCAATATGGTGTCTCCAAACTACATTTTTTAGCCCAAGCTAGAGGAGGCACATGCACCCTAGCTGCTTCGGATCCAACTGAAGAGGTCCTTCCCCGTGCTTTATATCTTCTTGAAAATGGATTTGGTAACTACCATATCTTCAAGAATAACTGTGAAGATTTTGCAGTTTATTGCAAAACAGGTCTTTTTTCAACCTCAAAAGGCTTCAGTGGTCAAGCAGCCTCTTATTCAGCTGCTGCCAGCACTGTAGACTCTTCATCACTTCGGTTTGTGAACTCCAGTCTTTTTGGTAGGGCTTTGGTTTGCTGTGGAACTTACTGCATTAAAAGATTGGTTTCTGATATTGGATTTCGTTATGAAGTAATTAAAGATGTAACTAAAGTTCCAGTTGAAAAAATACCTGAGTTGACCATGGATGGAAGCTAGTAGACTGGAGTTCTAAAAATGCCTTTTGTTAACATTGTATTCTAAGCAAATAATTTTGCATTTGTTATGATAATGCGGTTGTACCAATGCTTGTCAGCTTGAATCTACAATTGCTAATGCATATCATAACATCTACTTAGTTTGCTTATTAGTTTTAGTTTTTGCAGTGGTTTCAAAAAGCCATTTCAGTAAAATTAATAAAAACTTGTTTTGGTGAGAATTGTTTATGGATGATCACATTTTTTTCTGTTTGATTTCAAACATCAGCAATGCAAGCACATCATGAGTTAGTACTTATGTACTATTGCCTGAATATTGTTTCTTTAGTCCCATGCTTTTAATTTTGTCGCTGTTCAATATTAAAATTGAGTTGTACAAAATATGGACTGGTTTACATTTTCTATGTCGTCATTAAGGATGACCATAATCCTTCATACCACAAATATTTTCAAGTCTAGGTATGTCTTTCTCTGTTGCATGAATGCAACTGATGTTCATCTGTTTCATGATTGAGAGGCTTTCAAACAATTACATCTTTGAAACCAGTTTATAAAAATATAAGCATGAAGATCTTTTGCCAACCAATGCCACTATAATCATTCTGAATTAAAATGCTTAGATAAGGAAAACTAGAACTTAAAGTCTCAATGACCAAGCCAGCATTCGCTTCACGATAGATATGATGGATAGAGAAAGCCCAAGCTGAAGAGTTGGGTAAGGCATAGATCTCGGCAAGGAGAGATTTAAAAAGTAAGGAGGAAGTCATTTTGGACTGAACCATCTGAGCGACCACAGCTGAATCAGTTTAAAAAATTACTGTAGGAAGATTAAGCTCACGAGCACACTTACTACAAATAAGGAGCGCATGAAGCTCGGAATAAAGAGCAGTACATGCTCCTAGGTTGCAGAAAAATCCTAGAATAAAATTTCCATTAGAACAAATGATACCACCACAAGCAGAGTGGCTAGTGATACGATTGTGAGATCCATCCACATTGACCTTAAAAGCCTTTCGGGGAGGGATGACCAACCAATCTGCCACCATCTTCTCTTATCCTCTGTGAAATTAGGGGCATGCATAGTTTCCTTATCAGTCCATTGCACTTGATGATTAATTTTCAAGCAAAGATCATCTTCTATATGAGTCTTTCGAGAGAAGATAAGTTGATTGCTATCTCTTCCAAATAGCATTCACAACTACTGCGAAAGTAGTAGTACCAATTTGAACTTCCCTCACCAATATCCTTAGTAGTATGCCGTCATTTTTCACTTAAACCCTTCTTCATTAGTAAGTAATCTACCATAAATTCACTTCCAAAGGATTAGGATACTCATTGCACGTCGAAGTATATGCCGACTTTATAGAAGATTAGCCATAAGATGATAACTTCTAGATTGGTATGTTATTCGAATTGCAGCAAGAAGGAGGAGGCATTATATATTTTATATGCATTACCTTCCATGCGCCGTTTTTTTTTACAAGAATGTGCATTGGGTTTCGAATTCTATAATCCGAACATAGTTCAAATGCGTTTGGATTATAGAATTCGAAATATGCTTATATATAAGCTGCAATTGAATTTATCTTTTGAAAATAACAAAAAAAAAAGTTAAAAATGATAAAACATGTCAAATAAAATAAAATAAAATATAAAAATAGTACCAAAAAATTCTAAAAATCAGATAAAAGTAATGCAATTTTTTTTCGGATTTGTCTAAGAATACGAAAAAAACTAAAACAATGAAAAATGAGTCTAAACGAGATGAAATTTTGGATTTTAAAGGACGGAGTCCCATAAGAAGTTTTTTTAGGGGAATCTTGATCCTTAATTTTTTCCCCCTGATTTTCTAGGAAAGTTTTGGAGCAATCTGATCAAGTAGTCCGAAAATCAGATTTTCGACTGAGACACAACGAGAATAACTAACAATGACCTAGAAGGCTAAAACACAAGAACGAGGTTAGGAAGATTAATGTGGTCCTTAAACATGATATACATGTTACAAGGTACAAACATGTTCAATATTTGATTTAATACGATTCTAATTATATAATCCGAACTGTTTTTTCCCTAGATTCTTGGCATAAGTGGAGTGTTTACAGGGTGTTCAGATTTTATAATCGGGAAAAAAACAAGGAAGACACCATCTTTATTTGGGATGTTTGGATTCTAAAATCGGATTAATAGGTGAAAAACTAATTTTTCCACCCAAAACATGGGAAAACTCATTTCGGATAATAGAATCTGAAAATCACGTGGACATTTTCGTAAAAAAAATAAAACACACGAGAAATGGATAGGATGAAAAAAAATTATAGTCTAATATTTTATTCTAATAATTTTCTATCCGACTAATGCTAGCAGCTAGAGAGGGCAACAACACAAACAATTAAGTGTCATGCTAACTTTTGCCCTAAGGGCACATGTTAAGGAACCAAAAAAGCAACTTTGCATTGGAATACATAACATTTTAATTTGGCTTAATAGCATTTTTCGCCCCCTAACTTTCACGAAGTTGCGATTTTGGCCCCTTAAGAAAAAAAACTACAAAACCGCCCCCTAAGTTTTGCAACTGTAGTAGTTTTGGCCCCCAAGGCCAATTTTTGGTAAAAAAAAATAACATGTGGCACTTCACTTAGGGTGCCACCTCAGCGTAGACCGAGTCAAAATTGGCGTTGGGGGCCAAAACTGCCACAAATGCAAAATTTAGGGGGCGGTTTTGTAGTTTTTTTCTTAGGTGGCCAAAATCGCAACTTTGGGAAAGTTAGGGGGCTAAAATTGCTATTAAGCCTTTTAATTTTTAAGAAGTTTAATACACAACTTTTGATGCGCATATTTCTATAATGAGTTTCTTAACGTGTGCCATTGAAGGCATAAGTTAGCATTCGCCAACAGTTAAATAGTTAGCATACTACCTCGTTCCTTTGCCTTCAATGTTGTTAATACTAGCAAGTGCTATTCGATGCACCTTGAATAACTATCAACTTATACCTCGGTAAATGTCATATTGTTTGCCCCAAAAATATAATAATGGAAGCTCTAGAGGCAAAGAAATTGTATTTATGTTCGTTTTCTTTCCTTTCTTCCATTTCATTCTTGGCCCTTGGCAAATCACACACACACACAGTGACATAAAACATTAAGATGGGAATATTTTTCAACATGATTGATCGAAAACAATTGAAAGCTGGAGATCATATCTACTCTTGGAGGCAGGCTTACCTCTATGCACATCATGGTCATCTCTTTTCTCTTCTATTCATCTCTGAATTTATATGTTCATATTCAACTAATGTTTTCACCATTATTATGGCTGAAACTTATCCTATGTTTTCAGTTATTCAGATGATAATGAAGTTAATATCATATTTGTGCTCTGCTAACTACATTTTTGTATGATAACAGGAATATATGTTGGAGATGGAATGGTAATCCACTTCACAGATGGAGCAATCCAGCAAACTGAGACACCAACTATTTCCAACAGTTTCTTTACAAGTTCAGTTCCCTCTTCTAAAAGTTCTGTTCCCTCTTCTGGAAGTTCTGTTCCTTCTCCGGATACCAACATTCCATGCCCAAGATGCGGTGATTGCTGCCAAACTAGGAAAAATGGTGTCATCTCATCCTGCTTAGATTGTTTTCTTTCTGGAGGTGGACTACACCTCTTTCTGTATGGTGTTTGTAGACTACATTTTATAGCCCAAGCTCGAGGAGGTACTTGCACCCTTGCTTCTTCGGATCCAACGGAAGTGGTCCTTCACCGTGCTTTATATCTTCTTGAAAATGGATTTGGTGATTACCATTTCTATAAGAATAATTGTGAAGATTTTGCTATTTATTGCAAAACAAGCTTTCTAAGCAGTGAAGGTGGAAGTGGACAAGCAGCATCTTACTGGGCTGGTGTTAAATCCATGGCTTCTACAGCACTAGGATACATTATTCCTATATCTAAGCCATTGATTGGTTGTGCAGTATATAGCTGTAAAAGATTGGAATATGATATTGGAAACCGTAGCAGTGGGGAAACTAAAGTTCCTGTAGAAGAAATACCTAAGATTAAGGCTAGGGGGCAAATTAATCGTGTTGTGCTATGCGCGAAATACGAAGAAATACCTAAGGTTCGAGTAGGCTGGTTTTGGGCCTAAGCCCAACAAATGTGTTAACTAGAGGAGTTGGTTATATTTGCTGATGTGGCCGCTAGTTTGTTAGAGGGGAATGGTAGTTATATAAAGGATAGGGATATAGCAAGAAGCATTGATAATTATTCACTTAGGAACTTTGGGGTTTGAACAGAAACACTTTTGTAGAATGTTCATGTTTTGAATGGTGTTTTCTGCAATGCATTTGCTAAGTTTCATTTAGATTGTTTGTTTTAGCTTTTTTCAGAGGTTTCAAAAGCCATTTTTGTAGAAGCAAGGAAAGCTTGTTTTGGTGAAAAAAAGTCGACAAGCACAATATTTTTCTGTTTGGGTTCTAACATTAGTCATGCAAGTTCAAGTTTTTTTATTAACATTAATTTGTCAGAATATTAAAGTTGAGTTACAAAATATTGTCATCAAGGATAACAGTAATCTTCTATCTCACAAGAAGATTCATGTGAGGTCTGTCTTTCTAAGGCAACTTAGGTTTTTCTGTCATTCCGTTTCGTGATTGAGAGGCTTTCAATCAAAGTTTCAACGAAGTTGTTTCAATGTTGCTCTTGCTTCTGATGTCATCTAAACAAACAAGTTATTATAAGAATAAATCAATACTTTTCAAACCAGGTTGCTATTAGTAAAATATAAGCATCAAGAGCTTTAGGCAAACAAGTATAGGCTTCATCAACTTGTGATACAGAGAATGTGTGTTTGTATGACAATGAAAATAATTGACAACAAAGAATGTCAAATATTAATGCGTTTAGATTTTCCTTCTTCTTTTCATAATATCCAATTAAGTTTGTCATCATCACAAAACACAGATATGCCACACGAGGTGCATTTGAAAGAGCTTATTTCTATGAGTATGAAAACAGGTTCACCTAATTCACTATTTAATTATTGAAATAACTTATACACAAACACTTATCTTTCTAATCAAAGATAAATATTATGCCTCATGGAATATTAGTGAACTGTAAAGAACATATGAGATTTGAGCGTGAATAGGCTCCACCTAGCACTTCTATTCCTAAGCTAAGGGGAAACAAGGTATCGAATTAGATAAGTCCGTGAAATTTGAAATAGAGAGAACAGAACAAATATTATAAACCATTTTCAATTGATTTTGCAATTCCTGACTGGAGTGTAACATCATACAAATCTGTTGTAGTTTCATCCGTTTTACCTACAAACTAACATAAAGATGCAAATACAAAAGGAAATATTGAAAATCATCACGGGGAGTGAGCTAGGATACCTCCACAGATTACATCCAACCTGTCCAAGCATTAATTCCTTTAAAAGGGCCAAAGTCCTGGCACCAGCAGGCTTCTTCACAAATACTTGATTGTATTAAGGTTTGATGTCTGCAGTTTATGCAAACCAGTCATTGAAACTCATTGACAAAACAAAAATTACACGTTTCCATACAATTTCAAATATATGGACTGCAACATGAGACACTGAGAGCCAATATACTGGCCCTAATGCCCCTATAATCATTATGAATTAAAATATTTAAATAAGGAAAACTAGAACTAAAAATCTTGACTAGTAAGAAGATCCGTGCAAGCATTCACATCACGATAGATATGATGGATGGAGAAAGCCCAAACTGAAGAGTTGAGTAAGGCATGAATCTCGTCAAAGGGAGATTTAAAAAGTAAGGAGGAAGTCGTTTTGGACTGAATCATCTGAGAAATTTCCGTTGGAACAGATGATCCATCCACATTAACCTTAATAACATTTGAGGAGACCAACCAATCCGCCTCCATCGTCTCTGATCGAATGTAGGGGGATGCATACTTTCGTTATCAATCCATTACACTTGATTAATTTTCAACCAAAGATCATCTTCTATAGGACTCTCTCAGAGAAGATAAGTTTATTTCTATCGCTCCAAATAACATTCACAACAACTGCGAAAGTAGCAGTAAACCAATTTGAACTTCCCTCACCAATATCCTTAGTAGTATGTGGTTATTTTCCTCTTAAGCCTTTCTTCATTAGTAAGTAATCTACCATAAATTCACTTCCAAGGGAAAGTTCCAAGTGTGAGAGGACTTTGCCAACTCCAAATTGATTTGAATAAAGGATTAGGAGTAGGATCAGGAGACTCATTGCACATCAAAGTATACGCTGATTTTATAGAAAAATTAGCCATAAGATGATTACACTTCCACTATGCTAGCAGTTTCTTGACATATCTCACTAGCTACACATAAGGCTCGATACTTAATTTTTTTTTCCCCTCACTTTTTATGAATAATATTTGTTCTTGACTCGTCAGTTTCGGTTAGTTGTTTAAACTGTTGAAATGATTGGCCTTGTCTGGCGCTACTTACTTTTTATTTTGCCACCAAAAAGCAAGAGTCCCCCGTTTATGCA